>NC_045440.1:117479114-117798745 GCF_002776525.5 Piliocolobus tephrosceles | reverse complement strand
TTTTTTTTTTTTTTTTTTTTTTTTTTTGAGACGGAGTCTTGCTCTGTTGCCTGGGCTGGAGTGCAGTGGCCGGATCTCAGCTCACTGCAAGCTCCGCCTCCCGGGTTTACGCCATTCTCCTGCCTCAGCCTCCCAAGTAGCTGGGACTACAGGCACCAGCCACCTTGCCCGGCTAGCTTTTTGTATTTTTTAGTAGAGACGGGGTTTCACCGTGTTAGCCAGGATGGTCTCGAACTCCTGACCTCGTGATCCGCCCGTCTCGGCCTCCCAAAGTGCTGGGATTACAGGCTTGAGCCAACGCGCCCGGCCTGTCTATCTCTTTTCTTAAGTTTAATAGTAATTTTTTTATAAATTTGGAAGTTTCAGTGTTAGGTGCATATATATTTAGGATTGTGATATTTTTCTATTGAGCTAGACTTTCAGTTGTATAGTGTTCCTCTTTGTCTTTTTTTAACTGTTGTTGCTTTTAAGTCTGTTTGGTCTGATACAAGTATAGCTACTCCTGCTACCTTTGGGTTTCTATTTGGAATATCTTTTTCTACCCCTTTACCTTAAGTTTATGTGGGTTCTTATATGTTAGATGAGTCTCTCGAAGACAGTAGCTGCTTTGTTGGTGGCTTTTTATTCATCCTGCCATTCTGTATCTTTTCAGTGGAGCATTTAGGCCATTTACATTCAACATTAGTATTGAGATGTAAGGTACAGTTCTATTCATTATGTGAGTCGTTGCCTGTATATCTTACATTTTTTCCTTTTTCTTTTTTTTTTATTTTTTATTTATTTATTTTTTTTTACAGCAAGTCTTTTCATTTTTATTACTCAAAAAAGTTTCATTTTTTTATTTAGCTTTCTGACTCTGTGCTTGTGCCTTCAACACTTTCACAACGATTTTCTGCTCCTCGATAAGGAAAGCACGCTTGATCCTGTCACGAACACATTTAGCACACATGGAACTCACCATAGGCCCTGCTGACATGTTTCTTTGTTTTGGACAATCTCATAAGAACTTTAGGTCTTACAGCACGAACCCCTCGAAGTCGGCCTGGGCACACACCACATGCAGATTTTGGTGCTTTCCCAACCTTCTTGGTATAAAGGTAAACAATTCTATTACCAGGGGTTCGGGACAGCCTAGTTTTGTTAGAGGCTGTATTGTAGGAAAGCCTACGTCGGTATGTCAAACGCTGGACCATTCTGAGTGCCTGATGACAACGTCCCCGGAAGAGCTCCTTTTTCTTGTATTATTGTTTTATAGGCTTTGTGAGATTATTTTGTTTTACAGGCCCATTGCATTTTGTATTTCTCTAAATGTGTCTTTCATTTCCAGAATTTGTGATTATTTTTTCGTTATGATATCTATTTCTCTAGAAAATTGTTAATCCATATCCTATATATTTTTTATATTTCTTTAAGTTGATTTTTAACTTTCTCTGGTATCTCCTTGAGTAACTTAATAATCAACTTTCTGAATTCTTTATCTGGCAATTCAGGGATTTCTTCTTGGTTTGAATCCATTCTTGGGTAGCTACTATTATCTTTTGGGGGTGTTATGGAACCTGCTCTGTCATATTGTCAGAATCACCTTTCTGGTTTCTTCTCATTTGGGTACACTATTTCAGTGTAAAGATCTGGAACTTATATCTTGCTTTTCAGATTTTTTTGTCCCATCAGATGATCTCTTGATGTGACGCCCTCCTCCTTCTTCTAGGGATGGGGCTTCCTGAGAGCCAGACTGTAGTTATTGTTATTACTCCTCTGGGTCTAGCCACCCAGCAGGGCTACCAGGCTCTGGGCTGGTGCTGGGGAATGTCTGAAAAGAGTCCTGTGATGTGTATGATGTGATGAGTCTTCAGGTTCTTCCAGCCATGGATACCAGCACCTACTGTGGTGGAGGTGGCAGGGGAGTGAATAGATTCTGTGAGAATCCTTGGTTATAGATATGTTTAGGGTACTGGGTTTCTTGAATACTGGTTATGTTAGCAGTGAAGTTGTCAAGGGTATAGATTCAGGACCTCTGGTTAGCCAGGATGTTGCAGGCAGTGATATTAGTTGCTGTTTTCTTCTTCCTGGGAACAGGGTTATTCTGTAATGAGTTGCTGTAATAGCCTGAGTTAGTTATCCTCCAGCCAGGAGGTGGTGCTTTCAAGAGAGCACAACAGTAGTAGTAGGGGCATATAAGCTTGCCATAAGTTGGCCAGGGTAAGTATTCTGGTTTCGCAGGCAATGGACAGAGCCATAAAGCTCCCAAGAGTTCATGTGTTTTGTGTTCAGCTACAAGGGTGGGCAGATTAATACCATCAGATGGGGGCAGGGTTAGGCAGATTTGAGCTCAGACTCTCCTTGAGTGGGGCTTGCCACCCAAGCCATGTGTTGAGGGTGGAGAGGTGGTTTTCAAGTCAATGGGGTTATATGTTCCAAAGGGGATTATGGCTCCTCTGCTGTGCCATAGAGTTCACCAGGGAAGTGAGGGACAGCTAGTAGTGAGAGTCCTCACCCAGCTCCCATGCAGTTGGCATAGAACTTAAGTCCTGCTGTTAAGACTTAAGTCTCACTCCTGCAGTGCTCCATTAACTGTGTCAAGTTTAGGTGGAGGCAGCCTGCACACAGAACTCAGACCTTGCCACTGGTCAAAAGCTTCCCCACTGAGAAAGAAAGCATGGCTTTCAGGTCGTGCCCCTCCTCATTTGCCCACAATGCTGGCAGCATTCCTACAACAGTTGCCATTCACCCCTTTGACTCTGCTCAAGAAAGTTTGCCTAGTCGAAATTGTTACAAAATCCAGTTGGAATCGTCTTTCACCCTGTGACCCCTCCCTAATTCTGCTGTCTGCTTTCCCCAAGGGCTCCTGTGACGTATAGTCAGAGTTGGCTTCCCTGGGATCAAGCTGGAGACTGGCAGTGCCTACAAAGCTCTTTCTACTACTGCTTCTACTTTTATATTTCACACGGCTCCCTAAATCCATTTTATCTCTAAGTAAGTTTAAATCCTTCCCCTGTGATCTGGATTTTCACATTTCCTAGGGGACATGTGTGTTTGGAGGCAGGTTTTACCCTTCTCACACTTTGGGAACTCAGTTTTTTGCCTGCTCTGTGCAATTTGCAGTGTCATGCCACTTCTTTCAAAGGATCTGTGAATTCCTTCAGTTTTCCTGTTAGGTTCCTGTGGTGGTCCCTGGAGCAAAAGTTCAGTGTGAGTTTCGACACACTGCTCTGTCAATTCAAGTGGGAGCTGCACATTAGCCCTGCATCCTACCCACCGTCCTCCTCCACAATCTGTTTTAAACCCTTTGAATAAACTTTGAATAAACTACCCCTATCTCTTTCTCTATCTCCTCTTTAAAGCCAATAACTGTTAGATTTGCCCTTTGAGGCTATTTTCTGGATCCTATAGATGTGCTTCGTTGTTTTTTATTCTTTGTTCTTTTGTCTCTTTTGACCACGTATTTTCAAACAGCCTGTCCTCAAGCTCACAGATTCTTTCTTCTGCTTGGTACATTCTTCAGTTTGCCAATTGAATTATTCAGCTCCAGAATTTCTGCTTGATTCTTTTTAATTACTTCATTCTCTGTATTAAATTTATCTGATAGAATTCTGTATTCCTCCTCTGTGTTATCTCGAGTTTCTTTGAGTTTCCTCAACACAGCTTAAAAAAAAAAAAAATTCTCTGTCTGAAAGATTCACATCTCTGTTTCTGCAGGATTAGTTTCTGGCATCTTATTTAGTTCATTTTCTGAGGTCATGTTTCCTGGATGATGTTGATTCTAGTAGATGTTCTTTGGTATCTGCACATTGAAGAAGTAGGTATTTATTATAGTCTTTACTGTCTGGGCTTATTTGTAGCTATCCTTCTTAGGAAGGCTTTATGGATATTTGAGTCAGGCTGTGGTTCTTGCAGACTTGTAGAGGTACCACTTTGCTGTTCTTGGACAAGATCTGGGAGAATTCTCTGGCTACTAGGCAGTAACTCTTGCTCTCTTCCCTTACCTTCTCCCAAACATAGAGCCTCCCTCTGTTCTGAGCTGCCTAAAGCTGGAAGTAGAGTGACAAAAGCACTTCTGTGGCCAACGTATAATTGTGGTGGGTTAGACTTGAAGCCAGTGCAGTCTGCCTTCAAATGAATGCTGCCCAGAGTGGGTTGTTTTTGTTTTTGTTTTTGTTTTTTTTCTTTCAAGGCACCAGGTTCCCTCCTGGTCCAAGTGAATGCTTCAAGTGAACGCTTCCAAGTGAGTGCTGTCTTCAAGTGAATGCTGCCAGGACTGTGTTCTTTCCTTCGAGGCAGCAGGTTGCCTTCTGGCCCAGGGTGTGTCTGGAAATGTCCTCTAGAAGTTAAGTCCTGGAACAGGGGCCTCATGACTCTGATCATTTCCCTATCCTGCCATGGCTGAGCTGGTATCCTACATGCGAGACAAAGTACTCTCCATTCTTTCTTCTCCTCTCTTCAAACAGAAGGAAAGAGCCTCTTCTGGAGCTGTGATCTATGCAGCCTGGTGTTAGAGGAGTTTAGAGTAGGAGTGATGCCCTCCCTTAGCTGCCCCAACTTGTGCCTCAATATGTTGCATGCCCACCCTAACCCCAGTCAACTGCCTCTGGCGTAGTTCAGCCTTAAGACTTGCCTAACAGTTGCAGTCCTTATGGCCTAGAATGGCTTTCACATTTACTTGGAGACACAGAGTGCCGTATCCCTTGGTGGCAAGGTTTGCAGGTTTGGAACGCTAGCATCGGTGACTCCGCTCTGGTTAGGGCTGGTTTAGATGCTTCCTCATCAGGCAGGTGTCCTTTGAGTTTGGTTCCATTTTCCTTTCTGCTTTAACAGAACATCTCTTGAGTTCAATGCCTCGCAGTTGCTATGTTCTCCTCCCTGTGTGCCCAGAGAAGCTCTCTACCTGATGCTGCAGCTAGGGGTGAGGGAAGGGTAGCACTGGTGATTCAGGTCTACTTTTTCTGTCTCTTGAGTGACTCTTCCGGCACTATGAAGTTAAAAGCAGGTACTACGAGTGCTCACCTGATTTTTAGTTCTTATGAAGGTGTTTCGTTTTTGTTTTTGTTAATTTTTCCATGTAGATGTTAACTTGATGTCCTTCAGGAGATAGGGTGCAATCAGTGGAACTTTCTGTTCTGCCATCTTGCTTTGCCACCCTCCCAAAATTTAGTTTTGATTTCAGTAAGACTTGTCTCATACCTACTTTCTTTTTATTGTCCTAGGATATTAGGAACTATGTATTGTGTTTACTTTTATTTATGAAACTGTAAAATGAGTGTGTGTGCACCTTCCTGTGTTGTGCATGTGCTCATGTGTGCTTGTTTGTGTGTGTGTGTGTCTACATGCAAATATACAAAAGTACATTTTACAAATAGAAAATAATTGGTAAAGTAAAATACATATATCGTTAGTGGAGTTTCTTTTTCTAAGTGTATTTACCTTTGGCCTTATTACAAGACAGAGAATATTAGCAATAACATCAAGTAGGAAACTGAACAGTTCTTTCAATTGCCTCCGCTAACAATTTCAAATGAAATCATTACATTCTATTTCAGATTGTTTTTAAATTGAAGCACCTGAATCAAGTGACATGGAAGAAAGATGAGCAATAAATGTTCAAAGGCTTTTAAAAGTTATTGCTATTACACTATCTGATATGGATTGTCATATTGATTATAGCTGAACAATGAAACATAACCACAAGCAATAATATGTATTTTAGCTGATGATTCACTTTGTAAACTTCTCTTCTCTTTCAAAAAATATTCACCTTGGGAGTTTGATTTGTCTTTCTATATTTTCTTCCCTCTTGTAATGACAGTCTTGGATATTATGTCTTCATTTCAAACCCTTGATCAATATGGTGCTTGGTTAAGTGGTGGCTCTAATAAATGTTAAACTGCACCTTTGCATTTATTATAAACTCAAAATAGATTTCAATAGAAAGCACAAAAGCACTACATAGTGCTATACAGAGTATAGGAGAACTGCAAATTTACCCTCTAGATGCTTATAACCGTTTCTAAAAATTGGTTTGAACTAAAAAGCACTGTGAAGCATATTATATAATATTTGAATATGGTAAAGTCCCTCGCGTTACAAATAAACATGTTAAATCCATACTTTTTAAAGTTTTATTTTCATGTCACCATGTTTATTTCTACTGCTAGAGCCAACATAAAATAAACACTAATTGTGTAAGCACTACAGGAGCAATAGAAAACGAAATAACTTTTATGTAGTTGAATAAAGCTTCATTTTAAAAAAATTGTTGAGTTTTTATTAGGTCTTTATAAAACAATGTAGAAAATGAGCCTTTCATAAGTACAGGGAGCAATATTACTAGACTCTGAGAACAATAGGAAGAAATGAATGCACAGAAGTGGTGTGCGGTAGATTGCAAAGAGAAATATGGACTCTGAATAGAGAGCCTTGATCTTACACATTTGTACATACATTATGCATATGTCAAAGGCACTTTACATGTTCTTTATATGCTGATTAATAAAGCAGTTAGAAACACGGAGGGGACACATTGGTGTATTTCCAGAAATTGCTTCATTTAGGCCCACATGTGTACTAATCAAATCCTTCCCAAGTGAGATGAAATAATATTAACAGCATAATGTTCACTAATGAAATACCTACTTATAAAAGTAGTCTCATTCCAACATGTCTCTCCCTTAAAAGTGTAATCAAACCACATCTTCCAATTGTTAATTCTTTATAGGCCTCTATTTCTAAAAGTCCAGTATTTGAATGTCTCACAATATAATCCAATTACCTAAAGTAATAAAAATATAAATATTAGTATCTTGTAAATAAGGCTTGATATAATGAAGTTAATGGGAATGACTTCTTGTGAGATTGGACAAGTCCAGTCTCACAGAAAGAGTTTCCCACAAATGAAAGAGTTTCTCATAGTCCTGTAAATATCTATGAATTAAAAAAAGAAAAAATGCTATAGTCATAAGAACATCATGGAATTTATTTTGAATATCAAGATACTAAGAAAGACCTGTGGGAAAATAATTCTTAGAATATTGGTGCAAAATGGCTTTTATATTCACTTTAAGAGAGAATTGTATATAAAATAAAACATGTTTGATCTTGCTATCTTTTTAAAAAAAATTCCAGGAAATAGAACTAATTGGGTATTATTTTCTTTAATTCCTAGCCTATAGGTATGGTTTAAACAATATTTTATAATGAAAAAAATAAACTTTAAAATATTTCCTAATGTAGTTTCATAAGAAAATGTGCAAATTAAACATTAAAGGTGACTATTTAGTAGAATATTTTAAAACTTATTTTATTTCACATTCATTTGCTTTATATACATTTATTTTACTACTATTATCCATACCAAATACTTTTTTATATTTTGTTCATATCAGCATGGCCCACAATTGAAGACTCTTAGATACATATAACTCTAATTTGAAAAGGGTTACCAAGCTACATTTCCCTTTGCAATCTAAAAACCCATTTACTTATTTCTGTACCTGTTAGCTCAGTTTAACATCTGTATAAAAGTAATCTCTTGCTCTCAAGAAAATTTAGAATATAGTAAATTAACATCAATACATTGTGTAAAGTACCTAGGCAGCAATACTTCAATCACAGACTGCTATGGAAAAACATCAAATAAAGAATCTCCAATATTTCCAGAGGCTGGAAAGAACTGCAACTGTGTTAATAGATAATAGTATTAATATTTATATATATATAGACTGCTGGTCTATTATACACTATGATAAACTTAAAAATCTTTATCTCCAAATATCCAAGTCAGCTCTTTCCTTTCTAGATTTCTCTATTTTTAACATTCATACCAAATCTATCAATTATTGGTGCAAAGCATAATTACCTTTGGCATTTTCGCTTCTTCTCTTTCACACTCCACCCCCTTGCATCAAGAAAGTTGAACAAAAAAGTCATGCTAATTCTTCTCTAGGGTTTGCTGTTGACTACTCCTTCCTATTTGAATTTCCAATGAGACATTATTGTAAGTGCTCATGGTCTGATTAAGTCAGTCATCAAAATAGCTACTGAGTACCTATTAATTCATTCATATTCAAAATATCTATTGAGATTACATGGAAATGTCAGAGAATAACATGTTTGTTTCTTAATGTTTCTTGTGTAATCAAAATGTGTTAGTTTGGAAAAGAGATCACTCAGAGAGCGATTAGCTATTTGTGAAAAACTAAAGCCAAAGATAGGTAAAGATCATATAGGCAGAAGCTTAGATGCAGTGAAAAAAAATCAGTTAAGCAATAATCATAGGAATAAAAATCAACGAACCATAAAGCCTCCCATCATCTCATCTACAAATATATTTTTAAATGCATATCTACTACTTATTTTAATCATTAAATCATTCATCCTGCCTCTCTGTTTTCACATCACCTTTTACTTAAAACATGGCACATTATTTTAAAGACACTCATTTGGAGTGTACTCTCTTCATATTTAAGTCTGGACTTATTGCTTGTATATCTGCAGTGTCCTTCATTTGATGTTCACTGTTTTTTGCTGGATGTGCCTTCCTAAGAAATGATGCATGAGAAAAAAAACTATTTGCGTTCTTATATATTGGAAAATGTATTCTATTTTATATTGATTTTTGAAAGATAACATTTAAGGGTGTGAAATTAGTGAAACATAATTATCTCACCTCAGAACTTAGAAGGCATTTTCAGATATCGTCTGCTGTAGTTTTGCTGATGAAAAATAAGATATCAGAATATTTTCATTTTTTTCTGGAAGTTCTAGAATTATGTATTTATCCTTATAAGTCCCAGTATATAACTAAGATCTACTTATGTTTCAACATTGCTTTGCTTTTGCAGATATACTGGTTTTTTTTCATACACATATGCACACATATATATGAAATAATTGTGTTGTCTTATTGCAGAACAAGAATTCATAAAAATTATCAAAGAAGAGTATTCATTAAAAAATTATAAAAATAAGACTCATTAACTACATGAATTATATATTTATATGTACATATATGCACATATAGATATGTAGACTATGTCTATAGAACACATATAGACTTCAATGGATTCATGCTTTATAGTCTCCACAGTTTTGAAAATAGTTACCAATGTATCATACATACTGAATGAATGCATTTTGTGGATTTGTGACATAATCTAGCAGAGGGGAGTAAAATTTTTTCTTTATGATTTCTGAAGTACAATTTATATAATATAACTTGAAAGTCAATATTTACTATTTTCATCTGTGAAAAAAGGAATCTGCATACACATATTTCATATGTTTCATATTGAGGAGTTTGACTATCATGTATTACCCCTCCTAACACATTTGCAATGTTATTTAGAAACTCAAAATTCTTTCATCAGCTATAAATATTCACATATCTAACCATACTTTGGTATTATTATATATATGAGGTTTAACGCAATGTATTTTCACCTTATCACTTTGTTATTTTTTCTTGATATAATCAAGATCAATATGCAAGGCTATGTCACTTTTGACTGCACGTTAATAATCGAAGAGTAGTTTCTCTTGCAGGAGTTGTGTCAGGGCAATTTGACAAACAGTACTTTGAAGGATCGTGACCTTGAAGGTTTCTAGCAAGACAATTTCTGAATTTGAAGAGGCTGTCAGGTTGAATTTCAAAGAACAGTATATTAATGTCCATGATTAAGACTAGAGTTACCCAGAGCAATGGTTTTTATTTCTCAAAATTAGTCTGTAATTAGATCATAAGATCCATGCACAACTAATTAGAAACAAAAATTATCTAATGAAAAAAGCATGGGATAAAGAAGAGTATTGATGCCTTTGCTTACATCTTTTTTTTTTTTTTTTAATGAGTGTTGGAAATGCCATAGATGTGGTTCAGTTTTCACCTAGTTTAACTTTACTATGTGAGCAAAACGCTTAATAACTATGCTATTCAAATAGCAATTTTCATCATTGTGAAGGTAAAGCTGTGTGGCCTACAAGGTTAGAACTCCAAGTGTTAGCTTAACCTGTTAGAATGAGATCCAAATAATTTTATTTCTTGCAGCAGAAGTGATAATGAGCAGTGTATATGGTAAAGACACCATGTTATAATTTCTCCATAAATATATGAAATAACATTTTTATGATTTATCCATTTCAGGTAACTACTATAAAAGATCTTAAATTCCTTTAAAATTACTTATTTTACTTTTAGAAAAAGATAAATATTTAGCAAAAAAAGACTTTCAAGATTTAAAACTTCAAAATAAAAGGTATGCGTCTATGGCATTTGAAAACACTTTTATGACAAATGGGTAAATATAATATTTATGTTGAAACTTTGAAGGCCATGTTACCATTTCAATACACATACACATACATAAACATATACATGCATATATTTTACATACATAAAACAGACCATTTTTCCTAAGTAACTGATATAAAAATTAACATTTTGGAAGATAATTATTGCATAATTTTGAATTTCACAAAAACACTTTTATTAAGTGAGAATAATTTATGGAAGCTATATATATGAAAATATTTTCCCGTGTATATAGAGTCATAAAGTTTATATATATTCTGTTAATTGTATAACTGTTATATGAGCTATCTGAGCTGTTGTCCATGTACATAAAATCATAAAATGATTTTAGTATTTATAGATTTATAAATTTATAGTATTTACAGATTTACATTTTAGTCCAGTTCGTAGTTCAATTTTGACACATAAAATATCAAAGTAGTATTGCTAAATATAACAATGACAATTGTTATAGTTAATTCTCAACTTGTCACAAATGTAAGCACCAAAATAGTCCCCATTATACAAAGAAACTAAAAGAATGTAAGTGTGACAGCACAGTCTTAATAATAAAGTAGTATTCATGAATCATAAATGCTTTTTACTCTGTTGTAATTGTAATGGCATTTCTATTTAAATTTCTAAACCATATCTTCATTTCTATTTGTTTAATGTTCCTTATTTCTCAAAATATGAGAATTTCCACATTAAAAATACAGTCTTAACAATGGAGTTATTTCATACATGTAGTCAGTTAACGTATATATTAGATTTATTCCATGTGGCAGGACCTTTGCTATGCAGTAAGGATAGAGTTCTGCATAGTTAAATCATGTTCCATGGCTATTTGAAGCTTATAACAAGGACAGCTCGTGCAGAACCTTACAGGTCACAGATAAACATTTATATTGTATTCCAAGGGTAATGGGAAGCAATTCAAAGCTTTTAAACTTTCTAAGATTGGGATTATATAAAAAATAAAGCATTAGAATTATAATTGGAAAATTCAAAGATACGTAATAGAATCAAAATGCACACGTCTTTACAGAATTGCACCGTGTAAAATGTTCAGGAATGAAATAGGAAGCCATGTTCAAAGCACTTTCATGAATATTAAGATAATGTCTGAAAAGTTACATTGAAAATGATGATAAGGTGGTTACATTTTCAGGTAAAAGTAGTAAAGAGGGTTGGCAGTATTTTCACATTTTAGAGTTTTATTCCTTTAAAAACTAGTTAATATAATCATTATTTAATTAAAAGTAAATTTAAGAAGAAATAATAAAGAAAATTACATCTGAGAATGTCTTCCAAGATGTCCATGATGTTATTTCACAACAGAAATTATTTGAATAAATATTTGAAGAAACATACTTTTACATATTTTATTCAATCAGTTCACAAATATTCAATTTTAAATATTTTGAATACTCAAGAATAATCTAGTCAAACTCTCAGCTCATATTTTCCAAAATATTAGTGGTCATTGGTGTAACGAAGGATTGTTAAAATCTTTTATTTACTGTTTCCACTGGGAAAGTCTATGAAATTTTCAATGTGTACTTTCTCTCTCTCATCTTATTTTTTAATTTGAAGTTATTAGTTTTTAAAATTTAAACAAACTCACTTTTCTATCCTGTTTTTTTTCTATACCACATACATTTAATTTTCTAGGAATAAATTTATTTTTTTATTCAAACAGAATGGGAGAACATTTTTGCCATCCATGTATCCTTGGATTTAGAAGTGAATGTGTTTATCTTTTCTCTCAGCCCTTTGGAAGATTCTTCTAATCTTAAATTTTGTAGTTCAGCACCATATTGTATCATAATGTATCTACATATATACTATATTTAGATATCTAATATAAATATTTGATAATATTTGTGAGTAATTCACATTTGGTAGAACTTCATTTATTTATTTAAATAAGTCTCTTTTTTTTAAGTCTCCATTTTCATAGGCAAATCTGAAAGTATTAGTTTTATACAATCAGAGGTTCTTTTGAATCTTTACAGTATCTATTTATGAAAATGTCTCTAAATATTGACACAAAATTCTGATATCTATCTTCTCCAAACTGTTTCAAAAACATTTTTAAAGGGCCTTTATTCTCGAATGCACTTGTAACCATTTCAAATGAACACTTTAAATTACCATTTTATTATAGTGCAATGTTATTTGTTGTTTAAGATTAATTTTACTCAGAAATTACAGCTAAAGAACTTATTCATATAACCAAAGACCCCATAAACCTATTGAAATTAAAAAATAAATGAAATAAAATATAAAAAGGGAAATCTATTGTATAACATCGTGACTACGATAACAATGTATTGTTTACACTTGAAAATCTCTGAGAATAGATTGTGTTCTTATTACAAAAAATAATAAATATATGAGGTTATGCATATGTTAATTAGCTTGATGTAATCATTGCCCAATGTACACATATTTCAAATCATGTATCACGTTGTTTTAAATATATATAATAGACTGGACATGGCGGTTCATGCCTATAATCCCAGCACTTTGGGAGGCCGAGGAGGCAGATCACTTGAGATCAGGAGTTCGAGACCAGCTTGCCCAACATGGCGAAACCCTGTCTCTATAAAAAATACAAAAACAAAAAAAATTAGCTGAGCATGGTAGTGCATACCTGTAATCCCAGTTACTTGGGAGGCTGAGGCAGGAGAATCACTTGAACCCAGGAGGCAGAGGTTGCAGTGAGTGCACCACTGTGCTCTAACCTGGGTGACTGAGTGATTTTGTCTCAAAAAATAAAAATAAATATATATAATAAATTATATATAATAAAATACAATATATAATATATATTACATATAATAAAAATACAATAAATATATATAATAAAAGATTAATTTTACTTAAGAATAGAAGTCCAAATTTTTTAAACTGATAAATGTTCACTCAATTTATGCCTGGTGGCATGTTATCATATTATAAATCTCTCTTTGAGGTAGGCCTTTTTATTCACATAGGTTGATTATAGTCTCCCCCCAAAAAATTTTACTTGAGAGCTTAAATGCCATTGGAAAAAGACTTGCATAAATTAACACTGGTATCGTCTTAATAATGTTTTTGCAGAAAAGTATAAATGATAATGTTTAGTGTTTGTAGGCATTTAAGCTTTTGCTATTCTTGTGAATTCCAATTCTATTGAATTCTTCCAAAACATGAGAACTAAATTCTTCGTTGCCAAAATAATTTCTAGTTGCTAACAGTTATAAACAGGAGCATGATGCATAATATTGACAGGACATAAAATGTGCAATAAAAAATATGTTTAAAAGCTTTTTTTAACTTTTGTTACAAGTTTAGGCGTATAGTGCAGGTTTGTTACATAGATGAACTTGTGTGATGGGAGTTTGCTGTACAGATTATTTCATCACCCATTTTTTTTCCTGATCCTCTCCCTCCTCCCACCCTCCACCTTCCGAAAGGCTCCAGTGTGGGTTGTTCCCCTCTATGTGTCCATGTGTTCTCATTTAGTTCCCACTTGTAAGTGAGAACACGAGGTATTTGATTTTCTGTTCCTGTGTTTGTTTGGTAAGGATAATGGCCTCCAGCTCCATCCAAATCTTAATTGTTTCATTTATTTTTCAGTTGTATGGATTTGGGTATCTCATTTAAATTTCTGAATCTTAAATATTTTATCTGAAAATGTTACATTATTGATTTTGGATAAGTGGAAAATGTAAAAAGGATGTGCAGGGGGAGAAGGAGGAAGGGAAGAAGGAGGAGGAAGAGGAGGTAGAAGAAGAAAAGGAAATAGAAGGAAGAGAAAGAGGAAGAGGAGGAGAAAAAAGAGAAAGAAGAGCAGCAGCAAGAGGGAAACAAAAGTTCTATAATAATCATATTGCTAGAAAGATCAACATGAAATTCTGAATTTGTAAGAGAGTTAAGGTTATGAACCTATATTTGCAAATTTGGAAGGGCTATCATCTGAAAAGATGAGTTTTCCATTAAAAAATGTATATCTTAGTATCATTTTATAGTTATTTATGTATGTATTTATTTATTTTTTGAGGTGGAGTCTGGCTCTGTTACCCAGGTTGGAGTGCAGCAGTTCGATCTCAGCTCACTGAAACCTCTACCTCCTGGGTTCAAGTGATTCTCCTGCCCCAGCCTCCTGAGTAGCTGGGATTACAGGTGTGTGCCATCACACCTGGCTAATTATTTATTTTTCTTTCTTTTTTTTGAGATGGAGTCTCACTCTGTCACCAGGCTAGAGTGCAATGGCACTATCTTGGATCATTGCAACCTCCACCTCCCAGGTTCAAGCACTTCTCCTGCCTCAGCCTCCCAAGTACCTGTGACTACAGGCACACACCACCATGCCCAACTAATTTTTGTATTTTTAGTAGAGATGGGATTTTACCATGTTGGCCAAAATGGTCTCGATCTCTTGACCTCATGACCTACCCACCTCGGCCTCCCATAATGCTGAGATTACAGGCGTGAGCCTCTGTGCGTGGTCTAATTTTTGTATTTTTAGCAGACATGGGGTTTCACCATGTTCCCCAGGCTGGTCTCGAACTCCTGACCTCAAGTGATCCACTCACTTTGGCCTCCCAAAGTGCTGGGATTATAGATGTGAGCCACTGCGCCAGCCCATTTTATAGTTTAGAACTCATTACACATAAAATGAAGAAAAAATATGCTTTTGTTTAAAAACGCAGACTGTATTTTTTTAATAAGTCTAGCCCACACATTTAACAATTTTTGAAGATTGTAGACATTTATATGAAGGCAGATCTATCATATAACAGACAGCCATGAGAGCCCCCACAGATAATAACCCTGTTGAAGAGTCATCCTACATTCCCAGGCTGTTTTCTACTCAACTGCCTGACATGTGTAGGGCTCTACATGTGAATTAAGAAAGGGGATTTTGGATATATGAAAATCAACTCCTCCTTGAAAATTTTCTTCTTTTTTTAAAAAAACATATTTTTACTCTTTTGCTTATGCTGGAATTGATCATAGATCATTGCAGCCTGGAACTCCTGGGCACAAGCAATCCTCCTGCCTCAGCCTTCTGATTAGCTAGGACTGCAGGCACATGCTACCATCCCTGGCTATTAAAAAAAAAAAAAAAAATACAGAGGCCGGGTGCAGAGGCTCATACCTGTAATCCCAGCACTTTGGGAGGCTGAGGTGGCTGGATCACAAGGTCAGGAGTTAGAGACCAGCCTGAACAACATGGTGAAACCCCGTCTCTACGAAAAATACAAAAATTAACCAGATGTGGTGGTGCATGCTTGTGATCCCAGCTACTCAGGAGGCTGAGGCAGGAGAATCACTTGAACCCAGGAGGTGGAGGTTGCAGTGAGCTGAGATTACACCACTGCAGTCCAGCCTGGGTGACAGAGCGAGACTCCGCCTCAAAAAAAAAAAAAAAAAAAAATTTTACAGGGTGTTTATGTTGCTCAGGGTGGTTTTAAATTCCTGGCCTCAACTGATCTTCCTATCTCAGAATCCCAAAGTGCTGGAATTACAGGTATGAGCCACCATAACCGGCTGAAGATTTTTCTTAAAGGCAATAAGAATATTAGGTTTAAATAATTTGTCTTTGCTTAAAGAAATACTTATTGAGGGTATTTTTTTTGGACAAATACCTTATTTTCTTCTTCTGTTCTCTCTTAAAACTTGTTCATTTAGTCGCTCTTTGAAAATGATTCTGATGAACAAGTCCTAAAGATGGTTATTTGGTTATGTAACTATGCTGGCTTTTCAAATTAACTTTTAAAGCAATAGTTGCTTTTTAAAACAAATTCTACAAAAGGGAATAGAAAGGAATGAATCCTAAATGGTAGAGAAGAAACTATCGGAAAAGAATAAAGTTAGGTTATTATATAAAAATATTGAGCCACATAGAACTGGCTTTAAATAATTACTCCACAACAAATACATGATAACAGAAAGTTCCTAATCCCTTTGAGCCAAATCTTTCATTTTTAATTATTAATATGATAATCAGTTGTGTTTTATTAAATTCTCATTTAAATCACATTATCAATCATGGACAATTTTATATGGCATAACCTACTATTTAACTTCCAAGACTCAATGTTGTCAAGGTTAATGTGAAATACAATATAAATCTTTTGGCCATAATAGAAACCCATTGAATTTAATACACTTGAAGACATCCAAAGACAATGTTAGCTTTCTCCAAATACCTGATGTTAGTGACTACTTTTTGCAAGACAGAAATAGTTGCTTGCTCATGTTCAGTTTTCCAAACATGAAAAAAGCACCATTAAGATATCAAACTGCTTTACTATTAAATGAAAAAGAAATGATTAATAGGTAGAGGTAAATAAAAATGTAACTAATGTTTTAGAGAATCAAGAAAATATCAAAACAGGAAAAAACTTAGAATTTTAGGCTTGGAAAAAGTTTAGTAGGTCATGCAGCCCCATAATAATTCAGTTGTATTTCCTAATCAATTCCCTTTTATTTGTCAATGTTTACAAACTGTACTAAAACATAATGATGATAATAATGATGATAAAACAATTTTTGTAAGGTTATATCTTAAATAGATATAATCAGTTACTTTGTAGCAGGACAAGCCACAGACAAAACCCCTCAGACACCCAGTTAAAGAAGGAAGGGGTTTACTTGGTTGGGAGCTTCGGCAAGACTTACGTCTCCAACAACCAAGCTCCGCAAGTGAGCAATTCCTGTCCCTTTTAAGGGTTCACAACTCTAAGGGGGTCCGCAAGAGAGGGTCGTGATTGATTGAGCAAGCAGAGGGTACCTGACTAGGGCTGCATGCACTGGTAATTAGAATGGAACAGAACAGGACAGGGATTTTCACAGTGCTTTTCTATACAATGTCTGTAATCTATAGATAACATAACCGGTTAGGTCAGGGGTCAGTCTTTAACTACCAGGCCCAGGGTGTGGTGCTGGGCTGTCTGCTTGTGAATTTCATTTTTGCCTTTTAGTTTTTACTTCTTCTTTCTTTGGAAGGAGAAACTGGGCATAAGACAATATGAAGGCTGGTCTCCTCTCTTAACTTCATAAAGCTCTTTGTACCTAAGAGTCATATGTGCAAGAAATGTGAATCCAGGTGTAATTAGAAAGTTGAAATCACTCTTTTGAGATTGTGTTTAAAATCACACATGCTACACTGGATTTGTTCATCCATTCAACAGATATCAAAAAAAATAATATTTTAAAGAATTTTTTTAAAGTATTGGAGATACTGTTATGAACAATATAGGCAAAGTCTCTGCCTTTACAGACATTTCATTCTGGAATATTGATATTTATGTTAAATTAAATTATAACACTTAATTATATATGTCTGTAATAGGAGAGGTAAGGATTGATAAATAATACGAACTAAAATTTAATGAGTATTTGCATTGTGGCAGACACTGAGCCAAACACTATTCTGCATCATCTAATTTAAATCTAATAAAACCTATATAGCTTGCTTAGAACATTTTTCTAAGTTTATAAATGAGAAGACAGGAACATAAAAAATTAACTAAGTTAGATTATGTCTCTTAGAAAAGAGACTGTCAATAAATGAGTATGAGACAGAATTTGCTTTGCAGTATTAAAGTATTAAAGGGTTTAAAACATTAATAAAATATTTTTCAATGTTTATGCACTACAAATTGAAAAATAGTTTATAAGACCAAAAATGGCTTCTAATTTAAAACAGTTTGAAATGCACCTAATTGTTTAGTTGACTTTCTTTTCAAATCTGTTCTCCTGTGCTGTGTATTCACCGTATCCCATTAGGCTGACAAGAGCAATATGTATTTTATAAATAAACATCTGAAGAAACCAAGATATACAGCTGTTGCACATGTCAGTTTCTATCATTTATGATTCTCACATATTGTTCATTATGTGTTTTCCTTGGAAGGTACAGGATGCAATCATTACTCTCATGGCAATAATATAGGGACATTGTACAGGCTCCAGAGGAGGCATTCTGCTGATCACGGTGGTATCTTCTACCTTAATTATGCACTATATTTGCATTATTGAGAGCACAATTGCTGCCAAGGAACTGTTATGATGTCAATGCAATTACACTGATATTATGCTGTCTCAGCATTGTTCAAATGCAAAATCCTTACTATGCAAAATTTGATCAAAAAGGCAATTGGATATTTATATCATCCCTATCAAAAGATGTTTGATGTAAATCAAATGTGCATATTTAAAGCTTCCTAAAGAATTTACTGTTTTAAAAGCTTGATAGTTAATGCATATGCAGATTTTTTTCTTACTAATAGATGTTTAGTTTAAAACAGATTTGCTTATACCCATACATTTGTGAATATTAGCAAAACGGCAATTTCACACGATTAAAACTAGTAAAAACAGTGGCCACTAAATTGCCTGTGTTCTTATAAATACTGTGTTTGTGATTTGATATACTTTGTATTGAATTTGATACCGTTTGTTAAAAAAAAAGACAAAATATACGCTTTAAAGAGACTTGAAATTTACATGTTACTTAAGTTCTTTCAAGTTTATACATACCATGATATTATGCCTTCCAGATAAGACACTGCCATAAAGCTAAATGATCATTTAGTTAACTCATTCACACATGCAGCAATCATTTTAATAAATATTTCCTTATTTTAGGAGCAGTGTTAAATGATAGAAAAACAAACAAAAGACAAGAGTCATTGATGTTACCAGTGGAAGAGGTCTTAGCTACCCCAAGTTACTGGTATCCATACGGGTCTGCAGCAACTTCAGTTCTTGCCTTCTCAGAAGAATGAATTCAACTGGGGGGAATAAAGCAGAAAAAGAGACCAAGGCAAGTTTCGGAGCAGGAGTGAAAGTTTATTTAAAAATCTTTAGAACAGGAAAGAAAGTTAAGCTCACTTGGAAAAGATATCAGAGGGTGCCGGAAGGTCAAATACAGCATTTAACCTTGATTCTAGGACTTTATAGGCTTGCCTGTTTCTCACGATTCTTCCCTTAGGTGCGCTTCCCGCATGCAGAGTGTCTTCCTTATCCCAGGGAATTGAGCACTCGCAGTGTGTTTAGGAAATTGTATTCATGTCCATCTGAGGCTTTCTTCCCTTTTCTGATGGAGTGCTCCGGGAAAGTCATGCTTTACCTTTTTGTCTCAATGCGCATGCCATGTGAGGAAGTTTCTTCTCCCTGGCATCTGCATTCAATTAACACTTCAACGTTAACAACCATGGATCATCAGGAGATTGTCTCTGCCTGGCACTCTGGCAATGGCTGCAGAGTTCTCACTGTTAGAGAGGCAGTGTGGTAATTGTCAGAACATCACCTGACATGCCTAATGGGTGGGGAAAGAGCCCACCCCGTCCCTGCTCATGCCTATCTAACTGCCTGTAACAAATGATTAAATTGCAAGCTAAAAAATCAGATGAATATGTAAACTGTATAGAATGCCACAAGTCAGTAATTTGCAAAGAAGAGATATTAATAAACGTTTATGTATATACAGATAAATGAGAATAGGGAAATATATGTAGGCTTAATTGATGAGATGACATTGAACTGAGTCTTAATGAATTATAGAAATTGAAAAGATGTTTTAGGAGAGAAAAATATTATAAAAAGAAAAAGCTATAAGTCAGGCTAGTGAGTTAGAGCAATTAGATCCTCAATGTTAAAAGATCCTCACTCACAGTGAGTAAAAAAAAGAAGGAAGTGGAAGCGATATAAGAAAGTTAAGGGTGAACAAGTGGGATAGAAAAATCACATAACTTAAATGTCAATTCAAGGAGTTTCAATTTTCTATTAGACTCAACAGAGTTGCATGAGAGCTTTGCAAGACAAAAAGTGCTATTGTGAGGTGAAGCCAGTTGGGCTTCCTGGGTCGAATGGGGAGTTGGAGAACTTTTCTGTCTAGCTAAAGGTTTGTAAACACACCAATCAGCACTCTGTAAAAATGCACCAATCAGCACTCTGTGTCTAGCTAAACGTTTGTAAATGCACCAATCAGCACTCTGTAAAAATGCACCAATCAGTGCTCTGTGTCTAGCTAAAGGTTTGTAAACACACCAATCAGTACTCTGTAAGATGGACCAATCAGCACTCTGTAAAATGGACCAATCAGCGCTCTGTAAATGGACCAACCAGCAGGAAGTGGGTGGGACCAAATA
This sequence comes from Piliocolobus tephrosceles, assembly GCF_002776525.5. Classification (NCBI taxonomy): domain Eukaryota; kingdom Metazoa; phylum Chordata; class Mammalia; order Primates; family Cercopithecidae; genus Piliocolobus; species Piliocolobus tephrosceles. Next base: position 117,778,312 of record NC_045440.1, on the reverse strand, counting down.
AGGGAATAAAAGCTGGCCACCAAGTCAGCAGGTGGCAACCCACTCAGGTCCCCTTCCACACTGTGGAAGCTTTGTCCTTTTGCTCTTCACAATAAATCTTGCTGCTGCATCTCTGAGCGCAAGTATTCCAATCAGCAGGGTCCAGGGACCGTTGTGGATTCTTAGACAAGATATGTTTTTGCTGCTGTGTGGGTAAGCGCAGCTATTCTGATAAGTAGGGTCCAGGGACCGTTGCAGTTTCTTGGGCAGGGGGCGAAATAAACAAACCAAAACCACAGGCGGTTTTGTCTTTCAGTTGGGAAACACTCAGGCATCAACAGGCTCACTCTTGAAATGCATCCTAAGCCATTGGGACCAATTTGATCCTCAAACCCTGAAAAAGATTCAGCTCATTTTTTTCTGCACAATGGCTTGGCCCCAATATTCTCTCTCTGATAGGGAAAAATGACCATCTGAGGAAGTATAAATTATAATACTATCCTGCAGCTTGACTTTTTCTGAAAGAGGAAAGGCAAATGGAGTGAAATACCTTAAGTCCAGAGGCTGGCAGAATCTCACATCCAACCCACAAAGTCAGAAGGCACCCTTGCTCTATGTGAAAGTGATTTCCACTTGTCTTCCACCTTCCACTCTAAGTCATCATTCGCAAGATAACAAAATCCATGTGGATAATCCTTCTAGCACTTCGATAATGTCTTCAATTCCAACTACTTTTCCCTCACCCAATCTCACCCGCCAACTCCCATCAGTAATACTATTGTTACTGTCATCGTTATTAACTGTACGGTCTCCAGAAATCTATATTTGAACATTTGAACTCTCCCCGACATCCTGTCTTTAGAGTTTACGTGCTCTAAAACCCCTACTCTTTATATTATTCAATCACATTTGTACCCTATCATCATTTTTGTTTTCCACCACTACCCTTATTTGTCTTTACCTAACCTAGATAAGAAATTCTATTCATTTCTATGTGTACATCCTCAATTCTTACTTTTTCTTGTCTACCACATTTCTCCATTAGACTTTCGACCCTAATTACAATCAGCCTTTGGCTAACTCTCTGGCTTCAACCACGCAGTTGAAAATGGCTGTAGAAAAGCACACAGGCAACTGGTCTGATGAAGAAATCTCAAGTGGGATCTCAGTGATACGCAGTTAACCAACTATGTTCTTCTACAGATTTAGTCCCCCATCCCTCAGATAGTTTTCTCCTTATTTCTCTCTTCAGATCTAATGCTACCTGCTCACTATAGCTTTCTCATAGAATGAACACACCTGTGAAATGACGAGTTACCAAAGAACTCATTCAATTTTACTCCATTCAATAAACTAATGTTTTAAATCTGTTGCCATATACTCCGCTGATTTCTACGCAAATGGATAAGCTGCCCTAGTGAATACATAGGGTATAAGCCCTCACATTGTTTGCTGGGCAACACTGTCTCTTGCCTTCTCTAGTTCTTTCCTGCAATATTTCCTTTTATCTCTTAAATCGTCATATTTTTGCCTTCTGTCGGATTGTTGCCCTTGTCATATAAGCATGTTGTAATTTAACCCCCAAAATACTCTTTTTACTCCATAACCTAATCAAATTACTGCCTCACTTGCCTCTTTAGGGTAAATATCTTGAAAAATGTCCTGTGTCCAAGTCTTTGGTTTCTCATGTATCATTCTCCTCTCAATCCACTCCAACAGACATCCATTCAATTATCATCAAGATCCTCAACAATTATTTCACCTAAACCAGCGTTCATTTCTCACTACATGATGCCCTATGCCTCTCAGCAACACTTGACCACTTCATCAGATATTTTCTTCTTAGTTTCAAGGATATAATAGCCTTCTTGCATTTCTTTTTATCTTTGCTTTTTCTCAAGCTTTTCTTCTATTTCCTCCTCTTCTTTCTATCCCTGAAGTGTTTGTGTTTCCAAGCATCCAGTCCTGTGTTCTCTTCCATTCTCCCTCTACATTTAATCCCTACATCAGTGTTTGTTTTTCAAACTGATGCCTAATACAAAAATTTATGAAATTAATTTAATGGGCTATGACTATTACATAAATATGTCCATTATTAAATAAAATATAATAGAAATTCACTGAAAATATTGAACACCACACATATCAAGCATGTAAGAAAGAGTTATTTTATTGCCAGACTGGGACAGCTCTAGGTTAATCTCTGAGAGTGTCTGAAATTTTGTATTGACTCTTGGTAAAGATAAGAATGAGTCTGAGGCCAGGCACCTGGCATGGTGGCTCACACCTGTAATCCCAGCACTTTGGGAGGTTGAGGTGAGCAGACGGCTTGAGGTCAGGAGTTCAAGATCAGCCTGGCCAACATGGCCAAATGTAGTCTCTACAAAAAATACAAAATTTAGTTGGGTGGTAGCACATACTTGTAATACCACCTATTTGGGAGGCTGAGGCAGGATAATAGCTTAAACATGGTAATCACTTGAACTCGTGAGGCAGAGGTTGCAGTGAGATAAGATTGTGCCACTGCATTCCAGTCTGAGTGACAGAGTTAGACACTGTCTCAAAAAACAAAAAACAAAACAAAACGAATGAGTTTGAATAGTAGTATATAATGTGTACTTTGAGTGTAAAACATATCCTGAAAGCTGCAAAGGCAAACTTATTGACATTATTTACCAATATATAAATTGATAGCTTGCACCTGATTTAACTGCTTATACAATCTAATTTGGGAATGTGTCCAGCGAGGTCAGACAAGCCCCAGTGGAAACTCCTGGGCTCCCCTAAGACAAAGATGTCATGTGCATGTCTGAGTGAAATAGATGAAAGATGATGTGCCTTCTGTGAAACTTAGAAAGAACTCTGGAAACCTGCCTAAAAATTTCTCCACCAACAATGATTGCTTGTACTTTCTTTCTCCTGTTGTACTGCATTATTTAACTTTGTTAAAGCTTTAATAAGTGTATGACTTGCAAAGCCTTGTGAGTCCTTTAAATATTAAATCCTGCATAATCAATGCAAGCAATTTTGTGAAACTTTTGTTTTAGTAGTTATACACGAATATGGGTTAAGAAGCAAAATGCTTTTTATTGTGGATCAAAAAAAATCTTGACCAGCACTGCCTCAGATAATGGTATCCAGCTCCATGATTTTAATTTGTGTGTGGTGACTCCCACATTTATGTCTATAATTGCTTTCCTACATTTTAGATTTGCCTAATGTACCATATACTTGACATTGAATATATAATAGCCACTTCAACTGTAACATATCCCAGAGTAAATTTTGGTTTCCCCTATCAAATGTTTTGTGGCATTTTTTCCATTATTGCTACATTGAATCATGATTTATTCAATTGTTCATGAATAAAAAGTACTTTAAACAATATAAACCAGGAGTTACCTTTGTCTCTTTTCTTTTCAGTACTCATTTTCTGTACTCAAATCTAACAGAACATTAAATATAATTGGGTTCAAAATAAGTCTCAAATCTAACACTTCTCTCCACTACCCGAATACCGCCCTTGTCCAGGTAACATTCCCCTCCTGCCTAGGCTAATAACAGCCTCCTGATCTCTCTGTTTTTCATGTACTTTCCTGCTTCTTCATTTCTCCTTCTATACATTCCCTAGGTCAGTAGGCTTTTTCAAACTGAGACCTAAAACAAAGATTGATGAAATTAATTTCATAGATTATGACCAGATTTGCTTCTAATAAAATAAAATAAAATAGAATTTCACTGAAAATGTCGGTGAATATCCACACATAGTAAGTGTATAAGAAAGGATTTCCTGTCTAACTGAGCCACTCATTTTCCCAGCTGCTGGAAGTGTTGGCTGTTGATGGCTCACAGATGTGTACTTCTCGCAGCACTGCTTTACCTAAAGGGAGGTGCCTTGCCCATAGGGTAAATGACATCTAGCTACTGTCTGATGTGAGGGTATAAAGGCCCAAACACCCTTGATTCCCTTTGGGACAACTCCAGAGGGCCAACTCCTGAGCTGCATGCAGGATTGTCTGAGCCTTCTGTTTCACCTTTATCACAGTTTATTTTCTCCCTCTGCCCAATTCTGCTTCCCTTATTTCTGTTTGCAGGGAACCAAACCTAAGATCCTGTATTGGAACCCTTTAATCACAGAATGGCTAAAATGTCTTTTCATTAAAATCAGATCAAGTAACTCCTCTGTTCAAATATCCAATGTCTTGCTACTACACACATAAAAGCACATGGTATGACTTTTAAGTCCCTGATAAATAATGACTCAGATTATCTCTCTTTTTTAAAACATTTTTCTTTTTTTACTCATCCTGTTTTAAATACTCTGGTCACTTGCTTATGCACCGAGTGTCCCTCCTGGCTGGAATGCTTTTATTCCTAATCTTCAAAGGTTTAGACTGTTCCTGTCATTTTAGATCTCAACTTCAATGCAACCTAGCCCTTTTACAGAGACCTCCTCTGACTAAAAATCTGAAGCACCATTCCAGTTCCTTTCTATGACATTCTAATTTAGCTTTTTTTTTTTTTGATAGCACTCATCATTAGATTATTTTTCTGTTTTGTGATTTATTTACGTATTTATTTTTTACAGAAGCATATATGTGTGTACACATAGGTGTATATGTTTACTTATTTGTATACTTCTCCAAACTGGAAGAGAAACTCTATAAAAACAGAAACTTTATTTATTGTATTTACTGTTACATCTCAAGTACATAGAATATGACCAGGGCTTTAGTAGGCTGACAATAAATATATTTGATACAAAATAACCTCATGGCTCATTGTAACTTATATTAGTATAAAACACTCTAATTTATATTTTGTCTGGTGTCAATACCATCACACTTGAATTCTTTAGAAAATATAAGTTGGACTTTCGGGACATCAACAGAGAGGAACATGTAGGTGGAAGTCATTTAGTTATTCCCACAAAAAACAGGTTAGGTGAAAGAAATTAGGACCAGAAAGGGAAAAAGCCAAGCAAGGGTGCACTGTCAATTAAAGTTCCAGAAAGGGTATTTTTGGCTCATGCTTGGGTGCTCTGGGGAGTGCTGGTCACACCATGGTGTTGTCTCAGTCAGCAGCAAGAGACTTGGAGAATTAATACTCCCTCACCTCTCAGGCTTTAGTTATAATCTGTCATCTGTGACATAAAGTTCTGGTCACTTGTGCAAAAAATGCAAGTACAGTGGGCACTGGCAGCCTGAAGGCAGTTCTTCTACACAGAGAAACAAGAGCAAATTCTAAGAAGTAGAAGGATGGCCATGGCAAAGAGATTTGAAGAGATATGGGGTAAAGCCAAGAAGACACTGGGTACATAACAGGTTTTTGAATAGAAGCTTTAAAAAGACCTAAAGCACTAATTTTTCTTTACTAAATAGACAAAGTCAAAATCAGAGCTTATCAAAAGTGTGGCACTAATACAAAAATAAACATTTCAATGCAAAACAGAATACTGATAAACATGGTCCTATTACATACTGCAATTTGGTTTATGGTAAAAATGGTGATTAATCAGTGGCAGTGGTAGTGGAGGTATCTTTTTACCACAAATGTAGTTGGAAACAATGAATAGTCTTATAGGACAAAGCTAAACTTGATCTTCAATAGACTAAAATATTTATTTCAAGGTAGAATAAACATAAATTAGAGTGAATCATAGTCTGAGATTGTTTTGCCTTTACTACACATATGACAGAAAATAGAAACCATAGCATATAGAGAATTTTACTATGTTACATTTTATGGAACATATATCATTAAAACCAAAATAACAACTAAAATGACAAGATATTAAGGTAGTTGAAGGAATCACATTATATGCTTTTAAAAATCAATTAACACAAAATATTAATATGTACTTTGTTGTAATTTATCTTCTCTTTTCTGCTAAAAATAAGTCAACATTATTGAGTCAACATTATGAGTCAACATTTCACATAATTCATATTGTTTTCTCTCTGAAGATTTTAAAAGATATCAAATTCGATTTTTATTGATGTTTATTTTAAAAAAGAAAGGAATTCCCTTGGCCTGTCAAAAGATGTTACAAATAGCATTCTTTATTCTTCCTAAAAATACTTTGTCCTCAATGTTTTATTTTTCAGACTGCATAGGAGTACATAAGCATATGCACATTTTAATTTATATGCATACCTATGTATCACTGTAACTTAGAAATTAAGAATGTCATAGAAGAATAGTTAAAGGCAATGAGAAAGCATTGATTAAAAAGGAGGAGCCTGTGGGGAAACAAAATATTATATGCAGATATCTGAAGGTAAGAAATATGGAAAAGGCAATTGTCTTGCTCTAGGTTGTCAGAGAGAAGATAATTGTACTAATTGGGTAAAAAATAAATTACATGTAAGTGAGTTTTTTCAAAATATTTCTATTAAAAAGTTAAAGATCATTTTTTCTATCATATCATTGACCTCCTTTTTACAATAGCTATGGATTACTATTTCACCTCTATTTTCAAGAAAAATTAGTAAAAGTTAAAAATTGTATCAACAGCTTCATGGGGATAGCTGGTTTTGCTTATATCCACCCTTATTGCATTACTTGTATTAATAAATGACTTCTAATTTTCTGAAACAGTTTACAAATATGCCCATATTAATAAATATTTCATTATAATTCCGTTAGCATTTTTCAGATGTCTTTACAAAGGTAGATATCATTCATTAACCATTAATGGTATGAATTTATCTTCTTGAAAGCAAGATTCAATTGACACCATATATGTATTACCTATTGTGTTTTTATGGTATTTGAAAAATGTAAAGAAAAAACACCTAGTTAAACACCTAGTTAAAAAAATAAGTAATTCAAAATTCAGTCCACAATTTACAATTAAAGATGGCTGTCTATGTATGACTTATGGTCTGCATCAGGTCAATTTCCTCATTAATAGGGAAACTCATAAGACGGTGAAGTATTTTGGGATTATTTGTAATGTTGACACAGACTCTGTATATTCTCAACTTGCATAATCATTTGTAACATTCTGAAAATTCATGTACAAGGACACATCCAAAACACTAGTTAAAATAATAAATACTCATAAACAAACTTTGGAATCACAGGTATTTAAAATAATTAAACATGAAAGTACAGTTGAATAGTAGCTATTACTTAAAATTTGAATATTTCTGCACAGATATAACACAATTTTCATATAATTAAAAGATATAGAGAATATCAGAATACTTAATCAAAGCAAAAAATCCCTGCTTTTCATTTACATTTGTCATCATCACTGGAATAAATCTGATTAATTGCTCAAGTTTTCAAGGTTGAGAAGAGCAGAAAAATTAAAAGTTTCACTTTTAGATATCTTAAATAAAACTAACATAAAAATATTGTTTCATTAGTAAGCATTTTTTAAAATTTCAAGATCATTTATGCATAAAAGCACAAAAGGCATTATGTAAGAGAATAAAATTCCCAGTTTTCAAATCAAAAAAATTTAAGCTCTCTTATCAAGGCGGTAACCTTTTGATCCTTTGCCTCCTAAAAGAAAGATGAAATAAAATACCAATTGTGAGAATTAAATGATATATTTGAAATTCTCTATAAACTCTAGATTGCCACATGTATTAGTTAATAATAAAATTTAATATTACATAAAGTTTGGAATGTTCTATGTGTCACCAACACAAAGAAGAAATTTTTATGTATTTTTATCAAACATCAATATAAACTACATAGACGTTTTATATAAAAGTTAGTTTATGGTATTTTTCAATTAATTCTTTTCTTTCAATAGAATGCTGTTTTTACATTTAGAAAATTCAGGATATCCTGTTAAGGTGCATATTTCAGAAAACAAAGAAAAGAAATACCAGATATTTGGTGTCATAAATATATATCACAAGGACTTTGGCAAGACAAAATTTAAAAAAAGAAGATTTTGCTTAATATGTAAGCCAGATTAGAATTAGACTATTCAGTCAATTCCAAGTAATCAATTTCCCTTCACAATATTATTAACAAAGTTACCACCAGAGAAAGAAGACAGCATTTGTTTAGTGAACATGATGATAAAATCTGAGAGAATCTCGGTACATGTGATGCTGGAAGTGCTCCCAAGCGGCAAAATCATCACATTATATGAACAAGTTTAATTGCTTGATATGTACTATAGACTGAGGTCTTGCAGATACATTTGCCAGCCATTTTATGTAAAAGAATCCTGCATAAGACCCACTATAAAATAAGAAAAAAAACTTGTGATGCTGTCACTGCAGCTACACCAGCAGGTGTGAAAACCTTGCACTTTTTGTGAAATACTTTTTTATCTTGTATTCAAAATCCAGCTTTTATGTGGGTGTAAGACTACTATAAGACAAGCATACCTGTAGATTGTAACATGATTTGAGAAAAAGTGAAGGTGAAAAATATAAGCTGAAAAATTTAATGCCAGCAAAGGACGGTTTGATAATTTTATTATAGAAAGAGTTTTGGCTTTTAAAATGTCAGGATAACCACAGAAATAGCTTCTGCTGACCAAGAGGCAGCAGACTAGTTCCCAGACAACATTAAGAAGATCATTGAAAAGAAACAATAGGTGCCTAAACAGGTTCATAATGTAGATGAAAGGGCACTAAAAATGTGGACATTTATTAGTGAAGAACAGCAAGCACCATGAATTAAGGCAGGAAGAGATAGTCTAACTCTAATATTTTGTTCAAATTCAGTTGGGTTTATGATCAAGGCTTGTCTATAAAGCTTCCTTGAAGGGAAAAGATAAATACCAGCTGCCAGTCTTTTGCTTGTACAAGAAAAAGACCTGGTCAGTGAGAACCCTCGTTCTGGATTGTTTCTATCAAAATGTAATGGATTGATGCTTTGTTCCTAAAGTCAGGAAGTCCCTTTTCAGTAATGGATTGCATTTTGAAGTAATTTTAATATTGGACAATGACCCTGACCACCTAAAACCCCATGGGTTCAACACAGAAGGTGCTAAGTGGTCTAATTGCCTTCAAACACAATGTATCTAATTCAGCCTCTAGATCAGGGGATCATAAAGACCTTAAAGGCTCATTACACATGATACTCTATGGAAAGGATTACCAACGCTATAGGAGAACCCCTATACAGATAACATCATGAAAGTCTGGAAGGATTACACCACTGAAGATGCTATCATGGTTAGGGAAAAAGCCATGAAAACCATCAAATCTGAAACAATAAATTCCTGCTGGAGAAAACTGTCCAGATGCTGTACATGAATGACTTCACAGGATTTTACAACAGAGCCCACCGAGGAAATCATGAAAAACATTGGGGATATGGTGATAAAGGCAGGAATTCTAGGGTTTCAAATTATGGATCTTGAAGAAATTCTAGAGCTAATAGATACCATGCAAGAGGAATTTACAGAAGACGACTTGATGGAGATAAGTGCTCTGAACCAGTGCCAGATGATAAGGAAGATGGGGAAGATGAAATTTCAGAAAACAATTTGACATTAGACCATCTTGCAGAAGTTTGCCAATTATTCAGGACTGCTTTTGACTTCTTTTATGACACAGACCTTTCATGATTTGGGAACTTAAACAAAACAAAATGGTGGAAGAAGGACTGTTGACACACAGCAATATTTTTAGAGAAATGAAGAAGCAAGAAGTCAAAAATTGCAATGTATAATTTAGTGTAAAACTACACCGTGTGCCTAACTCTCTTGCTTCCCCTTTCACCTCCTCCATCTCTTCTGACTTTGACACACTTGACACAGCAAAACCAACACCTCCTTTTTTACCTCCTGTTCAGACTACTCAATGTGAGGACGAGGATGAAGATCTTTATGATGATCTACTTCCGCTTAATGAAAGTAAATATGTTTCATTTTTCAATAATTCTTAAAATAACATTTTCTTTTTTCTAGATAATTTTATTGTGAGAATATAGTAGATAGTACATATAACATAAAAAATACATGTTAATTGACTGTTTATGTGCAGGTAATTGCACCACTGCACTCCAGCCTGTGGAACAAAGAGAGACTCCATCTCCAAAAAATAAAATAAAATTAATTAACCAGTGCTTTCCTCAGTTTCCTCGTCAGAATAATAAAAAAAATTTAAAAACCTATTTCACACTGAAAATTTGAGCATTTTTATGTTAGGAATTGTAAGGGTCTGAACTTTTATTTTACTTGCAAGTTTACAACATACCCCACAGTATTGTAGAGGCTGGCAAAACACATGAAATTCCTAGATCAGAAACAAAAAAAAATCTAGTTACTGAAGGCATAGAAGACAGCATAAGCTTTGTGTTTAAGTTAGCTTCTGTTGCTCTCCCATATCCCATGGGAGCTACATGGAGCAGACCAGGTAGATGGAACACACAGTGAGTTTACAGGACTTTCAGTCTTCTAAGGGGATTACTGGCAAGCTTGCCAAAACTTTATCTTGGAAGGAGATGTTACCTTTATTTTTCAAGTCAAGACACAAATCTGTCCTCTGTCCCTGGGGGGAACACTATTTTTCAAAGACATTTGCTGTATAAACTTTCTTGGAAAGATAGTCTGGAACAAAAACTGATACAAGATATGTCGAAACATCATGGATAATTTTATCTCAAGATTTTATTATACATTCTAATGAAAAATCAAATATTCACCTTCTTTACACTCCCTAACTCTAAAACATGTTTACAAAATACCACATGTGGGAAAGTGAGAAGAAAATTCAGTCAAGTTAATTTAAACATTCTTGTTTCCTATTGATTGTGTTTTTCTAATATTATGTTACACATAAAATATTAAAAAGTAGGTGTTTGTGAAAAAGACTGCAATGACTTTACTTTAGAGTTTTTAATTATATCCTTACTTAACACAAATTATGTTTTCTATATTTGACCTTAATTTACCTGAGATCTTATAGAGCATACCTGTCCCCAAAATTTATGTATTCCAGTTTTTACTGTCTTCATGCCTATGCCACTGATTTTCAAATTTATCTCCCAGATTTTATTTCAGTTTAGCATAAATGAAATTTAGCACTACAGGAAATTGCAAAATATTAAATATCATAATAGAGTATTTTCAAATGAATCTGTGCCATAATAGTCACAATTATAAATTACAACTCTATTAGCAAGAAAGAAAGGTTAATGGCTTGAATATAGTATTTTATTTAAGATGATCTAAATTTAATGCACTCAGTGCTTAGTTCTCTGTGGGTGTGCATGTGTGGCTATGCATCCATTATCATTTATCAATTCGACGCTTCAAAATGGGTGTGTTTCAGTTCCACATTTGTTTTTCTTTTCACTTTTCTTTTTAAATAAATTTAGTCGTATAGTGAAAGTAACTGGTAAGCTCTATTTCAAACTGTATCTAAACTTTTTATGGACTTTTTTTTTTTTTGCTTTGACTTCCTTGTTTTGTTTTTATTAAGAGTTATTTATTTCCTCCTCCTCACAACACTTTATGCTTTTTGTTATCTCTTTATAAAGTAATTGCAAATTATATTTCAAAGTGTCATGGTTAAAAATGAATGTAGAAATGAAAATAGTTTCCTCTTTTTAATGAATAGCCTCTAGCCCCCAGCTCAGATCACTTTAACACTTGTCTTTATTGTCTCCAAATTCAACTAACTGATGTTTTTGATCCTGGGTTGCTCCTATTTCTCATCTATGCTCTACACTTTCACTCTTTTTAACAAAGCAGAAACCTCACCTACCTAGCGTGGCTTACAGGAAATTGAGATTGCCCTAGTTTCACTTTGGATTGCTTGTTTTTAACCTATAACAGTTTGCAATGATGTCACTTTTATTTCAGACACGCTCAGAACATACTCCTTAAGACTATGGTTTGTTGAACTTCAAAATATAAAGTAATAAAGGTTACTTGTTATTTGGTTATCATAGTGATACATTTTGGTGATGGTTCAAATGTTAACTTGCAGATTAAAGATAACAGTGAAGAAAATCCTGCAATATGAGGTAAAGCCTTATGGCTGCAAAAGAAATCTAATAAAAAGATAAATCAAGAATACCTACAGATAGATGAAAGAGAAGAGATGTTTATCTTAGATGAAGATACATTAACTTTTCTGCCAATCCAGGCTTCTGCTAATTATTTCTCACATCACTTTATGCTTAATCAAAGGGAATAAGGGAATAACCAAAGATGAGAAAGTGAACCCAAGTGGAGGCACTTCAGAGGCAATCCATCCAAGAATTTTGGGAGAAGCTCTTAACTTTTCTGTTCATTCATTGGGCAAGATCAAGAAAGCTCTTGACTTAATATATCATCTATCCTTGTCTTTTGATTTGAAACTTGAGCCAAAAACTACATAAATGGCTATTTTTCTTTTCTTCTCAAATCTTTTATTGTTTTCTGAGGAAAGACTGGCAAACAACACTTTAATAAAATCACAGATATCTGCTTGTTTCTTGGCCCTAAGTGCACGTTGGGGACAGTTGCTTTCTGGAAAGTATTATTAGGGTAATTAATTTAAAGTTTTAAAAATGCCTGTCCCAAATAGGTTTCTGCTTAATTACTTTTATGATTAGCCATTCCCTGCAGAATGTGACCCACATCACTCAAAATTACTTAACATTGTTTTTAAAAGTATGGTAAAAGCTAACTTGATTGTTGTATAGACTACTTTTTTTTTTTTTCAATACAATCATCCTACACCATTACCATTCTGGACCATGCATAGTTACTTAAATAAACCATGCTCTGTTGTATCTCTTTGATATGGCTCATGTCATTAATTATTTTCTGAAATGTACTTTTTCTCTTCTCCTTCTGAAAGTATTTATTAACTCTGGAAAGACCTATCCAAATCTAACTTGAACAAAAAATCCTTCTCTAAACCACAAATTGCTGTTGTTCTAGTGTAGAATTATTAAAATAGATCATTTCATTGTGCTTTAATATAATTTTTGTAAGCATTTTCCTATAAGAATGTAAACATTATTTTATAATTGAATACCATTTTGCTTTGTGTATCAAAGTTTAATCATATTAGGCTATGTACTTCAGACCCTAACCCTGTAGCCAGAATGTGGTATTAAATAACTCCTAGCTAAATAAAGAGTTGAATGCATGTTGAATCTCAAATGAACTTGTATTTTGTTGATGTTTATCATATTAATGTTTTTGAAGTACTTTAACTGTGTTCCATAAATGTAGACAATCGGGATTTCATATGTGTGCATGATGTTTTAGAGTGGATGATAGGTCTTGATCTAGAAGCAAAACATGCAATCAGGTAGGCTGCATGATATGCATGGGGTAAGGTTGTAAATACTGGATGTGTTCACTAGATGAAATGAAATCTGTCAACATCTCTATCACACAAAACTTTTCATTTACGTCTTACTCCACTGTATGTTGAAGTACACAAACTTCCACATTCTGTTGTTCTTAACACACTTGATGCCTCAGGACAAAAATAGAGAATGTCTTCCGGTGACAAAGGGACAGGAAGTAACAAATGGACAGGAAGTATCAGAAAAAATTAAACACATCAAGTAATTATATTTCTTTCTAGTATATGCTCTCTTCTTTTAGCAGTAGACAGTCTTCAACTGCAGCAGAAGGAGCCTCAACCAATGAGGACTGATAACAAACTACTAGGCTGTGTCTCACAAACCTTCAGCAATATGGCAGGCTGCTATATTGAAGACAAAAACGTAGAAAGAAAACATCATTGTAATTTTAATGGCAAGAGAATTACAATAAAGAAGGCACATTATGTAAATATTTTCCAAGAATAAGTTATTCAACTGCTCTTGTATAAGATTTTGAAATTTATAAAATCCTGTAGGCTGGGATACCTTTGGTCATGTAACTGAATCTGCTCTGCTCTTCAAAACTGCTCTTCAAAAACAGAGTGGAATGTTTTAATCTAAAGTATTTAGATTTTTTAATACTCTAACATGTACAATAAATTTTATTATAAAGTCACTTTTTAAATGCATGTTTTAATTATAATGTAATTGGCTGTATTTCAGCTTTATTTTCATAAAGCTGTTTTATGAGCTTTAATCCCTGTTATTCATGTTACCAACCTTTATTCAATGAACTGAAAAAAATATTTGGCTTTTAAATCAAATGCCTTAAAATAGAATATGTGGAAAATATAAAGTTCAATTTATTGACTGTTCACTTTAGTTACAATTAGTTATTCATTGATTTATTTTCTCAACTCAGTGTTACTGATTACATGAAATTTGCTGAATCAACTTTTGTCCAAATGGATCCCCAATGAGTTAGCGAATACCTGTTTTATAATAGAAATTATGTAAAACAGACTTATAAGTATTGAAATGTAGGGTTTGAATTGAATTTATCTAATGTTGGTAACTATTTTCTCATCTAACATAATACATATTTTTTTTTACAATCAAAGCTGAGTATTTGCTTATAGGCTGGCCAGGCATGATAGGCTGATATTGATGTTATAATCTAATGATTGTCTATTCAAAGCAAATTTATAATAGTCCCTTTAATATAAGGAGCTTACAATATAGAGAAGGGGACAGATATTTGCAAATATTTAAAGTAAATTAATGTAATATTTTATTACTTGTGTTATGATTGAGCAAAGTAGTATCACTGGGAAATATTAGTAAAAAATACAAAATTTTATTTTTAAAAAAGGGATCTGGAAAACATTATAGAATAATGAAATTTAAGCTCAGTCCTTTAAATGTGACTACTATTTCAATAGGTGGAAACAGAGTATTAATTGGGGAATCCGTGGTGGGGAGAATAGAAAAAGCATAGATGGAGAAGAAAGTCAAGTGTATGTTATCCATATCACACATGGAGCAGTACTGTATGTAAATATGAACTTATAGGTGTTCTGGAAAGCAACATTTATTTGCATAGTAAAAGTTACTTCATAATTTATTTTAAATATTAATATTTGATTTATTAACAGTACAACTTTTAAAAGTAATTTTTTTCCAAATGTTTGGTATTAACTTATGAATTATTTTAATTTATAAATTTCAGCATATTTTGACTGAAATGGAGTGCAATTTCCTGATCACAGCTCACTGCTGCCTCAAACTTCTGGGCTCAGTCACTCCCAACTTTCCCTCCAGAGTAGCTGGGGCTACAGATGCATACCATTATGCCCAGCTAATATTTCCATTAAATTTGCTTCAATTGCCTGACTACCAAAACCTTCCCAAGTAAGTGTTAGCTTTATCAATATAAGGGGCCCTTATAATCTTAAATACTGCAATAACATTATATATTTGTGAAATAAATAGCTCCATTTTATTCACTTAATAAAAATTTTAATTCAAATCACAGTTATAGTAGATTGTCTCAATGGCTGAAGTCACTAGATTAAACAATCGATCACGTTGAAGTGTTTCCTGATGCTGGTGTTATCACTAAGGAACTTTCTCAATGCATTGCACTAACTGGAGGTCCTGCACTGGTTGCTGATTACCATCATGATGGAACAAAGACAGATGACTTCAGAGGGTTTTGTGGCCACAAGTTTCATGATGTCTTAATTGCCTCAGGAACAGCAGATCTAACAGCTAATGTGGACTTCAGTTATTTGCAAAGAATGGGAAAAGTAGCGTCTCTGGGCCCAATAAAACAACACATTTTTATGTTTTATTATTATTATTTTTTATTATACTTTAAGTTCTAGGGTACATGTGCATAACATGCAGGTTTGTTACATATGTATACCTCTGCCATGTTGATGTGCTGCACCCATCAACTCGTCAAAACCCATCAATTCATCATTTATATCAGGTATAACTCCCCAGTGCAATCCCTCCCCCCTCCCCCCTCCCCATGATAGGCCCCATTGTGTGATGTTCCCCTTCCCGAGTCCAAGTGAACTCATTGTTCAGTTCCCACCTATGAGTGAGAACATGCGGTGTTTGGTTTTCTCTTCTTGTGATAGTTTGCTAAGAATGATGGTTTCCAGCTGCATCCATGTCCCTACAAAGGACACAAACTCATCCTTTTTTATGGCTGCATAGTATTCCATGGTGTATATGTGCCACATTTTCTTAATCCAGTCTGTCACTGATGGACATTTGGGTTGATTCCAAGTCTTTGCTATTGTGAATAGTGCCGCAATAAACATACGTGTGCATGTGTCTTTGTAGTAGAATAATTTATAATCCTTTGGGTATATACCCAGTAGTGGGATGGCTGGGTCATATGGTACATCTAGTTCTAGATCCTTGAGGAATTGCCATCCTGTTTTCCATAATGGCTGAACTAGTTTACAGTCCCACCAACAGTGTAAAAGTGTTCCTATTTCTCCACATCCTCTCCAACACCTGTTGTTTCCTGATTTTTTAATGATTGCCATTCTAACTGCTGTGAGATGGTATCTCATTGTGGTTTTGATTTGCATTTCTCTGATGGCCAGTGATGATGAGCATTTTTTCATGTGTCTGTTGGCTGCATGAATGTCTTCTTTTGAGAAATGTCTGTTCATATCCTTTGCCCACTTTTTGATGGGGTTGTTTGTTTTTTTCTTGTATATTTGTTTGAGTTCTTTGTAGATTCTGGATATTAGCCCTTTGTCAGATGAGTAGATTGCAAAAATTTTCTCCCATTCTGTAGGTTGCCTGTTCACTCTGATGGTAGTTTCTTTTGCTGTGCAGAAGCTCTTTAGTTTAATTAGATCCCATTTGTCAATTTTGGCTTTTGCTGCCGTTGCTTTTGGTGTTTTAGACATGAAGTCCTTGCCCATGCCTATGTCCTGAATGGTACTACCTAGATTTTCTTCTAGGGTTTTTATGGTAATAGGTCTAACATTTAAGTCTCTAATCCATCTTGAATTAATCTTCGTATAAGGAGTAAGGAAAGGATCCAGTTTCAGCTTTCTACTTATGGCTAGCCAATTTTCCCAGCACCATTTATTAAATAGGGAATCCTTTCCCCATTTCTTGTTTTTCTCAGGTTTGTCAAATATCAGATGGTTGTAGATGTGTGGCATTATTTCTGAAGGCTCCGTTCTGTTCCATTGGTCTATATCTCTGTTTTGGTACCAGTACCATGCTGTTTTGGTTACTGTAGCCTTGTAGTATAGTTTGAAGTCAGGTAGCGTGACGCCTCCGGCTTTGTCCTTTTGACTTAGGATTGTCTTGGCAATACGGGCTCTTTTTTGGTTCCATATGAACTTTAAAGCAGTTTTTTCCAATTCGGTGAAGAAACTCATTGGTAGCTTGATGGGGATGGCATTGAATCTATAAATAACCTTGGGCAGTATGGCCATTTTCACGATATTGATTCTTCCTATCCATGAGCATGGTATGTTCTTCCATTTGTTTGTGTCCTCTTTGATTTCACTGAGCAGTGGTTTGTAGTTCTCCTTGAAGAGGTCCTTTACATCCCTTGTAAGTTGGAATACTAGGTATTTTATTCTCTTTGAAGCAATTGTGAATGGAAGTTCATTCCTGATTTGGCTCTCTGCTTGTCTGTTACTGGTGTATAAGAATGCTTGTGATTTTTGCACATTAATTTTGTATCCTGAGACTTTGCTGAAGTTGCTTATCAGCTTAAGAAGGTTTTGGGCTGAGACGATGGGGTTTTCTAAGTATACAATCATGTCATCTGCAAACAGGGACAATTTGACTTCTTCTTTTCCTAACTGAACACCCTTGATTTCTTTCTCTTGCCTGATTGCCCTAGCCAGATCTTCCAACACTATGTTGAATAGGAGTGGTGAGAGAGGGCATCCCTGTCTTGTGCCAGTTTTCAAAGGGAATTTTTCCAGTTTTTGCCCATTCAGTATGATATTAGCTGTGGGTTTGTCATAAATAGCTCTTATTATTTTGAGGTACATTCCATCAATACCGAATTTATTGAGCGTTTTTAGCATGAAGGGCTGTTGAATTTTGTCAAAAGCCTTTTCTGCATCTATTGAGATAATCATGTGGTTCTTGTCTTTGGTTCTGTTTATATGCTGGATTACGTTGATTGATTTGCGAATGTTGAACCAGCCTTGCATCCCAGGGATGAAGCCCACTCTCCCAAGACTAAACCAGGAAGAAGTTGAATCCCTGAATGGACCAATAGCAGGCTCTGAAATTGAGGCAACAATTAATAGCCTACCCACCAAAAAAAGCCCAGGACCAGATGGATTCACAGCTGAATTCTACCAGAGGTACAAGGAGGAGCTGGTACCATTCCTTCTGAAACTATTCCAATCAATAGAAAAAGAGGGAATCCTCCCTAACTCATTTTATGAGGCCAACATCATCCTGATACCAAAGCCTGGCAGAGACACAACAAAAAAAGAGAATTTTAGACCAATATCCCTGATGAACATCGATGCAAAAATCCTCAATAAAATACTGGCAAACCAGATTCAGCAGCACATCAAAAAGCTTATCCACCATAAACAACACATTTTTAAAAAAATATGGGTATTGATGTCCAGCCGAAGGTTCTTTTAGATAAATCAAATGAGACATCAATGAGACAGCAATTACTTCAAGGATATGATATGTTAATGAATCCAAAGACGATGGGAGAAAGATTGAACATTTTTGCCTTGCTACTTCATCAGAGACTTCAAGGTGGAAGGAATCAGATGAATGTATGTCAGTCAAAACCCTATGCATCTCCTGTAGCTGGGTTTAGTGACCTTGTTTGGCAGTTATATCTCAGCTTGGATATTTTACCCTTTGGTCTGCCCAAGAAATCAAAAGAAAGGAAACACATTTCATATATTGCAGGTAAAAAAAGAAACACAAAATACACAAAATATCAAAATGTTGTTTTGATTTATTTTTTTCCCTATATTTAACTCTAAATTTCTTTAGGTTAGAAAGACTTTGCCTACATTGAAGTGCTTTCCCCAGAAAACATTGACCAATAACTTCACAGTGGAACTTTCATACGTAATCAGAGATAATCTTCAGCTCTCCATTCTGTACTCCCACCCAGACACATAAAGGATTCTTACCTACATTTATCACCACTATAACAGAAACTTCATAACTTATTTACAGGAATTAATCATAAAGTTCATATCTTCAGATCCATATTACATAATTACTTAAGAATTCTCTACTCGAAGATGTCCAAAAACCCTTGCTGGATATTTAAATAACTAAAGGAAAGAATACAATAAGGAATAAAAGATAAAAAATCATCAAGAAGCCAATATCTAGACATAGGTATTTCATATCAACACTTTTCTTCCTCTTTTGTGTTCCATAGTAATGAGAGTCTATTTTGTTCAATGTCAGTTATAAGACATTGCTTTGTTTTTCTACTTATGATTTTTAATACCATCTCAATTGCAATATAGTTATGTTTTTTCTTTCTGGTCCTTTTAATTTTACCAAAGTACTATGCATAGGATTGGTGCTTAATATACGCTGTAATATTGTTCTTTATCCAACAATATGAACAAATTTAATGCTTTTTAAAATTGCCATTAAATAGTAATATGTTTTCTCCATGGAGATATTGTTTACATTAGGAATAAGTCATAAGTAAGATAATCACACAGCCTGAAAAGAAGACTGTGACTTGGATTATAGAAATCTGTCAGAATTAACAATACTCTAATGCTTCTAAGAGATGTGCATTCTATGTCATTTTAATTATTCTAATATTTTTGAATTATACAATAAGAATTATGTGAGTATCATTAGAGGAGAAGCGCTTAGACTGTAATAAGATTTAATTCAATGATTTAGATCTACTTTTCTTTCTTCCTGTCGTTGAACAGGCTTTATATTGGCTAACCTGCACATCCTGGAAGAAACTGATCTTTCAGTTATTTTCCACATCAGCACATGACAATTAGTGAAATGAGTTCAGGCTTTTTAAAATAGCAGATGTTGAATATTTATAGAGAGTTACTTTGATTTATTTTATAAAATTTTGTACACGAATTTTAGATTCAAATGTAAAAGAATGTCTGAAATGAGTAATTGCACATGCCAAATAGGTTTTTCATATATTTCAGGGTTATGATTATCAGAAGTCACTCTTACTTTGATTAATTGGAACTCAATAAGATGTAAGGCAAATTACCTCGAAAGATAAAATCCAAGTGATCATACATAAATGTATCATGTGGTGTCAAATAAAACTTCAATAAATACAAGGTGGCAGAAACAAAACTTATGTAAATTATTCATCCATAAAATCTGCATTAGCTAGTTTGTAAAGAAAATATATTTATCCCAAATGACACTATTGCTAAGCTACATGGCTTAGATGAGGAAAATTAAATCCAGAAATCTCTCTCATAAATGTACTTAGAAATATAACACTTCTGTAACAAGAATTGAATTTTGCTCATTTGTTTTACTCAGCAAAACAAAAGAAACATTTATAATTTTACAATAATGCTGTTTTAAATTTCAGGCATTTATTTATTTAAAAAATTAAATTACTAATCAGTGAAAACTATATTTATGAATATTTTAAAAACTAGGTTTTGTAATATTACCTCAAATTTTTATGGTAATGCACAGTTCATGGTGTCTTTTTCCAGCTATTGAAAACATTAATGTAACTTTGCTGTTAATATTAACAGGTGAGAAGAATAATATATTTACTAATTAGATTTAATTTGATATTTTACTGCTAAGAACTATGTCTTTTTATTTTCTAAGTTTTCAACAACAGACTCTCATTCCTCCAATAATATTTTGGCAACAGAAGTATGTTTGAAACTCCCAGTATATTAAGATTTCTTGAATATTCCCTTTTATGGTTAAGTATGAAGATAAGTAATTATATTCTTGTGCTTACACTAATCAGGAAGTTGTGAGACGACTTGGTTTATGTTTATTTGTTATAAAGAACAATTCATTATTTGCTTATAAAGAGTGTAATTAATATCTTATTTAGTGACAGTTTCATTTTTCTCCCACTGGTTTGAATTACACATTCTAATGATCGTCGGTGAGAGGAACTTCCTCATATCATTTCTACCTATGAAGTGTAATATTTCATGGCCAAGGCAGTCATACACAGGTTTGGCTACAAAATTTGTGGGGTTCAACTCAAAATGAAAACGTGGGGTCTTCTGTTGCAAATTATTAAGAATTCCAAAATGGCAGCAGCACAGCATTAAACGAAGAGCAGATCCATGTGAGCATGGTACCATGCTCCATGAAGTCAGCCCCATAGACACACTGTGACATAATCAATGTATTGTAGCATTGGAGAATATGGCCTCCAGAGCCACATGACTAGGTTTTAATTCTACATTATCAATTCTTTAACTGTTAGACTTCAGTAAGTTACTTAAAAGCTCTCTGCCTCAGTGGTTTTATCTTCATCAAATAATGATTATAGTATGTAATTTATGAGATTATTTTGAGGAATGAATACTATATGTAAAAGGTCAAGGAATAACATCTGACATGAGTAAGCTATCAATAATATTAGGTAGTATTAGTTTATATGAAGTGGTTATTTTTAATAGATACAACTAGTGAATCAACTCATGTAGATCATCCTTTTTCATGCTATTTCCATGAGATAACATCTTATATTTGGCACGCTTTTTGTTGCTTTTTTTTTTTTTTTAATTGAGACAAATTCTTGCTCTGTCACCCAGGCTAGAGTGCAGTGGCTCAGTCAATTATGGATAACTGCAGCCTCAACCTCCAAGATTCAAGCAATACTCCTCCCTCAGCCCCCTGAGGAGCTGGGACTATAGGCACATGCCACCATGGCTGGCTAATTTTCACATTTTTGTAGAGACATGCATTTTTGCACATTGTCTGACTGGTCTTGAACTTCTAGACTGAAGCCATCCACCTGCCTTGGCCTCCCAAAGTGCTAGGATTATTTCTTGCAATTTTGAAGACTATTATTGTGAGAGAAGATCAGAGGATACAACTCTGGTTCCCAAATTTACATTCTCCCAGGTTTATACTACTCTGGCATTTAATTTAAAGGACAAAATTAAGATCAATCTATTATCCATCTGATACTTCTGTAAATCCAATGGACATTACAATCTGGATTTTATAAGCCAGTTTTGACTTAATTTTGCTATTTTGAAAGTATGATTAAAGGTACAATTATATAAGGTCTATAATTTATATTCAAATATTTCAGAATTGACCATGTTAAATCAATGTATGTGCATTTGTGTTAATCTAGACACTATGGGGATCTAGTTGACATATTCCTGCAATCATTTTCCCCAGGGGGTCAGCTAACATTTAAAGTTAGGAATCCATACTGCAGAAGTAAATTCATCAAGCATTTCTAACATCTACATCTTGTCTACGGCCATACCATCCTGAACGTGCCTGATCTCGTCTAACATCTACATCTTGACTCAACATCAGGAGCTTTACCAATTAGCATAATGAATGTTAAAAGTGGATCCCCATTAATGAAACTACTAGTGTTCAAGCTGTTTTATTTAAAATAGTTCCTACAACCTTCACACTTTTGTATGGTCAAGGCATAAAAATTAAGTGAAACCTTGCCCTGTAGACTAAGGGATAGCATCCTCCATTTGACTTTTAACTGGTTCTGAGCTGAGTTATTGGTTCCAAGAATACCTTTTATCACCTCAGACTGCCTGATTATTTAGCCTAACCCTACTTGTAGAATTAGGTGAATTTTTCAATGATAGTACCTGTGTTAGGCCATTCTTGCATTGCCATAAAGAAACACTTTAGGGAGCTTTCACTCATGATGGAAGGTGAAGAGGCAGCAGGCACATTACATGGTGAAAGAAGGAGCAAGAGAGAGAGAGATGGGAAGGTGCCAGACACTTTTAAACAATTGGAACTCTGAAAACTCACTCACTATTGTGAGAACAGCACCAAGAGGGTGGTACTAAACCATTCATGAGAAATCTGCCTCCATGATCCAATCACCTCCCACCAATCCCCACCCCTCTCCAAAATTGGTGATTACATTTTAACGTGAGATTTGGGAGAACCAATATTCAACTTATGTCACTCCACGTTTGGTCCCCAAATCTCATGTTCTTCTCACATTGCAAAATAGAATCATCAGCATCACTCAAATGTCGAAAGTCCAAAGTCTCATCTGAGATTAGTTTCTTCCATTTATGAACCAGGAAAACCAAAACAAGTTACTTCCAAGATACAATGGGGGTGCAGGCATTGGATAAGCAATTTTATTCCAAAAGGGAGAAATTGGCCAAAAGAAAGGGGTAACACGCCACATACAAGTTCAAAACCTAGCAAGGCAGTCATTACATCTTAAAGCTCCAAAATAATCTCATTTGACTCCATGTCCCACGTCCAGGGCCCACTGGTGCAAGGGTGAGCTCCCAAGGCCTTGGGAAGCTCTACCTCTGTGGCTTTGCAGAGTACAGGTCCTGTGGCTGCTCACATGGGTTAGAGTTGAGTACCTGTGGCTTTTCCAGGTACAGGGTGCAAGCTACCAGTGAATCTATCATTCTGGGGTCTGGCAGGTGGCAGCCCCCTTCCTATAACTCCACCAGGCAGTGCCCCAGTGGGGACTCTGTGTGTTACCTCCAACACTACATTTGCCCTTTACACTGCCCTACTGGAAGTTCTCTGTGAGGGTTCTGTCCCTGCAGAGAATTCTGCCTGGGCACACAGGCTTTCTCACACATCTTCTGAAATCTAAGCAGAGGCTATCAGGCTTCCTCTTGCACTCAGCGAACTTGCAGGCTTAAGACCACCTCAAAGCCATCAAGACTTACAGCTTGTACCCTCTGGATTGGCCATCCTAAGCTGTACACGGCCCTTTGAGTCAAGGCTGTCAGAGGGGCCTGGATGGGAGAAGCCTACCAACGTAGTACAGGTCAGTGGCACTCCTTGTCTAGCCTACAAAACCATTCTTTAGACCTAAGCCTCTGGACCTGTAATGGGGGGGCTGCCTCAAAGATCTCTGAAATGTCTTCAAGGCCATTTTGCCATAGTCTTCGCTATTCACACTTTGCTACTTTTTAGTTATGCTCATATCTCTAGCAAGTGGTTATTCCACAACACGTTTAGACTTTTCTTGTTTTTTTTTCTTTCTTTGCCACATGACTAGGCTGCAAGTTTTCCAAATTTTTATACTCTGCTCTCTCTTTAATTATAACTTCCAACGTTAAGTCATTTCTTTGCTCCCGTATCTGAGATAGGTTGTTAGAAGCAACCAGGTTACATCTTAAATGTTTTGCTGCTTAGAAATTTCTTCTGCCAGGTACCCTAAGTCATTGCTCTTAAGTTTAAACTTTCACAGATCCCTAGAACATGAACAAAATATAGCCAAGTTCTTTGCTATGGCATAACAAGGGTGACCTTTGATCTAGTTCCCAATAAGTTCCTAATTTTCGTCTGAGACCTCATCAGCCTGGACTTCACTCTCCATATCACTATCAGCATTTTGGTCACAACAATTTAACCAGTTTCTAAGAAGTGCCAAACTTTCCCTTATTTTTCCATCTTCTTTTGAGTCCTATAAACTTCCAACCTCTGCCCGTTATCCAGTTTTTTTTGGTTTGTTTGTTTGTTTGTTTGTTTGTTTTTTGAGACAGAATCTGTCTCTGTTGCCCAGGCTGGAGTGCAGTGGTGCAGTCTTGGCTCACTGCAAGCTCTGCCTCCTGGGTTCACACCATTCTCCTGCCTCAGCCTCTTGAGTAGCTGGTACTACAGGTGCCCGCCACCATACCCAGATAATTTTTTGTATTTTTTAGTAGAGATGGGGTTTCGCCATGTTAGCCAGGATGGTCTCTATCTCCTGAACTCATGATCCACCCTCCTTGGCCTCCCAAAGTGCTGGGATTACAGGTGTGAGTCACCGTGCCCAGCCTTGTTATCCAGTTTCTAAGCTGCTTACACATTATCAGGTATCTTTATAGCAATACTTCACTACTCAGTACCAATTTTCTGTGTTAGACTATTCTTACATTGCCCCTATGAGATTTGGGGGGAACAAAATTCCAAACTATCTTAGTGCTTTTGGGTACCACAGGAGAAAAACAGCTGATATTCATCCCAGATGACAGATTTAGATATAAAAATGTTACTGCTTATCTTCTTATGAACGTATGTAGTATGGCAAAATCGAAACTGAGGTTCCTTCCTTTTAGACTGGTAATGAGCCATCTCCAACCTACCTCTAATGATTAACAACTACCAAATCTTAAAAACAAAAGCTTAATATTTGTGCATAATTAATTTAAAATAATCACTTTGCAACAATTACTACAAAAAAAATAACATTTCAACTTCCTTTTAGGATTCCATATTAATACATTCAAAATTCAGAGAAAAAAATAGAACACATTTCCTAAGTATTAATTAAGAAAAAAGATAATCATATTTTTATTACTACAGATGGGAAGAAAATTAACAAGTAATTAAAAGTTACAATGCTCCAGGTCCTTTAATTATATAACCTCACTTTATTTTTATATTAACCTTAAAATCTTACTTTAATTTTATTGTATTAATGAGAAAAATGAAGCTAAGATATGTTAAATATCCTAGCCACAGCCCTCTGATCAATAAATAATGTAACTAGGATTCAAACCTGGTAACATAACACCAAATCTATAGGTTTTATTTTTGTTTTGTTTTGTTTTCTTGTTTTTACCCACCATGTTTTACCTACCATTGAGATATGTAAGAATAATTATGAGAATAATCCTTGAAGAAATATAAGCCTTGTTATAATTACCAGGCTAAACATATATATCAAAATTTTGAAAACTCGCTTACCATTTTTCTTTTTATTGTCTTCCTTTTGTGAGTTCCTTATAGAATTTCTTATGTACCTATCTTACCAATTTTTTTCTCACCAATAAATTCCTCTTAGAGTACAGGTATGTATTTCTTTACTTTTTCTTTGTTATAAATATTTCCACTTAAGAGATTCATCCCTGCCAGTCAGTCATTGTGGAAGACACTGTGGTGATTCCTCAAAAACCTAAATACAGAAATAGTACTTAACCTAGCAACTCCATTACCAGGTATGTACCCAAAGAAATATAAATCATTCTATTATAAAGATACACGCATGTGCATGTTCATTGCAGCACTTTTCACAATAACAAAGACATAGAATCAACCTAAATGTTCATCAGTGATAGACTGGATAAAGAAAATGTGGCACATATATGCTGTGGAATACTACACAGCAATTAAGAAAAATGAGATCATGTTCTTTGCAGGAACACGGATAGAGCTAGAGGCCATTATCTCTAACAAACTAACACAGGAACAGACAACCAATTACCACAGTTCTCACTTAAATTGGGCACTAAATGTTGAGACATATAGATACACAGAGTGGAATAATGCACACTGAAGTCTTTTGGAGGGTGGAAGGTGGGAAGAGCATCAAGAAAAATAACCAATGCATATTAAGTTTAATACCCGTTTGATGAAATAATCTGTAAAACAAACTCATGACCAAAGTTTAACTATGTAACAAACCTGCACTTGTACTCCCAAACTTAAGATACAAGTTTAAAAAAAGATAAAATATATTATATTTAAGATCTTAACTAAATAATACTTAATAGCAAAACAGCTTTTGGGTTGAAAAAAATGTCACAGTAAATGGAATACATTAGATCTTTAACAGCCACTCTAATATGGTTTCTCATATAATGAAAACAAATTGATGAAAACAAAAGTAACATTTGATTTAAGGATGTTTGCACATCTGGACACCAGATCTAATTATAAATAAGTCAATAACTGTAACTAGTAGTCTGAAAAGAAACAAAATGTGGAATCTACAAAATAGAAATAAAAATCCAAGTTTCTACTGTAACTGAAGCTCAGTTTTCTTTATAAAAAGTTGCCAAATAATGCCACAGTTGACATATAATTAACTATTTACTGTCACTTTCTAAGTTAAGTCTACAAGATAAATACACTATTCACCTATGTTTCTAAATATAAAAAATAATGAATATTTTAATGGTTGAGCCATTAATGGCATAATTTTGGAAACCTACAATAGCTAATGGCTTACAAAAAAATTTATTGATTACTTATTCTATTTTAGAGTAGTTTCAATCAGTGAGACTATAAATGATGTAATAAGACACATTAAGTTTAAAGATTAAGGTGGAAAAGGGCAGAGTATGGGCAGTTTTTTACACTTACCATATTCATAGAAGGCCTAAGTTTAACAAGGATTGCCAAGATTTACAAGCAGGGGTTATGTCATGGAGTATCTTATATACCATGCTATATCAAGTTCATCTTGTATTGCAAAAGTATTTTAACAGATAGTCACTTTATCAAGAGGTGTACATTTTATCTATATTTTGGGAAGTATAATTAAGTTGCTGGTGCCCCAAATTACAGTTCTTTCCCAAATTAACTGTCCTAAAATGAGTAGCCAAAATCATTGGGGCATAATGGAACTACTAAGCATCTAGAAAAAATAAAACACCGAAGACAGTTGGATACATGGCTCTCAAACTTAAGAGACAATGAGAAGTCATGAAGGTGTAGATTTGGGAATAATTAAAACTATAGATGTAGGTAGCATTGCCCAAGGAGAGTGGGCTATGCCAGAAGAAAGAGAGAACTAGAAAGGAATATCTTGATTATTGATATAAAA
This sequence comes from Piliocolobus tephrosceles, assembly GCF_002776525.5. NCBI lineage: Eukaryota > Metazoa > Chordata > Mammalia > Primates > Cercopithecidae > Piliocolobus > Piliocolobus tephrosceles. The sequence continues at coordinate 117,750,810 of NC_045440.1, read as the reverse complement.
GGTAAGGAAATTGTCATCCTTGAATTCGAATCTCAGATACTGTGAAGCTAACTAGATAAGGTTGTTGTCCCATTAGAAAACATATCAAGATGAAATGAATGGCATACAGTGAAAAATAATGCAGAGATTTAAAGTAGGTTAAAGATTGAAATGGTCAATGGAGATCTTGGAGAACAACATTAATATGTGTTTTGGGATGCAAACAGACAACAGTCAGTTGAAGGGTGAAAGAAAGAAATAAAATACGCGTAGCAAACAAGCATAGACAACTCAAGAAGCTTGAGTGGGAAGAAAAAATAGAGTTAAGGGTCAAGGAGAGGAAGAAAAAGAGAAAGAGAAGAGGAAGAAAGGAGGGAGGAAGAGAAAGAGAAGAGAGAGAGACTGAATGAAACAGATATGATATGAAACACAGGTAAAGAAAATATCATTGTGCCAGAGGCAAAAGGAGATCATTTCCATTATAAGACGTGAGAGAATCAAAGATGGGTGTCATTGTTTTAGGTGCCTACAAGAAAAATAAAGAAATCAGACTAAAATGACACTATTTTATGTCAATCAGAAACGGCTTAATGGCTTATTTTTTTAATGTAGTAGGAAAAATAATTACTCCAGGCACAAGTCGAAAAGTTAATATGATTTGGAATCTATCTCTGCCTAAAAGTAGATCTTGCGCTATGTTCTTGGTTTAGTTTTTTAAAAATCCATGCTCTTAACCAGTACCCTCAGATAACTTTACTTATATTAAGTCATTTAATCTGATAAGTACTCTGTTTAGTAGCTAAACAGTTTATTGTTAGTTTTTTAGTTTGCAGATGAAGAAACTGAAGCAATGGTAGGTTAAGTGAGTTGTCAAGGTCACATATTTACTAAATAATAAAACTATAATTTGAACTTCTTCCAGAGAAGATGGGCATGAACCACAGCTTAATTTAGAATACCTCTTTAAAGGCTTTATTTAAATGAAATCATCATAAAAGATACTTTCAATCTTCTAAAATTTTCCATAGATACACAAGAAAATACATTACAAGAGAAGTGATATATTCGTAAAACAACAAAATATAAATAAGAATGATGATGCTAGAAGTGTTTCAGAAAGAAACTAACTCCAGAGAATGAGAGAGCATGTCTTAAGCTAGTTATCTAAAGAGTGTCTGTGTAGAGGACTATCTGCTTTTACAACTGAGCAGGCCATTCCCCCATTAACATTATAGTCCCGCTCTTGCAAACGAAGCTGGGCATTCCTCCTCTGCAAACAGGGAGGACAAAGGAGCCTACAAGACTGGCCTCAGTTGCAAATAGCAGACCCTGGGGGCTTGTTTATATGTAAACATCTTGGAAATTCAGAAAGTCAGGGAAAGATCAGAGAAACAACAATGTGTCTGGCGACTTGCTAACATTCCACAAACGACGTTATAAAATAAAGCAGAGCGTGTTGTTGGGGCGGCCGCCATGTTTGTCTTGTCTTGTGTGTTCATTCCTTTGTTCAGGAAACACGCGGACCCCAACATGTCTGACTACAAGATTTAACTTAAATTCCCTCTGAATTTTGGAAACAGCAGAATAAAACTGGACTTAAAGCTGAATCTTCTTGTTTGCCTCAGATCAAAATTTTCTTTCTAATTGAAAGTGTAGATGTAAAAAGTGAAACAGTTTCAGAGTTTCTGAGAAATGACAGGTAAATGGGCTATTTAACTCAAAATTGAATTCAATTCTTGGAAAAATAGAACTGAATTCACTTGCCAGCGAAACAAACTGTCTTGCAGACTATGTCATTCCAAAATCAATTCTAAATTTTTTTTTTTAAAGCTGAACATGTAAAGGTTCTTATCATTTTGCTTTGTTTTGTCTTGTTTTTACTATCTATTCTATTCATTAATATCCCTTCATGTATTAAGGAAATGTAGCTATTAATTATAAAATCCAAATTTATCCACTACATAAAATACAGTACTTAGGATTAATCTAACACACAACACAGGATAATGGATTTTTGAAGAGATTTTCTGAAATGTCTGTGAACTTTATAGCAATCAGTAGTATAATTGTACCAGATGATAGCTTCTATATTTAGGAACTCAGTTACAGATGCACAAGAGACAAGAAACTATTATTAAGTGCCTGACATATGACTCAGAGAATGGGCTTAGGTAAATATGAAAGAGAAACACTTCTATAACATTGAATAATATTTTAAAAATTCAATTATTTGTGCTCTAACTCTAGTTTGTTGAAGTTTTCTCTAGTGTGATGCTCCTACATATTATTTCTATTGTTAACTGGTAGCTTGGGTAACTGTCATTAATAGCAGAGTGAAATGATAAAATTGCATACTGAATGCAAGTACCATTTGAGTATAACAACTCTAATTGGAAAGATGAAGAGTGACTTCTCTGCAGCTGTGAAAACTACTTGGTATAATGTAAAAGGTGAATAAAAGCTTTAAAGTTCTCCTGGAAAACAAAGGTCAAGTTGTGTCGTTACTAAATCTTAGACACCTTGCTGAGTACCTGGACCTAGTGGTTGTATGCCAATTTAGGTTTATCGAAGGAAGAAAGCATAACTGACAAGTATTTATAGCCAATTGTATAGTAGGAATAAGGGAGACATTTTATGTTCTTAAAATATATAATTGTGGCCTTCTAGTTTCAGCTCTGACATTTAAAAAGCTTAGAAGTCATGACTTCTATCTTTAAAACAAGATGAATTGGAAAAACTTAAAATTGATTAATTTTCTTTGACCAACAGAGAATTGAATTTGCAAGGCAAAGTTTTAATCCAATACCTGGGGTGATAGATAACTCCAGAGAGTCACGGCCAGCATCTGCTTACCTGGAACAGAAGCCTCTGCAGCAATAAACTGGTACAAAAATAAAAATAAAATTAATCAAAATTTGCACAGTGTAGGAAAAGCAATGCTTAGGATAAATTTACTGAACTAAATTCATATATTAGAAAATATGGTAGATCTATAATCAATAACCTAAGTCTCTAAGAAACTAGAGAATAAAGACTGAGTTGGCAGTCAGAAAGTAGCATAAAATTAAAATTAATATTAGAAAAATATCAAGAATATTAAAATACAAAACAAATAAAATGAAACCAAAATCTTGTTCTTTAAAACAAAGGATAAGTGCTTGAGGGGATGGATACCCCATTCTCCATAATGTGATGATTACATAATGCATGTATGTATCAAAACATCTCACGTACCTCGTAAATATATATGTCTACTATGTACTCACAAAAATAAAAACTAAAATTAAAAAAAAGGTAAAACTTTTTCTTAAAGAAGATTGATATGATTCAAAAATCCCTATCCAGAATAATCAAGAAAAAAAGAGAGAGGACCCAAATTACAACATCAGAGTGAGAGGGATCCATCACTATCAACTGATGGGCAGTAAAATTTAAATAAAAAATACAACACACATCTCAAAGCCACCAATTTTCTGCCTTAGGCAAAATGAAACAGCTTCTTAAAAGACTACCAAAAATGAAAAATGGAGAAATAATACTTTGAATATTTCAAAATATATTAAATAAATTAAATAATCACAAATTTTCCACAAGAGAGAGCACCAGAGACATATGGTTTTACTAGATAATTTTAACAAACATTTAAGGAAAAATAATACCAATTTTTACAAAATCTCTCAGAAAATAGAAGCAGAGGGAAGTTCTAATCTTCACATAATTTAATAGAATATGTCCAGAATCTGCTTGCAGAAAACTACAAATTATGGTGAAAAAAAATCAATAAATAATTAAATAAACGGAGAAATATTCCATGTTCATGGATTGAAAGATTTGATATTATTAAAATGTCAATTCTTTCCAACTTGGCCTGTGCATTTCATGCAATCCCAATCAAAATCCCAACAGACTATTATTGATGTTAATAAACCTGTTCTAAAGTTTATATAGAAAGGCAAAATGCCTAGAATAGCTACAAGATACTGCTCAAAAATATAAAAACACTCACTATTCAATTTCTACATTAATTACACAGTTATAAGAATCAAAACAGGGTATTATTCATAAAATAATAGAAACATAGGTAAATTGGACAGAATTGATTTCCGGCAACAAACCAATAAAATACAATCAATTAATTTTTGACAATGTTTGAAAGCCAATTTAATTAAGAAAGAATAGACTATATCAAATGTTTCTGTAACAATGGGATATCCATGTGCAAAAAGGGGAAAAAAAAACACCTGTGCAGAGACCCAATCATATTCTTAGTAATTGTCTCAAAATGGCTCATAGACCTAAAAGTAAAACATAAAACTATAATATTTACAGAATAAAACATAAGGGAAAATCTATATGACCTTGGTTTTGGTGACAAGTTTTTCAACACAACACCGAAAACACAATCCTGAGAGATAAAAAAAGAAAAAAATTGACAAGTTGGACTTTTTTTAAAATTAATATCTATGTTTCCCTGAAATACACTGTAAAGAGAAATAAAAACCTAGAATCAGGGGACTCCAATTAAAGCAAGTGTTGGAGGATCCAATTAAAGCAACAAGTAAAAAATAAAGGAGTTAAACCTTTAATCACATGCTGTGATGGCATAAGCAGGAGTCTAAAACCGAAGGAAGCCCCAACTCTCTGTCTCAATTCTCCCACGGAAAGGCACATAGGTGGAGGCGTTTGCGTTGCGCAGAGAGGTGGATCATTTCTCTCTTGAGGATGTTGCAAACAATAGGGTCAGGCAGCTTTATAGACCCTGGTGTCAGGGGCAGGATGAGGAGGAAGAGCTAGGAGTGAAAAATCACTGTGCTGAGTCAAAGTGGGAAAAAAGCATATCTTGAAGTTTTCCCACCTTCTGCTCCTCCAGGAGGTCTCAGCAGAGGTACTTGAAGAAGATCTCTCTGTCCTAGACCTCAGATAAAGAGATCTAGGAATGAAGACACTAGGAATTTAAATACGGTAAGAGCCTGACCAGTTAAGAGGCCCTGAGTTCTCAACTGCAACTCCCTTCAGAGACTGTAATGAACTGGCTGTGCACCCAGTCTGATCTGTTGGAGGGCAGTTTATTCCCATGAGTCCTGCCAGGTAAAGCCTTTGTATATGCCTGTGGTCAGATCTAAAAAATCACATATAGGTTTTGAACCAGCAGTTAATCTCCTCAACTAGAAAGTCATTTTTTTTTTCCAAAATGATTTATATCTAAAATACACAAAGAACACCTAAAACTAAACACTAAAAAATACACAAAGAACACTTAAAACTAAACAAATGACACAATTACAAAATAGGCAAAAGATCTAAATAGACACCTCATGTAAGAGGATACACAGATGAAAAGATGATCAACATTATTTGTTATTTGAAATGCAAATTAAATCCATAAGGTATAACATCACACCTATTAGAATAGCTAAAGTAAAAATGAATAAACAATATCAACTGCTGTAGATTCAGAACAACTAGTGCTCCATTCATTGCTGGTGGAAACGTAAACTGCTACATTCACTTTTGGAAATAGTTTGACAGTTTCTTTCAAAGCTGAACATAGGCTTATTTTACAATCCAGCCATCGTGATCCTAGTTACTTCACCAGTGATTTGAAAAATTGTCCCCACACAAATCTTTATGTAGATATTAACAACAGCTTTATACATCATCACAATAAACTGGAAACAACCAATATATTCTTAAATATGGAACAAAAAATATATTGTATGATATTATTCAGCAATAAATAGATATAAACTATCAAGCTATTCAAAGTCATGATGAATCTTAAATGAGTACTGCTAAATGAAGAAAGGCATTCTGTAAAGTCTATCTACTACGTGATTGCAATTTATTGGCAAAACAATAGAAACTATAAATAAAGCAGTGTTTGTCAAGGGTTTGGGCAGAGGGTGAATTCATGAAGCACATGCATTTTCTTAGGGCATTGAAATTATTCTGTATAACAACGTAATGATGGATTCATACTACTATGCAATTGTCAAAACCTATTGCACTTTGCAGCATAGAACATGAAAGCTGATAAATGCAAATTATTAAGAAATAGGAAGTCAAGGAATCCCAGGATGGAATGTTGAGTGTGATAAAAGAATCCAACTGTATTTACCAATGTATGAAGCAACCTACCTGAAGGCAACGCAGAAATGGTGATGACCTAAGCAACTTTGGAGAAGGTTGGATTCTGTAAGACTGAAGGCAATATAATCTGTACATAAACTCTGCACAGTACAAGATCATATCTTGTCCCCACAGGGCATATGTTAACAATCTGGAACTCCTGTACATGTACATTTACATTGAATAATTGAGTAAATTGAACACTTGGTACATCTACTTTGGAAAATGATTGTACACTTTCTTTCAAAGCTGAACATAGTCTTCTTATACAAGGCAGGTTTCTCACTTTTACGGTGGAAGTTAACAAACCAACAAGATGAGACCACTAGAATGATGTCTGTGGTATTCAATTAGAGTTGGAGAAATCGGTATCAATTCATGTTTCATCTTATGTAAATTTAGATAGATGATAGATAATGTGTAGGGTATACATGGGTTTGTATTTGCATATGTATTTCCTTACTTTGTCAGTTGAGAGAGCCTAGAAGCATTGATTTTCTTGTAACAATAAGCACACCTAGCATTCCGTTTTTTTTTTTTTTTTTATTTTTATTTTAGGTTTGGTAATACATAGGAAGGTTTGCCGTATAGGTAAATTCCATGTCACAGGGGTTTGGTGTACAAATTATTTTGTCACCCAGGTAATAAACATAGTACCCGATAGGTAGGTTTTTTATCTCCATTCTCCTCTCAGTTTTCACCCTCAAGCAGGCCTCTGTGTCTTTTGTTCCCTTCTTCATGTCCGTGTGTACTCAGTATTTAAGCTCCCACTTAAAAGTGAAAACACTTTTAAGAAATCGAGAACACATCTAGATCTTGATTTCTGATGTTATTCTCCAATACAAGGTACAAGTGCTCCGTGGAGAAATTGGTGAGTCAGTGCCTGAGCCATGAAATATATAAGATGAGCCTGGAGAATCCTGCAGTTCTAGAAAGTAAGAAGGTATTAAAAAAATCAAAACCGAAACCAAACCAAAACAAAAACCTGCACACAATGATGGTGGTGTATCAAAGGCACATAGAAACAAAGGGAAAGAGCTCCCAACGATAAAACTATCACAATTTGAGTAGCAAAATCAATCATGTCATAATAGCTTATATCCCAACGTGTAAAATTAATGGTGTAAAATACATCCATAGCATTGTAAATAATTGAGTAAATAAATATATGTGGAGAAGAGAAGTATCTCATCAAGGAAAATAACAATCAAGTTAGGTAGAAACTCTTACTCAGGTGGTGGTTGTAATGCCTTCCTTTTAAAGTGGGCTGCACATAGTGACTTTCTTCCAAAGAATACAATATAAAAAGATGGGAAAATAATAACTTTCCAGTGAAGAAAACTAAGAAGCACTATCTCAAAGCTGATAGATCAACAGCATCAGCGATCAATCATGTTGACAGTATATATCTGATATGATGAAATGAAAATGTCATTTTACCTCTATGATCTTCCTTAAAAATAAATAAATAAATAAAAATAAAAAATCAGTTTAAACATGAGAAGGTATCCATAAGGGATATTCTCCAAATACATGACCAGTCCTCCTCAAAACTGTCAAGGTTATCAAAAACAAGAATGCCTGAAAAAGTGTTGCAGCCAATCCTAAAGAGAAAAATAACTAAATCTAATATGGCATCCTAGGTGAGATCTTGGAAAATAAAAATGACAATAGGTAAAAAATAAGGAAATATGAATACAGTACAGACTTTCATTAATAATAATGTATCAATATTGGTTTATTAATTATAACAAATCAACTTAATTTAAAATGCTAATAATAAGGAAACTGGGTGTTCAGCATATGAGAGCTCTCTGCAGTATCTCTGCCAATTTTCTGTAAATCAAAAAATATTTTAAACTTAAAAAAGACAGTAAATGTTTTAAAAATGGTCTGAGAAACCCAATGTGGTAGGTACAACACTTATTTTAAATGAAAAATCTAAATCTCTTCAATATTAACAATAACTCCATTTGACTCAAGAGTAAAACATAGCATTAGAAATTTTGTTTAATGTTTCTGATTACAATTTTTTTATTTGTGTTTTAATAAAATGAAATAGGGTTTTGACACATTGTCCAAGCTTAAGCCTACCCCAACCTCATCCAAAATATATCATGGAAACTATAATTGAAGTTTTTATGGGGTGGTTACTGTCCTCTAAAAGGAAACATAAAGTTTTATCTTGTGTTTTTTCAGGGTGCTCCTTGACATCCTATAAAACAATGTCCTTGAAGAAAGATGCTAAACTGTTCAATGAGTTTTTTAAAGCAGAAAGTCTGAAGTAGCTGCCGTGAGTGACAGCTGAGCACAAATTTCTGACTACTAGAAGAGGAGTCATGTTAACAGTACATAAATATTCACAGAGATGGTATCTTTAAATATAACTTGCAAATAATCTTACAGTAAAAATGTATTTTTATGTTACCCAGTGGAATTAAAGTGAACTTTTCTTCTTTCCATTTTCTTTGATGAATTTTAACAAAATTGCTCCCAATTTCAGCATCTGCTACATTGGTTTATGTTTTCAAAGAAAAATGTTTATAGTTTCAATTGGCTTTATATTGACCTTTACCAGGTGATTAAATTTCTGATACATTTTTAAATCACAAAATATTTTATTTATCCTTTACATCTTAACACAAATACTTGTGTTTTGAATCCAGTGACACTGGTCAAATAGTAATATATAAAAAATCCATTAAATTGTAACACCGTATGTGGAATATTATACATCAATGGTATAGTAAGAATGAAATATTATCAATAGTTTTACTCTATTACTTTCCTCATTAATACAACACGTCTGTAACAACTGACACTTCTACATTTTGTTTTTAAAATTACAAGTCAAAAAAGGATTTTTGTTTTTTCAGGGCAAGGTAGAGTAACAGGGATGGGATGGGATGTACTCTGCTGCTTGAAAGAGTTTAATATTCTGAAAAAATACTAAAAGAATAAGCCTTTAGTTTTCAGACTTTAGATATTAAGAATTGCAAGAGAGGTTCCTGAAAAAGAGGAAACAAATGGTCTTATGTTCCCCCAGCATATGAACTGCAATGTGGTCTGACGCTGCAGTACAGAAAGATAAAATAAAGTTGGAGCCCAGGATTCTTCCGAGTTCAGGAGGCATAAAGAGTTTGCAAGAAAACACACTAGCAGAGAGAGGGAGAGAGAGATCCAGATATCTCTGTCAAGATTTTACCTGAGGACTCAACAGCATGTGAATGTATATATATATATATATATATATATATGCCAGAGAAAGCACCACCCCCCCAAAAAAAAAAAAAAAAAAAGAAAAAGAAAAGCAGAAAAACAATCCCCAATGCTAATAAAAACAGGATAATATTTTATATTCTTATTTGGAAGGATATTGACTCAATAGTGGCAAAAATAAATCAGCAACAGATTGCTAGGTTACTGGGTCCTTTGTTCAAAGACTAGAATAAGCCTTAGAGGAAACAAACTATTTCCAAGAAATTCATCTGTGTCTTAGAACAAAACTCAGTAACATTTTTGTGAATACACAAATATACAGGAGCTAGCAGGATAAAGGTAGAAAGTTCACAATATATAAACTCTAGTCAAAATTAACCAGGCGTTCAAAAAGCATAGAAATCTGACCATTAATTGGGAGAATAATAAACCAAATCATATGTAGAAATAATATGATAGACTCAGTAGACAAAGACATTGAAATTATTTTTGTCAATCAAATTTATATGTTCAATGAGGTATAGAAAAATTGAGGATATGAATAAATACAGAAAATGTAAAAAAGGTCAAATTTAACTTCCAGACATCAAAAATGAAAGCTCTGAAAAACAGTCTATGAAATAAAGTATTAGAAACTGCAGAAAACCAAGCAAAAAATAAAACTATAGTATTTAACTTAAAGTCCAACAACAGAAACTATATCAAATTAATACAAATTTAAAAGGGTCTTAAAAGTAGTAAATAGCTTATGCGAATTATGGGAGACGTTTAAGTGATCAAATACATGCATAATTTGGGTCTACAAGGATAATAGGAGAGGCAGACAAATATTTGAGAAATAATGATGGGAATGTTTCCATGTTTTATTAAAAAACATCAACGAACAGAGCCAAGAAGTTCAGCAAGCCCAAGTACAAGAAATAGGAAGAAAAGTTAAGTTCCTTAAAGCCAATGATAAATACAAAATGTTAATAAAGATAAGAATTATCAACAAAATAAAAAATAGAAAAACAATAAATCAAATCACTGAATCAAAAGTTGTTTTTTTAAGAAAATCAAGTGTTAATATAACCTGACAAAGTGGGTCAGAAAAGTGAAAGTATTCTAACCTTTGAGAATTAGCATGTCATCATATTTAACAGATTCATAGAAGGGAAATACTATGATAATTTCAATAAATGCAGAAAAAAAAATTTGATAAATCGAAGATCCATCCCTGATAAATACTCTCAGTAGTCTAGGAATCATTGGGAAGTTCCTCAATCTAAAAAAGGGCATTTCAGAGAAACCTCTTGTTGACATCACAGCTTATCGTAAACTAAACATTTCCCCTTTAATGGTAGCAGAAAGTCAAGGTCATCTGCTCTTACAACTTCTATTCATCATTATAATGGAAGTTCTAGTCTGTGTAATAAAAGCAAGAAAAATACGAAAGGCATTCAGATTACAGAGGAAGAAGTAAAACTATCACCGATGATATTATCATACATGTAGAAAATCCTATAATTTACATAAAGACCTAGAACTAATTAATTTGGTCACAAGATACAAAATCAATAAAATTCCATTGTACTTTAATATTCAAAATGAATAATCAGAATTAAAATAAAATATCATTTTCTATAATATACAAGTATAATTTTATTAGTGCTAAAACCATGAAAAATGTAAAAGACCTATATATTAAAAACTACAAAAATATAACTGACACAAATTCAAGAGACAAAAATCAATGGAAAGATGAACTGTGTTTATGAATCCAAGGACTCAATGTTAGGAAAATTCAATACTCCTGAAATTGATCAATACAATGTTAACACAAACTCATTTGAAATTGTAGTAGGCTCATTTGAAAACATTCATAGGTTAATTTGAATGAAAATGTAAAAGAGTTAGAATAGCCAAAACAGAATTAAAAGGAAAAATAAATTTGAACAGTATAGCCTATCTGACCTCAAGACTTATCATGAAGCTACAGTGTATTCAAGACAGTATGACGTGGGTGTGAAGGCAGTTCAATGGACCAGAATGGACTGTACATAAATAGACTCATATATTTCATTGATTTTCAGCAAAGGTACAAAGGAATTCAACGGACATAAGATAGTGCTTCTTTGTGGGAACAGGTGGATATTCATTTGTCAACAAAAATAAACTTCAATCCGTACCTCACATTGTATATAAAATTAACTCAAAATGACAATTGTCCCAAAATATAAAAACGAAAATTCTTAAATTACTAGAAGAAAGAGAGAAGAAATTCTTTATGAATGTGTTCCAAGCAAATATTTCTTATAGATGGCATCCAAATTATGATTCGTAAAAAAGAAAAGGTAAAAATTTTGACTTTATCAAAATTAGCAACTTTTTTCTTCTATTAAGACTTTTCAGGGAATGAAAATACAATACACGTCTTGGAGAATATATTTAAAATTTCATGACTGATACAAGACATGTATCTCCAATATATAAAAAAGTTTTCAAAATTCAATTATAAGAAACAGGCTGGGCGCAGTGGCTCATGCCTGTAATCCCAGGACTTTAGGATCCACCTTTAGGTGGATCACTTGAGGGCAGGAGTTTGAGACCAGCCTGGCCAACGTGGTGAAACCCACCCTGTCTCTATTGAAAATACAAAAAAAAAAAAAAAAAACTGGGCATGGTGGTGCATACCTGTAATCCCAGCGACTCAGGAGGCTGAGGCACTAGAATCACTTGAACCTGGAAGGTGGAAGTTGCAATGAGCCAGGATCGCACCACTGCACTCCAGTGTGGGTGACAGAGTGAGACCCCATGTCAACAATAACAACAACAACAACCACCACCACGACAAAACCAATTGTAAGAAAGAAACATTACTTTTTTTAAAAAATGGTAAAAATTGCTAAAGGCACTTCACAAACTAAAATGCGCAAATGATAAATTAGCACATGAAAACATGCTTAAACATCATTAGTAGCTAAGGAACTGGAAAAGAAAGCACATTGAGATAGTACTACACATCCTGTAGAGTATCCAAAATTAGAGAGCAACGAGGTCAAGTGCTGGTGATGACGTTAGAGAAACCAGAACTCTCACTCTCTGATGCTGGAAATGTAATATGACAGAAATACTCTGAAGAATAGCATAGCGGTTTCGTTTCCTGTTTCTTTCTTTCTTTTTTTTTTTTCAGCTACAGCTAAAAATATATTTTTTTGTTTCCTTTTTTATTTTAGGTTCAGTGGGTACATGTGCAGGTTTGTTACATGGATGAGTAGCGTCACTGAGGTTTGGTGTACAAATGATTGTGTCACCCAGGTAGTGAGCATAGTAACCAACAGGTAGTTTTTCAACCTTTTGCCTCTTCCCACCCTCCCCCTTCTAGAAGTCCCCAGTGACTAGTGTCTATTGTTTCCATCTTGTCTATGTGTACTCAATATTTAGCTCCCACTTATAAGTGAGAACATGCAGTATTTGGTTTTCTGTTCCTGTGTTAACTTGCTTAGGATAATGGCCTTTAGCTGCCATTAGACATGACTTTGTTCATTTTTATGGCTGCATAGTATCCTATGGTGGATGTGTGCCATGTTTTCTTTATCCATTCCAACACTGATGTACATCTAATTAGATTCCATGTCTTTGCTATTGTCAATAGTGCTGTAATGAACATTCAAGTGCACACGTCTTTTTGAAAAAACAATTTATTTTCCTTTGGGTATATACCCAGCAACAGGTTTGCTAGGTTGAATAGTAGTTCTGTTTTTTAGTTATTTGAGAAATCTCAAAACTGCTTTCCACAGTGGCTGAATTAATTTACATTCCCGCTGACAGTGTAAAAGCATTTTCTTTTCTCTGAAACCTCGCCAGCACCTGTAATGTTTAATTTTTTTAACAATAGCCATTTCGACTGATATGAGATGGCATCCCATTGTGGTTTTGATTTGCATTTCTCTAATAATTAGTGATATTGAGAATGTTTTCATATGTTTGTTGGCTGCATGTAGGTCTTCTTTTGAGAAATGTCTGTTCATGTCCTTTGCCCATTTTTTGAAAGGGGATTTTCATTGTTTAGGTTTTTAAAAAGCTAAACACACTTATAGTACAGTCACTTTTTTTTTTTTTTGGTGTTTATGCAAAAGAAATGAAATCATATGTCCTTACAAATACTTGTACATGAATATTCAAAATAACTTTCTCAGGTCCCAAACTGGAAACAACCTAATGTCTATTGTCATGAGGGTGGATATAGTCGTATAATAAGACTCAGCCATAAAAATATGTTATTGAATCATAAAACATATAGGAATCTCAAACTATGCTAGTTGAAAGAAGTCAGACAAACAGTGCATAGTGCATGGTGACATTTATATAAAATCTGAGACAAAAAGCATAGGTGCAATTTCCTAGAGTTGAAGATGGCAAAGAGGGCAGGAAGGGGTGGGATTAAAGAATTATTAAATAGTTTGAGGAAATTTTTCGGGGTAATCTATATGTTAATTTTCCTTAATGTGGTGACAAGTGCGTGTTAATGTGTAGGTATATTCAAATGTATCCACAGAAGACAGAATTCTAAAGCGACCTCCAAAATTCGCAGTCCCTGGTGTACATACCTTCTCTCAGTTATTCTATCAATCATGAATGTAGGTGTTGCTAGAAGGGATTTTAAAGATGTAAGTAAGGTACCAAATCAGGTTATCTGCAGAGTATTCAGGTGGGCCTCACCTGTTCACACAGGCCCTTTAAATCTGAGCATGAACTTCAGTGCTAAAGAAGTCAGACACTGAAAGTGCCTGAAAGATTTGACATAATACAGACATGTATAAGGTAATTAGGATATTCATCATTGCTGGTAGGCATGCAAATTGTACAAAGTAACTAGGGAATTGAGAGCATCAATATTGTTTTAGGTTAAGCAAAACTTCATTTATTTTAATCTATGTGAATGAAATAATTAAAAGTAGAGTATGTATGTGTGTGCATACACATGGAAAAACTTCTGCCTACATTTTCATTATTTATTACAATGAATACTCTAAACAATCTTAAATGCAAACCATAAAGGGTTGTTAATACCATGGAGCATTAAAATATGTGTTGTCAAAATTATTTGACTATAACAGGAAATTTACTGGATTGAATTTTAGTGGAAAAAAATTAATGTGAATTATAAAGAAAATACATTCCAGGCTTGTTATGTATTTTACTCACAAACTTATAGATACAGAATTACCACATCAATAAAGATACAAATCACAAGAAACAAATATTTAACATCTTAGGATTTATAGGTCAATGTTTCTCAAAAGTCAGCATTTTTTTATATTTTATCATTTCTACCTATTTGACTTTTTCTCTTTATATAATGAATATCACTTGGGAATAAAATAACAAACGAGATGTATGTTACCCCAGGGTTCTAATCTCTCAGGTCATCTCTCCAATGACTTTACATCACAGCAATAGTCCTAACTCTCTATATTTTTCTCCCTCTGTAATGAATCCTCATTTATTTTTGGCCATTATGGCCTTCTTGCTTTTAGTTCAAAATCTGTGTAATGAATAAGACACCGTCTTGGCCTCTACCCATTATTTCTTTGCTTATTGTATTCTTTTTCCATGTACATACATAGATCACATTTTCTCACTTTCTTTAGGTCTCTGCCCAAATGTCACCTTATAGAGGGATTTCTCCTAGACCTCATTAAAATAGCAGCTCCCTACTTGGCATACCCTATTCACCTCACCCTCATTTTCTTTTGCTTTTACCATTTATTATGCCCTTTTAAAATACATTTAATTAGTTGGAATATAAGTCTACTAAAGGAAGGAATTTATCTGTTTTAATCTCGCTAATATTTCTGACACCTTGGCAGTGTTAGGCATGTTCTGAGTTCTTGATAAGTATCTATTGAAATTGCCTGGAGAAAAGAAAATAATGAAGATCATATATCTTCATTGTATGTTTTCTTCCTAAAACTGAATTCCTTAATAATCAATATTCATTTTCAGATAGCTCTGAAATACTTCCATGATAAACATGTCATATATATATATATATATATATATATATATGAACAAATGAGAAGCTGAGAATATATAGTATACAACAGAATCTTGATATCAGAACACTCTCCCTAAGCTGACTTAAGGACAACATTTGTCCAGAAGGCAGAACCAGCTACCTTGATCTGCTAGATGTGCAAGAGAGTTTTCAAATTACAGGCTATTCAAACTTATTAGGTTCAAATGTCAAGTATGAAGAAGAAAAAGTATAACCTATGAATTTTCCTTAGAGATGCAGATTGCATCATCAGTTTATGTGGCCTCTAAAGGAGAAGATTTCATTTAAGATACAAAGTCTGAAGAAATAAATAACTCCAACAGGATTCATCCTGTAAAAAAAAAAAGAGGACAAAAAAAAGTTTGCCTACCTTTTTGTGCTTTTCCTATTTAGAGAGACTTTCATGAGAACAGAAAAGTTGCCTTAGAGATTTTGCCAAAATCTCAGCAATTACCTTTAAAGACTTGGCAACGCTTAGTGGACAAGAATCTGAAAGGTAGTTAAAACGGTACTTTCTAAACAATAGTACTGATATTTGTATAAGCACTTTATAGAATTTTGTGTTTATACATATGCACATATACATATATACAAACTTCTATAATCTCTCTGCATATATACATATATGCATACACATATTTTTCTCTGTCTATCCTCATACAACCCCATGATACAGAATGTAATGTGTTGGTACACTCAGTTTATCAACTGAGGAAACACTGTCTCAATTCGGTTAAGCAATTTACCACAGGGTACAATTGGAAAAAAGGCAAAGCAGATGCAGTTATTTAGATTCTTGGTGAACCTCCCCTTTCCCTAAACCCGCAGGCCTTTATAACATCAATTTCTAATTTTGAGCATATCTCTCATTCCTCATTCTTCTCATGTGCTTATTTTCATTGCACTTTTTCTATCTATCATCTAGTATACAATGATTTGTGTAATACACATACTTCTCTTCAATTCTGAAATCTTTATTTGAGGACATAGTAACCTTTATATCCAAATATGTCAAGATAGGTTATTTTAGGAAGTGGTAATAAAAGCTTCCACATCTTCAGCAGCTTGCTCCTTCCTTCCTTCCTTCTTTCCTCCCTTTCTTCCTTCCTTCCCTCCCTCCCTCCCTCCCTCCTTCCATGGAGTTTCACTTTTGTCACCCAAGCTGGAGCGCAATGGCACGATCTTGGCTCACTGAAACTTCTGCCCCCCTGGTTCAAGTGATTCTCCTGCCTCAGCCTCCTGAGTAGCTGGGAGTACAGGCACCCACTACGACGCCCGGCTAATATTTGTATTTTTAGTAGAGACGGGGTTTCACTGTGTTGGCCAGGGTAGTCTCGAACTCCTGACCTCAAGTGGTCCACCTGCCTCGGCCTCCCAAAGTGCTGAGATTACAAGCATGAGCCACTGCACCCAGCCTTCAGCAGCTGTTTCCTACGCTCTATGCCCAAAGTGGGTCTGTGATGTCTAGAAGAAGGGTTTTGCTTGTACTATCACTCAGGGACTGGCAACTAAAGACTTCATTTCAACATATGCTTCCACAATTACAGAGGCAGAAAGATAATAACATAGTGAAAGGCACTAGTCCTTATTGGCTTATATCAGAATTGAAAACATATTTCTAGAAAAACTGATATTGCTTCTTATTTATTTATTTATGTATTTGCCAAAGCAAAGGATATGGATCAGAGAAGTACAGCTCTACCATGAGCTTAAATGAAGTACCAAATATATTTGTTAAAAAGCTCTTAAAATTACCAAATATATAGTACAACAATTTTAAAAATTCAAAATCAGGTAACTAGAACTTATTCACAATATAAAATGGCTCAAAATATGAAATGGGCTCATTCCACTTTTGTTAGCCCCAATGTGATAATGATGTTTAAAACTAGCAACAGAGGAAGAAAAATAGTCCCTTCCAATTTGCAGAGTCAACTTAAAACAAGGACTAATGCATAATATGGGGTTTGCCATCAGAAAAAAAAAAAAAAAAATGTAGATTAGTACTACCTATTGAAATTTTGCCCCAATTTAAAAGTTAAGGTCCTTAAGAAACTTTTTATCTGGAGCAATATTTTTGTGGTTTTTAGTATTTTATGACATTCTTCATTGTCCTGAGAGTGATCCCAGAGGAAAATGACTGCTGAGATATCACTCCTGTGATTAAATCAAATGGCAAAAGGAATTTTGTAAATGTAATTTAGATTACTAATAAAGTAACACTGAGTTAATGAAAAGGGAGATTAATCAGATGGACCTGACTAGTCACATGAACTTTCAAATCAGGTTCTACAGGTCAAAGACAGAGGAAAAAAATAGTAACTCAAAGCACTCAAAGTACAGAAAGTATTCAACTTCTCATGGGTGGCTTTGAAGATTTAGGGGTCCAAGTAACAGAAAACAGCATTTGGCTTCTTGAAACTGAGATAGAACTCCAGAAGACTGGATTCCGCCACCAACCCACATGACTCAAAATGTATTCTTCTCCAGAGCCTCTGTACCTTAAGTGAAACTCCTTTAGCAGAGAATCCAGTCAAATCAAACCTGGAGTTGTAACATATAGAAATGTAAGATCATAAATGGATGTTTGTTTAAGTTACTAAATTTTCTGTATTTTTATATAGTAATAAAAAATTAATACAAGTAGGACTATAATTTTCAAATTCTCAAACTTCATGATACAGGTAGGAAGGATAATGATCTTCCATAACTCAAAGTGTTAGTGTGAAGTATCTGGCACAGTGCTCTCCAATAGGAATGAAATATGAATCACAAATGCAATTTTAATTTCCTAAAATACAAAATTAAAAAGTGAAAATAAACAGGTATAATAAATCATAACTATGTATCTTAATATATCTGAAATATTATCATCTCAAAATGGAATAAATACAAAATACCAGTATTACACATTGTTTGTCTGTTTTTTGTATTGTCTGCAAAATCCAATGTGTATACTGCACTTACTATTTCCACTAGCTACATTTCAAGTGTTCAATAGTTTCAAGAGATTAGTTGCTACAGTATTGGGTATTGTAGTTCTGGGACTTAGCAGTTTGTTTTTACACCATAGTTTCCTTTTCTCCCTCCGCTACTTTCCCTCCCATTAACATAGTGCATAATATGAAAATACCATCTCACTCATGACAAAAATATGTTTTGACTTTTATAAACATAAATTAAGATAATGAGAAAGCTTGTTACAATAGTAGTACATTAGGGAACTAACTACATGAAAAGTTTGATTGTTTACCTCAGGCAGCAGTTAAAATGAGAAGGAAAACAGAGTTTGTGTTTTTTATAAATTATTATTTTTTATAATCTAGTAGAATATATAAACAGTATTACATAAGTTGATTAGCATTAATGATAAGATAGTGTATTACTTGGTAGTAGTCATGTACTTAGTTTATAGATGATATAGTTGGTAAGAAAAGACTCATAACTCATGGAATGATAGAGTGGAGATATTTGCATATTACATTGATTTTTCTTACTGAATTTGACAAGATTGAAAAGAGAAATTAAAGAAAAATATTACTGCCAGTAAAATATAATAATTAATAAATTTTCATCCAATCGAATGATAGCTAGCTAGGAATGCTGTATTATCACAAAGGGTTGAATTGCCTAGGCACACACACACATCACAGATATTCCCCAGCATTAAACTTTCTTAAAGACTCAAAAATACAGGCAAGCACAAGCTATAGAGGAGCTATTTTATAGAACTTTCAGTCCATCAGATGCAACATCCGACAAAACATTCCTTTTTGTTCTCTGCATTTGAACACATGCTGGTTTAGGTTTAATAGAATGTATTATAGTAATCACTCTGGTTTTTGAAGTATCTTGTATAAAACAGATGTTACATGTATGTAGTTTTAAACACTCTGAACAAATTCTAAAAACTCAGAGCAGTTCATTAATATGCCTAGGACTCCTGAGAAGATAGTGATAGAGGATCTGGGTCTAGGTAATCTGCCAACAAAACAGTTGATTAAGTGGAGCCATTTTGGTTTAGGTGTTCTTTCATTTTACCTACCGTTAATTACTAAATTGAACATATTCATGTGGCTACCTTACGTTCTTTAACCAGCCATGCCCCTTGAATACATCAATTCTAGTTTATTTATGATAATCAACTTAATCTGTGCAGAAAGATCCTATTAAAGTATCTTATAGATAGAAACCCTTCTTTATATTAGTAAATGCCAGTAACATGTTTATTTAAAAAATTATTTGAAAACAATTGCATAGATGCATTGTTGAGGCACACTTATTAAACTAGTCATCCCTAAACAGGTCTGCATTGAGCTATTTGCTAACCCATTACCTCTCTTAAGTCTTCCTTTTTCAGATTTTATAGTCCATTTTTTGTTACTAGTTAATATATTTTTTGTAGCTTTAAATATATGTGTATAAATTGTAGACCTACTGACAAAAATATTCTGCACCATTAAAATGAGGGTTAACAATCTGGAAACTTTGATTACAAATATAGTTCATTTTTATAAAATATTGTGCAAGCCTAGATAATATACACTTATGGATATGCCCTCATTAGATACCCACAGGAACAATATAAGATAAGCGTTTTTATCCCTAATTCACAGATGCGGAAAATGAGCCTCAGAGTTATTGAATAACTTATCCATAGTGTCAAAAACAGTGAGAGGCAAAACTGTAATTTAAACTGATTTATGTCAGACTCTGCTATTACTTACATTTTATGTGTGTATTGAGGGTGGAGAGAGAAAGTAGACTAGAGTAAGAGGGTTGAGAAAAAGTTTAATTAATGAGCAAAAATTAATGAGCTAGCCAGCTACAAACTGCTTGAAATATCAGCTGTATTATTTTGTAATCAAACTGCATATACAACTATTAATTTCTATAAAACATGTGTTTTGTTCACTTTGGAAAAAAATAAATTAAAATGATGCCATCCATTTGCTTACTCTATTGATGTTAATACTTATATAATTACAGAATTGTGTAATAAGACTCAGGTGGCAAAAATAAGTGGGAATCTTAATGATAAGAGAGAAAACCAATCTGGCTTAGGGTAATCTTTTGCTTTACTTATTTATGTGATCAAAATAAGATGCTTTAAAAATGGAAACAGCCAGAGCCTATATTCTTTTCTTATGACATGCTTAAAATGTAGAAAGTATAAGATTTTGGCTTAAAAATGCTTAGTTGATTAAATTTGATAACCTTGAAATAGAATTTTGTAAGATTTTGCAGTGAATACTGCAAAAATGGGTTTTCATGCTGCATAAGATCTTATCTATCGGTTTATTTCACAGACTCTGTGTAACCAAATATCTGACATCTTGTTGTTGTCCTGAATATGTGCTAAATTTAATCTATAAAAAGGGACAGGGAATAAGGAATATCAAATCATCTAGACATTTTACCATGAAAATAAGTAATATATACATGTTATTGACTAAAGGGTACTTATTACTTACACTTTAAAATTGCTTGAGCACATAACTGAATAATGTCCATGGACTCATCTTGTTTATTTTAAAATACAGCAAATATGCAGATGTGTTACTCATGCAGAGGTATTTATATCAAAAGGAAAAAACAATTAAACTTCTCACAACTTATAAGAGCAGCAACTTCCATAGGAACCAGTGTTAAAATAGAAAAAACTTAAGTGTTCTTGGAGGCTCATTATGGAAGAGTCTGAGAGATTAAAACCTCCTGGGTTACAATCTTTGGGAGCCCCTATATGTTTCTGAGTTTTACCTTTGGGAGCTCTGCCAGGTTCTCACAGTGAATATCGGCGAAAATTCCTCTCATGCTTTCAGCAGTGGGTGGGTAAAGGAACCCTTTTGAAATCTTCCAGAGCAATCTATTCTTTACAAGATCTGCCTACAGGAAAAATCAGTTAAGGAGAGTCTAAACTGCTGGGTTTTATCTGAGCCTACATGACCTTGGGGAAGGGAAACACAGAACTCCAGCCCCTCCTTTCTTTATGTGGAAAATGCCCAAACCCAGATCACTCTAGCCATTTTGTCCCAAGGGGGTGAGAAAACAAAGCAAAACAAAGTTGAGAAGCAGATTTGAAGTTCACATCTCACAGGCGCAGGCTCACTAAAACACTAGAGCTACTTACAGGATTAAAGAAAACCCCCTTCCTCCTAGTACACCATATCATGGTATTACTAAAGACCTATTTACAGTTCCTTTTAACCAGCCCATTCCAGCTATCAAGGAAACAATTTGCAATACATAACAAAAGACAAAATAATAATAATTTGAAGAGGCCGGGCAAGCATCAGAACAAGACTCAGCTATAGCAGGCATGCTGGAATTAACAGAGATAAAGAGGAAATTGAACCATATGAAATGCTCTATTAAAACCACAAAAGACAGAAAAAGAGTGAAAAATAAAAATAGAAGCAAAGAATTATGGCAGCAATTAGAAAACTGAAACAAATATAGTAGATGTTAATCCAGCTATGTCAGGAGAAAATCAGAAAACAAAGCCCAACTGTGTGTTGCCTACAGAAAACCCACTTTCCTATAGACACTTAGAGATTCAAACTAAATAAATTGAGAAAGATATATCATGTTGATACCAATAAAAAGAAATCAGAATTAGCACTATATTAATTTCAGACACAACAAATTTCAGAGTAAGGAAAGTTATCAGGAATAAAAAGGAGCATGATGTAATAATGAAGGACTCAGTTATTCAGTAAGCTATAACAATATGTAACGTGTACGTGCCTGACAACAGAGTATAAAAATATGTGAGGCTGAGGAAAGAGAGAGACCCTCTCATATTGTTTTGTATTGTTTTACACTCAGTACCTGTTTTAAGAAAAAAAAACAAGGAAGTAAAACCAAAGACAGTCAGCCTGGTGCCAGGCCGGAAACCAGGCCTGGGCCTGCCTGGCCTAAACCCAGTAGTTAAAAATCAACTCATAACTTAAAAACCGATGTTATTCATAGATTCCAGACATCGTATAGAAGAACATTGTGAAACTCCCTGCCCTGTTCTGTTTATCTCTGACCACCAGTGCATGTGGTCCCTGTCACATACCCCCTGCTTGCTCAAATCAATCACGACCCTTTCATGTGAAATCTTTAGTGTTGTGAGCCCTTAAAAGGGATAGAAATTGTGCACTCAGGGAGCTTGGATGTTAAGGCAGTAGCTTGCCGATGCTCCCAGCTGAATAAAGCCCTTCCTTCTACAACTCAGTGTCTGAGAGGTTTTTTCTGCTGCTTTTCCTACTACAAGCCAAAACCCATAGAAATACGAGGAGAAATGATTGCATACAATATCATAATTGACTTCAACACTCCAACAGAAATGGACAGATCCAGTAGGCAGACAATCTGTAAGTATGTAGCTAAAATTAACAATACCATCAATCAAATAGATATAATGGACATCTATTGACTACTTCATCCAACAACAGCAGAATACATATTTTTCTCAAGCTCACATGAAACATTCAACAAAATAGACTGTAATTTGGGCCTTCAGAATCACCTTAAACACATTTCAAAAATAAAAATTACATAATGTCTGGTGTCTGACCATAATGGACTTGAACTAGAAATCAGTAACAGAAAAATAGCTGAGAAATTACAAAATATTTGGAGATTTAACAACATACCTCAAAATAACACATGGGTTAGAGAACAAATTTTAAAAATATTGTGAGCTAAATCAACATAAAAGCACTAGTTCTCAAGATGTGTGAGATTCAGTGAAGGCAGTGTTTAGAGTAAAATGTATAGCGTTAATATTAGAATACAAGAAGAATTCAAAGTAATTATCTAAGCTTCCACCTTAGGAAGATAAAAGGAAAGCAAATTAAATCTCAAGAAAGAATAAAAGAAGTCAATCTAAAAAGGGTACATATTGTATTATTCCATCTATATGACATTTCCGAAAAGGAAAAATGATGGAGATAGTAAAAATATCAATAGTTGCAGAGGTTGGTCGAGAAACAGTGATGAACAGGCAGAGGATAGAGTGTTTTCAGTGCCGTGAAAGTAACCTGTGTAATACTATAATGATGGATACATGGCTTCATCAATTTGTCCCGCCATAGAATGCAAAACATCAAGAGTGAAGCCTTATATGAACTGTGGATTTGGGGTGATAATGACGTCTCAGTGTAGGTTCACCAATTGTTACACATGCACCACTTCGGTAAGGGACATAGATAATAGGGAAGAATATGCATGTGTGGAGACAGAAGTTTCATAGGATATCTCTGTACCTTCCCATCCATTTTGATGTAAACCTAAAACTGTTTTAAAAAAAATAACCTCTCTTAGACCGAGAGCAGTGGTGGCTCATGCTTGTAATTCCAGAACTCTGGGAGACCGAGGCCGGCAGATCACTTGAGGTCAGGAGATCGAGACCAGCCTAGTCAACATGGTGAAACCCTGTCTTTACTAAAAATACAAAAAAAAAATCAGTTGGGCATGGTGGCACACACCTGTAATTCCAGCTACTCAGGAGACCAAGGCAGAAGAATCTCTTAAACCTGGGAGGCAGAGGTTGTAGTGACCTGATATCGTGCCACTGCACTCTAGCCTGGGCAACAGAGCAAGACTCAGTCTCAAAAAAATAAATAAATATGTAAACAAATAAGTAAATACAATCTCTTAGATATTTTGTAAAAATTATATTGCAATAATTATAAATGTAAAATAATCGAATAACATTTGAACTATACAGTTAAGTGTAAATATATTTTATATTTGTGTAACTGCCAAAATGGAAAATTATCTTTTCTATTAAAACAAAAATATTTCTACACAGAAAATTCAACCAACATCATATTAATTTATGGCAAAATATAAATTACTTTGGCTATACACTAATGTGGTATGGGAACTTTCAAGATATGAACCATAGAGCCAAAAGAACCTTTTTCCTCCCCAGGGATTATTTTTAATTAAAAATAATATATTTTAAAAATCTTGCAGTTGATTTGTGTAAACATTTCATTTTAATCGAAATTAGCTTTTGTAGTTGTAAGAAATTGGAATACATCCACTTTGATTTACTACATTAAAAAAAAAATATAGCTTGGAAATGTCATGAGTAATACAGTATCCCTAGGATTTTTATAGGTATGTTGTTTTACTTAAAAAATTAATTTACATAAGCATTAAGCATGAAAAAGTTAGCAAAAATCTTTATACTGTATTCTTAAAATGTCTCAAGAAATAGTACCTCGTAAGAGTTAAAAAGAACACAACTTTTAGATTTATATTTTAGTGCTCAGTCAGCACATAGTGGTTAAAAGTTTCTGATCAAATCATCTGAGATCAGAATCTGTCTCTTACATTTATTAGCGGTCTAGCCATGGACACTTCATTTCACCTTCCTGCATGTCAGTGAGTATGTTTTTGTTATTGATTGAGATAAAGTGCTTCTCAAGCTTTTTGACACATCATCAGAATTTAAGACATATTTGTTGTTATGACCTCTTATAGTATTTTTACATAGAGGCCCAACTTTTCTCAAAATTAACACCATTTCCAGAAAACATTTCAAAAGTAAATTGCTCAAATTAAAATAAGAGAATAAAACAATTAATGGTAAATAATGCCAGATATGTGATGGAACCTATATACATGCTGTCTCTCATGTCATTTTCGTAAAATACTTCTAAAAAGACCTTTTTTTTTCTAATTTCCATAGTATACTAAGGCTTACTATGCTTAAGTAAATTAACCAAGTCACACAGCAAGTGTGTCTTCTTGATAAAATTCTGGGCCCAGGGACAGGAGAAAGGAATGGCGTGACGAAGAAGAAATGAAAGATGGATGAAGCATATGATGATAATTAAAGAAAGTAAAGCAAAATATTTAAATCTTGACTTGTAAAGCACTTAAGCAGTACTTAGTATATACTCAGTGTCCAGTAAATTTACATTTTTTTGCTTTTCTTAATCTTCTTACTGATGTTATGCCAGTGTCTTTACTTATCTCTTTCCTCATCCAGATACCTTGCAATTTTCTTCATATTTTCTGCTCTCCACAAGAAAATTCACAGTCATTTCAGAAGCTACTATGCAGATGACATAGATATTATATTACAGTAACACATATAATGAAATAACATTATCTAGTGGCTCATATTATCAATTTGGTATTTTGGAAAATATTACCGTGTGAATATAAAAGTCTCATTGTTATAAGGATAACACTTCAACAAATATAGATGATGTAGACGATCATGAGGATCATGATAAAATCTTCTGCCACTGAGGAGTGGGGAATGTGAAATATATACATACATATATATATATATATATATATATATATCAGATATAACTCTGTATAGAGCTTAAAAAATTAACTCAATTTTGACAGTAACCTAATGACAAGCTGATTTAAATACTTTGTCTTAAAGCAAAAATAAAATGCTCTTTTATTTGTAAGCTACAGTAGATTACTATTCAAATACAGTGGGCCTAAAATAGAGAATCAGTAATATTCCTGGGACTGAGAAAATGTTTAATTTTCTTACACAGCAAGTATAATGAAATTCAACAATATAGAAGGTCCTATTTGCCCACCAGATTCTATTAATAATAATAATAATTTTAATAGCTAACTTTTATTAAGTACTTCTCATTCTAGGTACTATAATCATTTTGTGTGCATTATCTCACATCTTTTCATTTTTACACATAAATAAAACGTGGCTTAGAAAAGTTGACATTTGCATTAAGTCAAATAGGTTTAAATGACTGAGTAGAATAAACCGTGCCACAAGTTTACCTCTACTTAAGAAAAGCCTTACAGTGATGTAGAATGTGACATGCAGAGAAAACTGATATAGGAAAGAACACCCAGGTAGAGAGAGAAATAGTCTGAAGATACAATGATCTAGACATCTGACTAACAAAAAAAATCAGTAGTTGGTTTTTTAAAATTATTAAATGAAAAACTAGTGTGACCTGCAGAATAATGGCTCTACAAAATGTATACATCCTAATCCTCAAAATCTGTGTACATATCACTGGCTTGACAAAAAGACTTTGCACATGAGATTAAGTTAAAATGTGTGAAATAGGGAGATTATTAGATTTGCCAGATTGGCACAATATAATCACAATGATCCTTATAACTGAAAAAGAGAGGAAGGAGTGTCAGACATAGAGAGAGGTTTGAAGATCTTGCATTCCTAGGTTGAAGAAAGGGCCATGGATGGAAGACTGGGATCATTATTCAAGGAATGCAGGTAGTCTCTAGAAGCTGAAAAGCACAAGGAAACTAATTCCCCATAGAGCCAGCAGAAAGGAGTGCAGCCCTGTCAACACCTTGATATTACCTCAATAAAACTCATTTCAGACATCTGATTGCCGGAACTATAAGATAAACTATTGTGTTGTTTTAAGCCACTAAATTTTGGGGTAGTTTGTTACAACCGCAATATAAAATGAATAAAACCAGTCTCTGTAAAGACTGCACGAGTAAAAGAATATTGGGCATTTGCAGAAGTGCATATTAAAGACAAATGCTAATGAACAACAACAACATAAACAGCCACGATTTACTGAGCATGCTCCTGTCAATTCATCGATGAGGAGACCAGAATTAATTCTGTTTCACAGAAGATGAAATAGCTTCAAGAAATTGTATATATGTCCAAGGGATAGAAAGCAGGTGGTGAAAAAGAAAGTAACATAGCAAGAAAGAAAGGGGACACTCAGAAAAAAAATAAACTCAGAATTGTGACGTTATTCAGTTAATGAATATCTACAATCAATAAAAACAACTGTCAGTTTCCGCTACAAAAATGTACTTAGGGTCAAACTTCCATGACTCAGACTTGGTCAAAAATCTTTATAGAATATTCTGTTATCAACTTATCTATGTAAAATACATATTAAATTATCATAGAGTATAAATACAAAGTCAAAAACAGTTTAAATTGATTCAAATATGTTTAATGACATTTATTGAAATTTGTATGAAAGTGCTACCCTTTGGAACATCTTAAAATTTATGTTGTCTCCGACCTTAAAAGAAAGAATACTTAAATTTTTGACTTAACATCTCTGAAATCACAGCAGAATTCTTTATCTGAGTTAGCATAAATCTAGTAAGTGGATACTAGGAAGATCTTAATTTTTTCAAGAGTGGGAGGGAAATTGTTCCACAGCTTAGAAATCTGTTGGTATAAAGATTCATGACTTTCATAAATGAATGGATTGCTATTCTCTGGAAAAATCCAAAAAAAAAACATTTTAATTATAATCAATAAATTATTTTATTGGCATGTATCTGAGGTTAAATACATTTAGAAATGTGACCAAATTGTGGCAGAAGAATATTAATATGAAAGGCAAAAATATATTTTTCTTAGTGGAATCACTAGCAGAAAAAATAAACTAAGAGGTTTTGATCCAATTAAATAACCAATGCCATGATGAGTAGAAAAGGTTGCTGCAGGATACAGTGGAGGGAAACTCAGCTTAAGAAAAGAAAAGAAACTAGCAAGCTTTTATGAGAGAAATCAATATGCAGTGACAATTGTAACACTTAGAAAAGATGATGCATGAAAGAAAAGAACATTCTGAAAACTGTGATGTGAAAGGAAAGTTAGTCCTTACACAACTTTAAACTTGAGGGAGGGAAAAATGAATGCGGGATCTAAGGAAGAATTAGAAGACTATGACAAAAATGTGTTATTATGTGATTGAGAAGATTGTGTTAGCAGTAATAAATATAGGGAAGTCATCAAACATTTCAATATTGTCAAGTTCATGGATTCCTGTAGCTTGCCACATTTTACTTGACTTGTATATAACTTTGCTTATCTTGAAACTCTTTGGATTATGTTTTGCATCATACCTTTATTTCTGTAGAAAGGATGATTCTTTGATATTTGTTTGAATTTTTATTTTAAACATACTATATTAAACATGCATTACATATGTCCGTTAACTGTATGAAATATACATTAACCAAATGTAAACATATGCACAAATCTGCAATAGTGTAATTGATCCCCATGTATACAAGATCCAGCTTGTACAGTCGTCAACTCACACCAGTCTTATTTCACGATATCCCCCACATTCCCTGCAGCTATTATTTTAAAGCAAATCTCACACAACATGTATTGGAGAATGTTTCATCAGGATGTATCTTTAAAACATAAACGCTATTTAAAAATAAAACACAGGCCGGGCGCAGTGGCACACACCTGTAATTCCAGCACTTTGGGAGGCCGAGGTGGGTGGATCACCAGGTCATGAGTTTGAGAACAGCCTGGCTAACATGGTGAAACCCGGTCTCTACTAAATACAAAAAAATCAGCTGGGCGTGGAGGCACATGCCTGTAATCCCAGCTACTTTGGAGGCTGAAGCAGGAGAACCGCTTGAACCGGGGAAGCAAGGTTGCAGTGGGCCGAGATTGAGCCATTGCACTCCAGCCTAGTCAACAAGAGCAAAACTACCTCTTAATAAAATAAAAACAAAACACAATGGCAAAGCATTCATATATCTATAAATTGACAACTATTTAATATCAGTATCTTGGGTTAGTAATCAAATTTCTAATTGTCCTACAAATTTCATTATATAAATTACAAAATATTTGCTGGAAACTGGAGCCAAAAAAAGGTTCATAATTTGTAATCATTTACGGAGTCATTAAGATTCTTTTAATCTATAGGCTTTCTGTTCCATATCTTGCTCTCTCTCTCACCATACCAACACTGGCAATTAATTTGGAAAAGTAATAGGGAAATTTGTCATTAGAGGTTTCCAGAGGCTCAATTTTGCTAATGACATTTTCTATCTCTGTATTTCTTTTCTTTTTCCTTTTTTTTTTTTTTTTTGTTTTTTTTTGTTTTTGAGATGGAGTCTCACTCTGTTGCCCAGGTTGGAGTACAATGGCGTAATCTCGGCTCACCGCAACCTCCACCTCCTTGGTTCAAGCAATTCCCCTGCCTTAGCCTCCTCAGTAGCTGGGATTACAGGCACATGCCACCACACACCTGGGTAATTTTTGTTTGTTTGTTTTTGTTTTTGTATCTTTAGTAGAGATGGGGTTTCACCATGTTGGCCAGACTGGTCTCAAACTCCTGACCTCAGACAATCTGCCCACATCAGCCTCCCAAAGTGCTGGGATTACAGGCATGAGCCACTGTTCTCGGGCATATGTCTGTATTTCTTTTAAATGGGTGGTTGAATTTAGAGACAGGGTCAAACTCAGATTAGACTATTTGACAAGACTACTTCAAAGATGAAGGCCATTTCTTCTTGGGCTTTTAATGGATATCTTTTCTTCCTTTCAATATATTGACATTCCATAAGCCTCCATTTCTGACTTAATTCTCATTAGTGCTACATAAAGTATGAGGTCAAACTTGCCCAAAAAATAGCTTCAATAACTGCCAACCATATGCTGACAGAATCTCTAGTCACATATTTGATCACTGTCCTGAGTAGAAGCCCCGAATACCTACCTTTCTACTACTTTTGTAGTTACAGAAGTATCTCATAATTACTGTGTCCAAAACTAAGTAATATGTATTTCCTTGGAAACCTACCTTTTATATTCCATATTTTTATATGAATTTCAAATATGAAGAATATGGACCTTGAGACTAGATGTGCTCTTATTCATGCTCTGCCAACTACTCTCTAAATAAATTTAATGAGTCAATTAATTAATATAAGCAATTAATTTATAAAATGGAGATTTATAATAGTAAATATTTTAGTACTATTAGATAAATGCTTTTCCAAGTCCTTTACATACATATTTATGAATTAAGTCTTACACTAACTTTGTGAAGTAGGTATACTATTTTAGTTTTACAGATCAGAAAACACGCACAGAGAGGTTAAGTAATTTGTCCAGGCAGTCAGTTTCCAGAGTTCATATTTTTACATTCATTATATAATAGTTTTATAAAAGAATAAATGGCTTAGTTAAAAATTAAAATAGTGTCTGACACAATTTAACTATAATTGACTGAAACTATCATTTTTTAAAATTAAGTTTAAAGTATCTTAGCAAGTTACATATAAGAACCACTTACAAATTGGCTATTCGTTTTCTTTCCAGCTTCTTTTCTATCTTCAGAAAGAATTTGTCCTTCTTTGCTCTACTGTAATTTCTCAGTGATATCTTACGTTTTTGTCCTTTGTTCTAGAATGCATTCTGATTACTCTTGGCATCTTGCAAAAAATATGTCCTTTAAGACACAACTCACATTCCCTCTCTTAAGAAGTATTTTGGGGTCTGAGGTTGAATTTGATGTTCCTCTTTGATATTTTTGTTTATAATTGTATCAAAGACATCCTGAAATCCAAGCTTTCAGATGAATAGATATGTTCTCTTTTTCTCAGATGGACAAATGAATAGACATCTTCCCATCCACTTATTTCATAGCTTCACAAATACTGATTCCATATTTACCAATTCTTGTTTAGAAGTTTTCCTCAAGGTCTCAGATAACATACTAAAGATAATAACTAATGAACATTATTTTTGATTAAAAAATAGATTAGGTAGATGATAGATAGATAGATAGATAGATAGATAGATAGATAGATAGATAGATAGATAATAGAAAGACAGGTAAGTAGCACTTTCACTTTCTCTTTTTGGTAACACTCTTCTGCTTTTGTTCCATGATATGACTCCCCAGGTTTTCCATACTATTCTTTATTTGTTCATTTTTAGTTCATTTCCAGTCTCCACTTTCCCTAAATGTAAATGTTGATAATCCTCAGAATTCTAGCTTCAGTCATTTTCTAGTTGTATTCTACATATTCTTTCTGGGACCTTCATTTATTTTTTATTGACTTCATTTTAACACAATGACATTTTATTTAGGTAGAAATATCTGATAATTTTGAAACTCATGACTAAAGTTTTAAAATGACATCAGAAATTTAGGTAAGAAAAGATCATGTCTCAGAATTGACAGTGGGACTAGTAGCAATGAATAAAATGATATTAGAGATGGGTTTTAGAAGAGAGAGAGAGAAAAGGTGGCACACACATATCTACCCAAAGATAGCAAAAATAGTCTAAAATTTGTCTAGAGATGTCCCCGTTTAGAAGATCAGAATAAGAGAAGTGACACAGAAGAAACAGAGAAGTAGAACACATTATTATAAGGTTAGGCAGGACAGAAAAATTACAAAAGAAAATATTCACTTAAATTGAGTGGTGCAAATTCAACTTCTGTGATTCGATGTAATTCTAGAGGCCTTTAGAATTATCTTTAAGACATTGATTTTAGGCAGCTTCCAAATGGTGAACTAAAGATTCTTGAGAAGGCAGGACAAAGAAATAATAAAAGATGTCTTCATATTCTTAATCATAGTATATGAATCACAAAAATAATATATTTTATGCACATTCATTATATAATAAATATATAAATTAATACGTACATAGACACAGATATGTACATACACATACATTCACATAGACACAGGCTGTAGTGATTTAGAAATTATTGAATGCGTCATAGCTCCTTTAGCCTAGAATACCCTTTTCTACACTTCAATAATCTCTGGTTTCATAGCCAATCCACATTTAAACTTCATATCTCAGGTTAAGGGTGAGTTCCTATAGGCCCACCTTTATTCATTGCCTACATTTGATCTTTATAACACTTAGCATTTTTATAATCACTTAACAGGTCCACCCATTTAGTAAACATTTTATGTCTGTTTTCTGTATGTTGACGTTGGCTTACACTCAGGATAAATTCACGTTCCAGATGGACAGTGACTTTTATGGAATTTAGTGTCCAGTGGCAAAACTCTCACAAAATGTTCTCTGAAAAGTACTAAGAAGAGGTTTAAAGTGCTATGAAGGCTCACGAATTTGAAACTTTTCAAATCCGGAAGGAGGGAAAAATATATTCTCAGTAGAGAATACTTTTAGGATGTAAAACTTCCTCAATAATCCACATTCTTATAAACAAGAAAGGGAAGATTTTTAAGGGCTTAGCCTTTAGATATAACCTATGACTCAAGCACATGATGATAATTCGAAATTTTTAAGTTTTTGTTCAGCATCTCCTTTCTGAATCTCTGTATATGCTATAAGTTTTATAAAATTTGCTTTTATACAATAAATGACCTAAGTTAATATGAGGAAATCATATACAATTTGTCTCCCTTGATTTCACTGTTAATTGTATTATTAATTAAGTTGTTACATTTTTCTGTATGAGTAATTATCACTAATTTTGTAACACACCATGCAATGGCCCACAGATGAATTTATTTGGAGATAAAAAGACAAAAAAAGAAAACCAATATTATGCATTCATATTCAAATCAATGCAGTAGCTTATTTTTGCACTAAAGTTTGCAGTGGGTTCAAGAGTGCTTTAGGATGTTCAGATGCAGATGTCCTCGGCGTGGAATCTGGGCTTGCTATGATTTTCACCAAAATACTAATGACTTGAAAAGATGAGAATGTTATATTTTACAGAAACTACTGAAACCTTTCCCAGGTGGTGAAGCAGAACCATTTCAAAATACAGCACCAGAAAGACTTTTAGTAGAGTTGTCAGATTTTAACATTCTAGGGTTGCCAAATTACCGTATTCTCTAATGCATGCCAGAAAAGAATAGTCGGTAATTAATGAGTGAATCCAGTTGCTTAGTTTCTCTGGTTATGAGCAGCTCTGCCAAGTTTAGACTATGCTCTTCCTCTGTTCATTCATCAGAAGAAATGAGACCTCTGAACATTTTACCCACAATATCATAATTTGAACATCATTTTTTTGTTGGAGTGTCTTAAACAGAAGAACTCCCTGTTTACCATTCACTACTCTTAGTTTCATCTAATTCTCTGTAATCTCTATTTCCTAAGCATGCTACAGGTACACCGGCTTTCATTCTTTTATTAGGCTGTTTTATTCGTGAATGCTTTCTTTTTTACTTATCCTGTTTTATTTTTTCTTCCCAGCAATATCCAGTCCCCATCTCCCAGCTCAAGTTCCTATAGAGCTCTTATTATTTTCTCTCTTGTTATCTTTCCTCTATCATTGTCATTATTATTGAGCAATTAAACAACAAACATCATGCAGAGTGTATGGTGTATTAAATTGATGCCAACTATCTACAGAGACGTTCTAAAATCAAATATTCATCTATCTATCTATATATATGTATGTATGTGTCAACCTATCAATTTATCTATCTGTCAGATATAACTTAAAGACAAATAATATAGACAAGGTACAAAAAAGTGTTATAGTAATTCAAAGAAAGCAAAACTTACTTCAGTCTGAATCTTATAACACAAACTAGCTTATATCAGTAATTATCTTTAATTTATCATTTGCTTTATCAATTAATTCGTTTTTTCCCACATAAAAGAGCAAGTACTAGGTCAGGCGTGGTGACACTCATTTGTAATCCCAGCACTGTGGGAAGCCAAGGCAGGCATATCACCTGAGGTCAGGAGTTTGAGACCAGCCTGGGCAACATGGTGAAACCCAGTCTCTACTAAAAAATACAAAAATTAGCCAGGTGTGGTGGCAGGCACCTGTAATCCCACCTACTCAGGAGGCTGAGGCAGGAGAATCACTTGAACCCGGGAGGCAGAGGTTGCAGTGAACTGAGATCATGCCATTATGCCATTGCACTCCAGCCTGGAGGACAAGAGCAAGACTTCATATCAAAAAAAAAAAAAAAAAAAAAGGGCTATATACTTTCTGACATTAATTTTGAGGAAAAGTTTTATTGCAGAATCAACTAAACCTTATTACATATCTAGCATGAGCAATGCATTATTCTAGATAGTTTTACTGACATTATTACCTTTTCACAGTTAATAAATATTTGATTACAATAAAGAATAGCAAATCACATATTTGTATACTGCTCTTAAGATATGAATGCAAATTCTCAGTTTCATGTTACCTTTTAATATGCTATTTCATTTCTCTTATAAGGAAATGCATCACATTAAATATACTGTCCTCAGGATGATAAAAGTTCAGTAATATTATTACATTATAAAGTTTTATTTTCCAAATATTTAGAAAACTGGTTACTTATCCAAGTAAAAAGTAAGACTGAGTCTGTGAGACTGAGAACTGAATTTCTGAAGCAAATGTAAATTCATAGAATGTGTATAACAGACTTCTGGGAAGAAAAGTTTGTAGAAACTTATCAACTTGACAATCCAAAAAATAGACTTGAGACATTTGCTTTGTATTCACTACATGATTAGTTTTCAGTCTGGATTTTTAAAAAGTAGATATAGTCAACTTTCAAAATAGAATGAGGAATTTTAGAAATATATTATAATGACTTACATTTTATGTTAGCATTTTCTGATTGACCATGTATTATTGGCTACTTTCCAGATGCATATACAAGTCAGACTTAAACACTGTGTTCTTAGCATTTTCATACGTAATTCCCCAATAATGCTGTTTTATTCTGTCTTTGCACAGGAGTTGATAATTTTCTATTCATACAGGAAGTTTTCATACATATACATTATATATATATATATATATATATATATATATATATATATATATTTTGTTTGTTTGTTTGTTTGTTTTGAGACAGAGAGTTGCTCTGTTTGTTGCCCAGGCTGGAGTGCAGTGGCAGGATCTTGGCTCAATGCAACCTCTGCTTCCTGGGTTCAAGGAATTCTCATGCCTCACCCTCCAGAGTAGCTGTAATTACAGGGGTGTGCCAGCACACCTAGCTAATATTTTCATTTTTAGTAGAGACAGGGTTTCATTATGTTGGCCAGGCTGGTCTCAAACTCCTGGCCTCAAGTGACCGGCCCACCTGGGTCTGCCAAAGTGCTGGAATCACAGGTGTGAGCCAGGGTGCTTGGCCTCATATATTTTGTAAAATGTAGTTGGAATCATTGCTTACTGTGAATCCCAATGTGTTTTAAACAAGTGTAAATGTAATAACATTACTTAAAATTAATTATTATAAAAAATCTTCACAAATAATGCACTTCTTTTTGAGCCTGTGTGTCATGCAATGTATTCTGAACACAATAGCAAAAAAAGTCATAGATTTTAAAATGACTAAGTAGACCATAAAAAAATGCTTAATAATACTAAATTACTCAATTCCTATTAGAGTGATTCTGCTTTGTTTTAAACTTGAATCATTTAATTTGAGATCATTAAACTTCCCCCAGTTCACTTGAAATTAGCTTATATAACTTGTTAAAATTTTTATAATACAATAATGACTAAGTATAAAGTTGAAGAATTACAATGTAATGAATATTATAATTCTGAAGTTGTGCCCATTAACTGTGGGGTGTAGTTAGTTCCAAACAAGAAGAAAATGCTTGAAGCACATTACATTTAATTTTTAACTTTTGAAATATTTAGACTCTAGAGAATGTGTGGCCTAAAATGTCTTTTGAGATATTGATATGGTTTGGCTGTGTCCCCACCCAAATTTCATCTTGAATTATAGTTCCCATAATGCTCACATGTTGTGGGAGGGAGTGGGTGGAAGGTAATTGAATCATGGGGCTAGTTACCCTCATGCTGTTCTCATGATATTGAGTGAGTTCTCACAAGATCTGATGGTTTTAAAAGGGGTGTTTTCCCCTTTGCCCAGCACTTTTCCTTGCTGCTACCATGTGAAGAAGGGTGTGTTTGCTTCCCCTTCCACCATGATTGTAAGTTTCCTTAGGCCTCCTCAGTCATGTGCAACAGTGAGTCAGAGTCAGTTAAACCTCTTTCCTTTATAGATTATCCAGTCTTTGGCAGTCCTTTACAGTAGCATGAGAATGGACTACTATAGACATTACATTTTGTTTGACTTTACTGATAATAAACAACATTTTTTTAAAAGTCTGTCACCCCAAAGCTAAAGATAAATATATATTAAATATATTTTGCATATATGAGTAGTACTCTTATTTATTTATTATTTATGTATTTATTTCAGCATAGCAGTGATAGTAAACATTTAATATTTTTGTAACGACATCTCAGTGCAACTAGTTACCTGCTCTTTTAGTCAAGGACACTGAGTTAGTGACCCTTATGCCTCAACCAATCAGCATCCTCCTATCCATCAGTGAAGACAATCAGATTATTGATGATGAATATTCTCACTGAGTTACCTCATTGAGAATTCTTGTCTACTGCTGGTGAATACTTTTATAAATGTAACGACCAAATTTTGGTATATCTGTATTTTCTTTAGTCCTTGGGAAATGGGAAAATATTTAATGCTCCATATGGCTAATGATTGATGCAGAAAACTTGCTATGTATGACGTTGATTCTAACTTTAAATCAGTTTGTATCCATGGAGACGTGTGTATTGTATAGCTCGTATAAAAATGTGACAATAATATATAACAGTTTTTTCAACATTTCCAAAATCTTGACATGTATGAAATCTGATAACTTTTATAAAACTAAAAAAAAACCCAAAAACCAAAAAAAACTGAGACTGCTTTTGAATAGAGACAACTCATGCAGGGGCTTTTACTGCAAGGGATGAGATAATCAATATCTCAGCACACTGTAACACAACTGTAATAAAGCAGTAAACTGCCAAACACCTATCAGAAGCTTCAAATTAAGAAATTAAACATCAGTGTCATAACTTGTAGTCTAAAGTCTACCTGCATTTACTAGTCACATTGGCTAAGGCAGGAAAAGCTGGAAGACTGGTAGAGAACAATCAAATTCTATTGCTGATGATTAAATGTTAACAATGAACTACGATGAGAATCCCAGGTGCTGTGTCCAATTGAAAGTTAGCAATGTAATGAGATTTCTCCACAATGTGGGAAATTTTCCGCTAATTGTGAAAGAGAGCCACACCTGATAAAGAGACTGCACATGATGTGTTTCAATAGTTACAATGAACAGTTATACTGAAATTAAATTCCACAAGTGAGATTATTTATAATTCCAGATTTGCCCCCATTTATTTCAGGAACAGCTAGCTGGTAATACTCATTATATGAAATGAATGCTCAAGTTAAAAATTGTAAAGAAAGCTTTGAATAGCTATCTGGAACTAAATGAAAGACATAAAGAAGAATCTTGATCAATTTACAGGCTAACTAGAAGCCTGAAATACCATTCACAATTGACTAAATAAGAAAACAAAATTTGTATGTATCTTCAAATAATTGTATAAGGTGGTAACCAAAATGCAGTCAGGAAAATTAGCTAAAAAATGTGTTAAAATTATATTTTATGTCTCAGTAAATTTAAGACAACATGAATTTGAAAAATAACCAGAGGTAAAATAATAAAATAAACAAATGAAAGGAGAGCTGTTTGGAGAATTAGGAGAAAGGGAAATAATGGAAATAGACAAGTACCTTAGAAAAATATAAGCTCTCAAAGAAGGAACAAAAAGCAGAAGTAATGGTGCAGAAAATAGAATTGGTGATATGGAATGTGCAGTTCAGTTTCTACCTTTTTATAGACTTATATATATTATTTAGTGTTGACTCTGCCCTTGAATTTTGTAAATGAAAATTATTTAACACTTTTATTCCATTGTTTCTGTAAATGTTTATAAAAATGTTCCAAATATTAAATGTAGAAGAATATATATTAGGTTGGATTAAAATTTTAATTGTGGCATAATTGTTTATGGCATTGTGATTCTTAATGACTTTAAAGGTCCATATTTATTTTCTAGTGTCTTAGCATAATTTATGAATATTTTAAGATACAATAGATATAGAATTAGACTATTATTTTGAGAAAGAATCAAAGGCAAAATGTCAATTTCATTACTTCATAATTTACTTTAATGAAGATAAAATGAAAGTACAATAAATCATCTTCATTTTAGACGTAATATATTTACTTCAGAATACAAAGAGTATAAAGAAGAAAATTATTAGAAAAACATGAGATTGTCAAAATATATTTTTTAGTCCAATTTGAAACTATAAATTCTAAAAATATAGAAAAATGAACCCTTACAGTTTTTAATAGACAGCAAGCAAGATACTTTTTAAAAAGCTTTCATGTTACACTTAAAATAGGCAAGTTTTGGCTGGGCGTGGTGGCTCACGTCTGTAATCCCAGCACTTTGGGAGGCAGAGGCGGGCAGATCATGAGGTCAGGAGATGGAGACCATCCTGGCTAACACGGTAAAACCCTATCTCTACTAAAAATACAAAAAAATTAACCAGGTGTGCTAGTGGGCACCTGTAGTCCCAGTTACTCGGGAGGCTGACACAGGAGAATAGAGTGCACCCAGGAGATGGAGCCTGCAGTGAACCGAGATTGCACAACTGCACTCCAGCCTGGGCGACAGAGCGAGACTCCGTCTCAGAAAAAAAATAATTATGTATATATAGTAAATAAACAGGTGAGTTATATATACATTACACTTTGGTAAAGCTGTTTTCAAAATGACAACTACACAATACCAACTGTTGAAGTTAAAATATTTTAAAAGATTTGACAAGCACCAATCATAGTTTTAAATTTTCTTTTTTTTTTTTTTTTTTTTTGAGACGGAGTCTCGCTCTGTCGCCCAGGCTGGAGTGCAGTGGCCGGATCTCAGCTCACTGCAAGCTCCGCCTCCCGGGTTCACACCATTCTCCTGCCTCAGCCTCCCGAGTAGCTGGGACTACAGGCGCCCGCCACCTCGCCCGGCTAGTTTTTTGTATTTTTAGTAGAGACGGGGTTTCACCGTGTTAGCTAGGATGGTCTCGATCTCCTGACCTCGTGATCCACCCGTCTCGGCCTCCCAAAGTGCTGGGATTACAGGCTTGAGCCACCGCGCCCGGCTAAATTTTCTTAAAGGAAAAGGAAAATATGGAACTTTCTATTGATGAAAATGATGTAGTTGAACAAACACAAAGGAATCAGCTATTTAGAGTACTAATAAACTTTTTTCTTGCAACATAATATAAAAGTAGAAATTCTTTACTACTAAATTTTGGTGATGATACTTTTATATTACATTTTGTAATGATAATATTATCATACAAATAAAAATGTATATATTTTAAAATCTGATTTATTTCTCTATTCCAGTGATACAAAAATCACAGTGATAATCTACTTCAGCCAAATGTATATTTAACATCATGTAAATTAAATGTTAATTTTATTTACATATAATTCGTATTAACATATATTTGGAATAATTATCATATAAATGGAATGATCAAATTGTGCTATAAAAGCTTTTTATCAAGTTGCTATATCCAGGTGTTGGTGTTCCTATCTGTTTCTCTCATATGCAACTTATAGTTTTAAATTCAGGGAACAAAGTTATTGCATTCCCTTTCTTTTCTCAGAGAACACAAAATTCTTAGAAGCTTTAAAAATGAACAGAATCACAAGTACAAACGTCATTTTTAACAAAGCTAAGGAAATAACATATAGGTGAAGTATTGGGTTATTAGACTTAATGATCTCTTAAATTTATTTTCCTCTTCCCACTATCACTTGTTATATTGTGGCTCCTTTGCGGAAAATTTTTTTTTAAGAAAGTAGTCACCTGTACCCCTCTCACCACTTCATCACCCCCCATTCTCTCAGGGGCCTATACCAATTGATCAAAAGTATCTTTATAGGCAAATTCAAAAATCAAGTTCCCTTCTCTCACTTGACTACAGAAAATGGTTTGCCATAGTCGATTATGCCCCCTTCTTGGTTTTTTTAACTTAGCTTTCCAGATGGCACACTTTCTTGGTTTCCCTCCTGTTACATACAGCTTCTTCTGAGTTCCTTCTTAGTCCCTTGACTTATTCAAATTCTCTCTGTATGTACTCTGTGGTCTTACTTAATCCATTGGCTTTACATGTCGTTTGTACATATTTAGTGCTGAAAATTACAGCTCTATTCTAGGTCTCTTTCCTGAATAATAGTCTCATATATACAAGTGACTTCTTGACTTTTCCATGTGGATATGAAGTGGGTTTCTCACACTGAACAGGTTCAAAATATAACTTTTAAAATTTTACGCCCATATCTACTCATCCCACACAAGACCAAAAAACGTGAGTCCTCTTTGATATCTGTCTTTCCCTTGAACTCCATAATCAATCAATCTATAAGTACAATCAACTTTAACTTCTAAAATTGATTCAAAAAATCTGACATTGGCAACTGCCTCTTAGTTCAAGCAGCCATCATTGATTACTTGAATTGTTGTAACAGTTTCCTAAGGTTTCTTTTTACCTCCATTTTGCCTACATTTAGGCAAAATTAGTCTATTTCTTTAAATAAGTATAA
The DNA here is from genome assembly GCF_002776525.5 of Piliocolobus tephrosceles. Classification (NCBI taxonomy): domain Eukaryota; kingdom Metazoa; phylum Chordata; class Mammalia; order Primates; family Cercopithecidae; genus Piliocolobus; species Piliocolobus tephrosceles. The sequence goes on along the minus strand of NC_045440.1, from coordinate 117,710,221 downwards.
AAAGATAAAACAATGCATAGATTTTTTTTCCTTTTTGTGCTTAAAATACATTGTAGGCTTTCATTATTGAATGATTTCATGCCATATTTCCAAGTAACTGCTGAAAGAAAGGTAGTAATTTAAAAATCAGTATAAAAAGAAGAAATAAAGAAATTATAATAATTCAATGTAAGAGAAGAAAAAAACAAGGCAAAAAATAAAAAAGAAGAAAATAGTCTTTAAATGTATTTTTATTTATTTCATTTCATTTTTATACAATTTAAATTGTATTTTATTTTGAAATAAAAAACTACTCAAATGTTTTAAATACAGAAATCTTGATTCTAATATCAGATATAATATAAGGCAAAATTTAAAAAATATTAGGCAAGTACCAGTCAAATAACTTGATGTAGACATTTTTGTATTGGTCAAACTAGGCCAAATGCAGTGACTCATGCCTGTAATACCAGTACTTTGGGGAATTTGAGGCAGGAGGATCCCTTGCGGCCAGGGTTTCATTTGAGGCAAGAGGATCCCTTGCGACCAGGGTTTCAAGACCAGCTTGGGAAACAGAGTGAGACCCTATCTCTGCAAAATGCATATCAAAAAGTTAGCCAGTTATAGTGGTGTGCATCTATATTCCTAGCTACTTTGGAGGCTGAGGTGAGAGGATAGCTTGAGCCCAGATGGTTGAGGCTACACTGAGCCATGTTGTGCCACTGCACTCCAGCCTAGGTGACAGAGTAAGACTCTGTTTCTATAAATAAATAAATAAATAAATAAACCTTACAGAAAAAAAAAAAAATGGGGGCAATATACAAATTGAATCAACACAAAATGATAAGAAGGAAGTTCATCAAAAAGATCAATAAATTATAAACATGTAAACATTTTTAGCATACTCACAAATATATGAAACAAAAATGATAACATTATTAGGAGTAATTGATCAGCTGAAAAATTGGCCAGTAATATATCAAACAATTATAAGATTTAAACAATACAATGTTTTATCTTGTTCAGTATAATTCTATTTCTGACATTATAGGAGTAATTCATTTTTGATTGAATTAAAAATTATCTCCTCCCATTTTCACACTTCAATTTCTTCAGTATTTGCAAAATACACTATTTCAATCTCAGTATTATCTAACAATAATTCAAAATCACAATAGTTCTTATTTCACACAAACTCAAATTGTATACTTAAATTAGGTTATACTCTCTTTTCTCCAGCTATCTCTTCTTTCTGAAGGCTGAATTTGTTCTGTTCTACCAGATGAACTTCCACAAATTTATGAGAAACCTGGCTCCAGGTTTCTATAACCACAACAGAGTAAAGCCTCTATGCTTTACTAACTACTTCAATATCAAGGATCCCAGGGAAGAATTCTGATTATTTTTGTTCAGGTCACAACCTGTCTCTTCATCTATGGCTATAGTCAGAGGTAGAGGCTCTATGATTTAACCAGATTTTTTTAAAGTATAATCATTGTGTAGTAGAAAGAGAGCAGATTAACTATTAGCCAGCTCCAGCATTCATTAATATAAGAGAGGAAAACTTTGGAAGAATGCCCAGAGGAGGTGTCAATTTCGAACATGTTAAAAATATTTCCCAAAACCCTCCCTACACAGTAATGTAGAATTTTCATTATCAATTTGTATGCTGAATATTAAAGTATACATAGAATTTTATGTTTTCATTGAAATAAATTAAATATATTATTTGTATTTTTTTGACTTTTGTAAAACTATTCAGAAAAGGTGATAGCATGTAATAATGAAATTTACTTTCTTATCTGGAGAAAAAGATATTTTAATGACAATGCTAATGACAACTTTTTTAGTATATTAATAAAAGTGAGAGAATGGTAGTAAAATACAAACAGATACACACAAACATGTATGTAATGTCACTGGATACAAGTTTAGAGCACACAGAATTAACTAATATCAAGCTGTTCAAATATGTTCATGGAAAACTCAAATTTTCAAAAATTTTAGGAAGTTCAAACCAAAGTTAAAACACATCATTCTGAGCATAGAGTTGTTTTATGATTGCAGTAAAAGTGGTAGTACATCGTCTCCACCGATGTTCAGACTGGATGTCAACTGAACACTCTTTATGTGTAAAGAAACGTAATGGATCAGTCTCTGTTTCCTCTGTTGAAGATAATAAACAGTGCCTGGTAAGAGCTACAAAATTTTTTGATTTATCTAATAATCTAAAAATGATGGCTATAAATTTAGGGTTCAAGTCTTAAAGGTTTGAAATTGATTTTAACATTACCAGAGGCAATGACAGAAATGAACATGATTTACTCACAGAACCTAGGTGTTATTGCCATAAAATCACATATAAATATTAAAGTTCCTTTGACATTTGTAGACTAGAAAGCCACTGAATTGTTTATAATTTTATAATTATAACTTTTAAAATTTATCTTTTTTCTTCCAAATTTAGCATGACTTAAAAATGGCAACTTATCAAAATATTGAAACATATCTATTTTTATATTATCTTGTAAAAATTTATTTGGGAAAAGTTTAACAATATCCTCTGTTCATATTTATTGATTTTATTATTTACAGTTAAGGAAATATTTATTTGTAATTATATCAAAGAATAAATTTCACTATTATTTTACTATGAAAGGCAAGAAAAACCAACATTGATATTTGCAATGAATTTGATTTCTAGCTTTAAAATTTATTTATTTCAAATAAATGATCAGTGATTATTCACATTGTATTAATCAGCATAGGCAAAATTAGTATGATAAAACTGAATCTCAATGTGTTAGTGGTTTACAACAAAGAATTTGATTCATGCTACATATTTATTACAAGTTGAATTTTAACATTTATCTATGTTTTCATAAGGCAGGGATTTAAGCTAAATGGCAAAGCCTAACTTGTATATTGCTGATATTATAACACAAAAAAAATACAAATCAGGGTGGAACCACATAATGATTCTTAAAATTTATTATTTTGACACACATTTCTTTAACTCACACTTAGATGGTTTAAACAAGTTATATGACTGTTACTTAAATGGACAGAGTACTATGAGCTCCCCAGTAAGAGGCAGCGTATGTCAATTCTGATGAACATCTCATGCTGAACAAATATTTTGAATAAGAATAAAAGCAACTACAGTTTTCTCCTTAGCCATAGATACCATTTCTTTTCATTTCACATGTAAAACAGCCCAAGGATGGAACTGGAGGCTATTATCTTAAGTGAAACAACTCAGAAACAGAAAGCCAAATACAGCATGTTCTGTTTAGTGGGAACTAAATAATACATACACATGGACATAAAATACATAATAACAGTCACTGGAGATTTGGATCATTGGGAGGGTGGGAGGAGGGAAGGGGATGGGAAATTACTTAATGGGTACAATGTATGCTACTCAGGTGATGGCTACACTCAAAGCCCAGACTTCATTAATACCCAGAATTCATTAATAAAAAGTATTAGTTTGTTCTTCTGCTGCTATGAAGAAATACCTGAGACTGGGTAATTTATTTAAACAAAGGGGTTTAATTGACTCATAGTTCTGCATGACTGGGGAGGCCTCGAGACATACAATCATGGTGGAAGGGAGCTCTTCACAGGGTAACAGGAGGGAGAATCAAGAGAGAAGAGAAGGAGGAAGAGAAGGAGGAATCTCCTTTTAAAACCATTGGATAACATGAGAACTCACTGTCAGGAGAACAGCATGGGAAAAACCACTACCATTATTCAATTATCTTCACCTGTTTCTGCCCTTGACACATGGGAATTATTACAATTCAATGTGAGACTTGGGTGGGAACACAGAGTCAAACCATATCACTACCTAACATATTCATATAACAAAACTGCACTTGTTATCTTTAAAAGTTTTAAAACAAAACAAAACTCAACCACTCTTGAAGAAAGGTAATGTAAGTATTTCATACAATATTGACAGTAAACTTCCATCCAGGATCTCATTATCTCTAAATTACATTTGTCGTGACTCCTTTGGCTCTGGGGCCTGAAAACTAAAATGACAAATGACTTCTCCATGTCAACTAAACCTAAATGAAGAACAGTAAAGGGATAACTGTAATAAACATTACATCTGGAGAGGAAACAATGGGAGACATACATTATGTACTGTACCAATACATAACAATTCTGAAATCCAGCTGGGCAGATGTTTTAAGACTAGCTTCCCATTAGGGTTGAGGATTCTCGATTAGACTCTTTTCTGTCTCCAAATAATATGTTTAATCAATAATTTAGGTTTCTATATTAATCAGTACAAAATTCTCAAAAATTTGGTTGGCTTTTTATATTATGCAATTTATAAATTACAAAATATATTTTATTTATAAATTTATACATTTATAAATTTATAGTCTGCTACCTGTACTGATACTCACACCTACATATTTTTCTAAAAATTTATTTCTCTAGACCTCATTTTGGTCAACTCGAAACCATTGCCCAAAAAAGGGAGAGCCACGCCCTTACCCTCTTTTACTTAAGTAATTTTGTCCAACTTTAGGAAACTCACTGTTGGACAAATTAATCTACTCAGAGGTTTTTATCAATAGTCAAATATTGGAAGGGTGCCTGATGAAGAGGCTGAGTTGTAATAGACCCTTATCTTCTCAAGATATTCTCATTTTATATTGATTGTTTTAGATATAATGTCTAAATTTCTCTTCAAAGAGTCAATATGTCAGTATGTTCAATTCTTTGCCTTCTACTTTTAAACTTAACTTCCTCGTGAAGCAACCTTGTTTGATTACCTACTCCATCCTGACTCATTTTGATTACCTACTCCAACCTGACTCATTCAGATGACCTGCTACCTGCTCTGCCCTGATACATTCTCCACTCTGCATAACCACTCTCCCATCCCTCCGCCAAAGTACTCACGCCCTTGCTCTCTTTAAATTAGCCAATCAGAATTAGTTTAGCCTGTGAAGTCTATCCCTAGCCGATAGGGGAAAGACACAGCAGCAGAGGCCACGTGCCTCAGGGATAAGAACCCCTTCCCCTCCTCTGTTCAAGTGTGTGCTCACCGTTGCTCCATCTGTAAGGGTGCACCCTCTAAAGAAGTGCCTTGTCTTGCTGAGAATAAAAAAGAAAATTTTATATTCGAGTGCTATTTCTTTTGTGGCACAGAAACTTTATATATAACGATTGGAAACAATAAATAGCTCTAACTTTAAAACTATTATATAATTCGTGGTTTCTCTTTGGGGAGATTATTTGTCTTCCAAGTTATCATAAGGAAGAGTTTTACCAAATATTTTCAGATTATGTAATATGAATAGTCATTTTACCAATTTAAAATACGAGTGTTCTTCCCAATGACTCCACTGCCCCTTTATTCTTGCTATATGTGTTAGGTATATTTTATGACAGAAAGTTATTTTCATTATTTTTATTATTATTATTATTATTTGCCAGGAATCTCAATGGTTGAAAAAAAGGACCAGTTTCTTATCCCTGCTTCACGAACATCTTGGGTCACTTGTGGATTTATTTTATGCTATAATCATTCTAAAATACAGCATGGCTGAAAGATCAGCTTCTATCTGGGACACTACTTACCTCAAATTAGGAAGAAAAAATGGCAAAATCAATTTTTTATGATGTTAAAATGGTAAAATCAATTTTGCTTTTGCTTATTAGAGCCATAAGTCATTTACCCACATTTTAAAAATATCATAACTTCCCCATTATTAAAATTCTATTTTGTTTTTGTACTTCCAAGCAATATTTATTTTGCTTTCTTTCTTTTGTTTGCATATCCAAGGATGGCATGATATTTAAAACTACATTCTGAGGTCAATCTTGCATATTCTTATTTATTTTATTTTCATTTGTTTATTATACTGTACATGAACATCAGTTACCTTCATATGCATACGGGTAAGTCTGTTTCGAAGGGTTTAAGCATAAGTCACAGATGTCACCTGGTCCCTGTAGTTCTGCAGCCTAATAGTTTTACTCTCATCTAGTGTTTCATTTTATCTTTGTGATGTACAGCCTCCACTTTGTGGAAAAAAAAAAAAAAAATCTGCAGATAGATCATCCAGGAATTATTTCTTGTCTTAATATTGTTCTCGCTAGGAAGAACATAGAGCCAATTGACCAGGCACCCTCCTGGAGTTTCCTAATTTAAGCTAGGTTTATGGAATTTTATGTTATATTTTAAAATTATCTTATGTTTGTATTTTTAAAAAGATAGTTGAAGTAAAAAATAAAGTTGAATTTTCAAAATAAAAATATGTTCATGAAAAGGATAAATTCATTAGATAATGAACACTTTTCTGCTTCTCTCATGTTTATAGTTTCAACCAGAATCAAAGTTTAATTGACAAATATATTTTGGTAGCCCAATATATTCTTTAGTTAAGTTAAAATATATAATTGGATAAGAAGGTGTGGAATTTAATTTTATTTTCTTAAATATTATGAATAAAATGAGAAATATTGTATGGTTTATGCTATATATCTGACATTTATTGTATCTATTTTCATAATAGTACTTGCCTTTCACAAATTACTGTGTATTTGGGAAGTTATTGTGCATTCATTGCATTTCCTGAGAAATAACTGCTGCAAAACACATTTATTTAATTCAAATTTCAGTTTTATTTCTGTTAGAATGTAATGAGAAACACAATAGTTAAGATGTAAGTTTGATAGCTTTAATGAAATCATTCTCTTTCTTAGTGACCTTGAGGGTGTCCTAAATAACTCTTCTTGATGGTGCATGTCAATAGGAAAAGAAGTAATAATTGTGTCTGATGGTCCAATTCCAGTGTAGCTTTAACAACTATATCCCATAAGGTTTGAAGGTCTTTTTATTACTCTAAGTGAAATCAATAAACAAATTAATCCTTCTTTTTTGTATCTTCACTTACTTTCAGAAGTAGGTTGCACTTGCTGATTTCCCTCTGAAAAGTGTGGTTTAATAAAATAGCATTTTAAAAATGCCAAGCACAGTACCTAACATGTATTATGTGCTCTATAAACCTTTTTCTTTTTCCTAATTCTCCTTTTCCCCCCACAATAACGATGAAGGAGGTTTTAGTGACTTATGTTTATAGTCTGTCTCTGAGAAAGAAGAGCATGTTTATCCACAGAATGAGCAATATTAATATAAAGTCCACTGTAAACTCTGATTACTGATTGTTAAATTTTCATACACTCCCTTTGGAATCTGTTAGGAGCATTGCTGGAAATGAAATATAAGAAATAAAGAAGACAGCCAACAGATTTTCAATAACAGACTTTATTTTTCTTCTTTTTATAACCATGTATAGCTGTTAAACAAAAAAGTAATGCATCATTCAATTGTTAAAGAAGATATCAGTTCAAATCCAGGCAGAAAACAGAAGGCATGGTCAAAAGTGGTGATTGAGGACAATTTAACCCATTTATACCAGAGGTTGCAAAACTTTTTGTGAAAAATCAGATCTTGATGACCTTGAGCAGTACGATATAAATAACTCCCATAAGCTTGGCATTCCAATAATGGAACACTAGGCATAAATGTGTTAATAAAGTATCATTATACAAATACGTTGGCAGGATGAAGGGAAATTACTAACATGAGGTCATGGAGGACCCCAAGACTAGTCATAGCTAGTAGGCATTACAGCCACTATGCCAGAATTCGCAAGAGGAAAGTGGTTTCTAGAAGGTAGAAAAAGCTGTTTGGAATAGAATACCTTATAGGAGTTGTTAACTTTGCTGGGGAAGAGAGCACTCTCCTGAGGCAAAAGAGAAAAGAGCTCCATAAGAAAATAAGCAACTTTACTTCTGGTCTCTTATCTCTTAATAATGGTTCACACTGGCTGAATCCAACTAAAAGGCAGCAAGAAACCCCACTGATGTGGGGTGGAAAGGAGTGTATCTCAAAGTGCAAATAAAATCATACAGCATTATGCCCTTTTATTAATAATGGATTTTATTTTTATTATAATTTTTTTCTTACTCCAAACAATTTAGAGCATAGCATGCTTCAGAATTCAGCCGTTGCAATTAATATTAAGTATTTAAAAGACAATTACATACCTAAACAGGTGTCTGCCATACATGTGCTGTGTTAGGTATGTATAATTTTATTCATATTTTCAAGGGTTTGTTTATGTGTATCTTTGTTATTGAGTGTAATTTTATAATTCATGAGATTCTTAAAATTAAAATTGTTGTTAAACTTTTATATGTTTTCTTTTTATGTAAGTAAAGAGATAGTATGATATACTTTTACGTTCCTTTGGTTTAGTATATAAATGAAACACTAGAGCTAATTATTTTTTTATCAGATAAAGGACAATTATTTGTATTTAGTTTTTAAACTTGATATAACATTTTTCGTTATGGATTTTATTGTTTCTAAACGTTGGCTACTCATCCCTGTAAACCAAAATGTATCTAAAACCAGTCTTAACCAGTTTAGAAATTTATTTTGCCAAGGTTAAGAACATGTCTGGGAGAAAAGCCTATACTTTTTTCCAAAGATGATTTTGAGGGCCTCAATATTTAAAGGAGAAAAATGGGCTGGGGAAAAGAGGGAAGGAATGGTAATCTACATGTTGCAAGAGCAAATAGGGGAATAGTCAATTATGTATTTGTCTTGCCATCAATAAATCAGCAGCACTTTACATAAGATAAGATAAACACAGAGTAGCTGCCTGTGGAGATCTTTAACCTTTATCTATTGCTGTCTGCCTGGGAAGAAAAAGAAAGGCAGTTTCTTGCATTTTTTTTCTTTATCATAGTGAATTGGGGTCCCAAGTTTTTATTTTCCTTTCACATACGTAGGAAGATTTTTCTGTGCCCCACTGATATCAGACTTCACCATGTGATTAGCTTTGGGCAATAAAATATTGTAACTGTCTATGGGTTCTCCTTGCCTTCTCGGATATAGCCAAATTATCAAGACTGGCGAATTGCAATAGAAAGAGAGTTTTACACACATAGAGCCAGTTAAACAGGAGACTGGAGTTTTATTTTTACTAAAACAGCCTCCCTGAGAATTCAGTGGCTAAAGTTTTTCAAAAATAGTTTGCAAGATGTGGGGCGAGCTAAGCAATGGGTGCTGCTGACTGGTTGGGGGGTGCTATCATTTGCTGTGGGAAATGGTCCTCCTTCACAATGAGTCACTTCTGGGTAGGTCCACAGGAGTGATTGGCAGATCCAGGGGGAGTCAGTATTCAGAAATGCAAAAGACCAGAAAGGATTATCTCAAAAGGCCAATCTTAGATTCTACAATAGTGATATTATCTACAGGAGTATTTAGGGAAGCTGCATATTTTGTGGCCTCTAGAATAATGACTGGTAATCATTTATGTATACACCATAGCAAAATTCAGACCCTTCTCATCCTCTTAACCTGGTGGTCTCTTATTAGCTTTACAACAACAGTTGAGTTTTGGGGAAGGGCTATTATCATTTAAACTATAAACTAAATGTCTCCCAAAGTTTGCTTGGCCCAGGCCCAGGAATGATTAAGAGCAGTTTGGAGGCTAAAGACAAGATGGGGGTTGGTAAGATCAGCTCTCTTTCATTGTCATAGTTTTCTCACTGTTATAATTTTTGCAAAGGCTGTTGCAATATAAACAGAAACTACGTGTCCTACTTCTGAGTAGAAGCTTGAGCCCTCACATGAATTTACAATTTTGCTTATGTTCTTGAGGAACCTCCACACAGTTCTTCATAGTGATTTTACTAATTTATATTTCCACCAACATTGTATAAGTGTTTTCTTTTCTCCACATAGTTGTAACTCTATTTTTTTCTTTTCAGTAATAGTCATTCTAAGTGGGGTAAGAAAATTTCTCATTGTGATTATGATTTGCATTTCCCTGATGATGAGAGATGCTGCGCATTTTTAAATATACTTGTTGGCCTTCTGCATGTCTTTTCTGGAGAAGTGTCTATTCATGTCCTTTGTCCATTTTTAATAAGATTATTTTGTGTTTACTGTTGACTTACCTGACTTTTTTATATATTTTGAATATTAGTCCCCTGTAAGATGACTAAGTAGTTTGCAAATATGTTTCTCCATTTTATTTATTTATTTATTTTTCGAGATGGAGTCTCACTCTTTTGCCCAGACTGGAGTGCAGTGGCACAATCTTAGCTCACTGCAGCCTCTGACTCCTGGGTTCAAGCAATTCTCCGGCCTCAAACTCCCAAGTAGCTGGGATGACAGGCACCCACCACTATACCTGGCTAATTTTTGAATCTTTAGTAGAGACAGGGTTTCACCATGTTGTCCAGGCAGGTCTCAAACTCTTAACTCCGGTATCGGGGGAAACCCCATCCCCGATATTTAACATGGTTCTTTTCTATTTCCCTAAGCATTGGCTGGTCTGAGAAATAAAGGGAAAGAGTACAAAAGAGAGAAATTTTAAAGCTGGGTGTCTGGGGGAGACATGACATGTCAGAAGGTTCTGTGTTGCTCTCTGAGCCATAAAGCCAGCAAGATTTTATTAGTGATTTTCAAAAGGGGAGGGAGTGTACGAAAAGGGTGTGGGTCACAGAGATCACATGCTTCACAAGGTAATAAAGTATCACAAAGCAAATGGAGGCAGGGTGAGATCACAGGACCACAGGACGGGGTGATAATAAAATTGCTAATGAAGTTTCGGGACACATTGTCATTGATAACATCTCATAAGGAGACAGGGTTTGAGAGCAGACAACCGGTCTGACCAAAATTTATTAGGTGGGAGTTTCCTCATCCTAATAAGCCTGGGAGCTCTACAGGAGACCAGAGCTTATTTCATTCCTTTGTCTTCGATCATAAAAGACAGCCACCCCTAAAGCGGTCATTTTAGAGACCTACCCTCAGGGGCACATTCTCTTTCTCAGGGATGTTCCTTGCTGAGAAAAAGAATTCAGCGATATTTCTCCTATTTGCTTTTGAAAGAAGAGAAATATGGCTCTGTTCTGCCTGGCTCACCAGCAGTCACTGTTTAAGGTTATCTCCCTTGTTACCTGAACATTGCTGTTATCCTGTTCTTTTTTCAAGGTGCCCAGATTTCATGTTGTTCAAGCACACATGCTCTATGAACATTTGTGCAGTTAACACAATCATCACAGGGTTCTGAGGTGACGTACATCCTCCTCAGTTTACGAAGATGATGGGAATAAGAGATTAAAGTAAAGACAGGCATAGGAAATCACAAGGGTATTGACTGGGAAGTGATAAGTGTCCATGAAATCTTCACAATTTATGTTCAGAGATTGCAGCAAAGACAGGCATAAGAAATTATAAAAGTATTAATTTGGGGAACTAATAAATGTCCATGAAATCTTCACAATTCTGCTGCGACTTCAGCCCATCATCCCATTTCGGGTCCCTAACTTCCCGCAACACTTCAGGTGATCCACCTGACATGGTGTCCCAAAGTGATGGGATTATAGGCATCAGCCACCCTGCCTGGCCTGCTTCCCCATTTTAGAGTTTGTCTCTTCACTATGTTGATTGTTTCTTTTGCTGTGTAGAAACTTTGTAGTTTAATATAGTCCCATTTATCTCACTTTGTTTTAGTGGCTTGAGTTTTGGAGGTTTTAGCCATAAATTTCTTTGCCTAGACCAATGTTCTGAAGAGTTGTCCTTATCTTTTCTTCTAGTAGCTTCATAGTGTCAGGTTTAATATTTAAGTCTTTAATGTATCCTGAGTTGATTTTGTATATGATGAGGGATGGGAGTCAAGTTTCATTCTTCTTTCACTCAAGTTTTCCCAGCTCAATTCATTGAAGAGAGTGTTCTTTCTCCATTGTATGTTCTTGACAGCTGTGTGGAAGAGCAGCTGGCTGTAAATATATGAATTCATTTCTGAGTTTTTGATTCTACTTCATTGGTCTGTGTTGTCTGTTTGTATATAAATATCATGCTGTGTTGGTTACTATAGACTTGTGCTGTGTTTTTAAGTCACTGTGACACCTCCAGCTTTGTTCCTTTTGCTCAGTAATGCATCGGATATATATATATATCATTTTTTGATTCTATAAAATTTTGGAATTGTTTTGTTTTCTAATTCTGTGAAAAATGATAGTATTTTGGTAAGGATTGCATTGGATCTGTAGATTGTTTTGAGTGGTATGGTTATTTTAATGAAATCGATTTTCCTGATCCAGGAGCTCAAAATGTATTTCTGTTTGTCTGTAGCCTCTTCAATTTCTTTTATTATCGTTTTGTAGTTCTTCTTGTATATTTTACCTCCTTCTTTAAATTTATTCCTAGGTATTTTCATATGTATATATGTGAAAAAATGTATTTACATATTTACTGGTAGCTATTATAAGTGGAATCATTTTCTTGATTTCTTTTTTGACTATTTCATTATTGGTATATAGAAATGTTACTATTTTTTATATTTTGATTTTGAATCCTGTGTCTTTATTCAATTTGCTTACAATAATTTTTTGGTAGAATTTTTTGTTTTTTCTAAATATAAAATCACACAGTGTGTAACAGGGGACAATTTGACTACCTCTCATATTGTGATGCCTTTTATTTATTTCTATTGTAAGATTTCTCTGGTTAGGACTTCCAGCTAAATATTAGTAGTGAAAGTATGCATCCTTTTTTGTTCCAGTTATAAGATAAAAAGCTTTCAAATTTTTTCCCATTTAGTATGATGTTAGCTGTGGGTTTGTCACATACATCTTTATTATTTTGAAGTATAATATGTTCCTCCTATGCCTAGTTTGTTGAGAGTCTTTATCATGAAAGGACATTGCATATTATGATTTTTTTTTTCTGAGTCTCTTGAGATGATCATGGGCTTTATTTTCCTCCATTGCTCTGCATATGGTAAATTATCCTTCCATCTATAGAATAAATCCAACTTGATAATTCTTTTTGATGTACTGTTCAATTAGGTTTTCTAGTATTTTGTTAAGGATTTTAGCATCTATGTTCATCAGGGATATTGACCTGTCTTTTCTTTTGTGGTTTTCTTGTATCTTTGTCTGGTTTTGATATGAAGGTAATGCTAGTCTCATAGACTACATTAGGAAAAATTCCTTCTGCTTCAAATTTTTGGAATAGTTTGAGAAGGATTGGTATTTGTTCTTCTTTATGTATTTGGTAGAATTTGGTATGAATCCATCCGGTCATGAGCTTTCATTTGCTGGGAGAATTTTTACCACTGCTTCAATCTCATCTCATTCTCACCCAGGAAAGAATAGAATTAGATTGAAGCAGTAATACAAATTATCTCTTCTGCTGAAAAATCCACTGTTACTGGAATGGGGATTGCTTTCTAGGTGACTAAATGCTTTTTTTCTTACTGCTTTTAGAATTATCTCTTGGTCTTTAGAAAGTTTGACTACAATCAAACTTTACAGTTTAGAAGCCATTTTTGCATTGTATCTTTTTAAGGATCTCTGAAAGCTTCCTGCAACTGGATGTCTAAATTTCTTCCTGGGAGGTTTCCACACGTTATTTTACTAACTAGGTTTTCTAACTCTTTTGTGTTTTCTTTGCCTTTGGGGACTTTGATAATTTGAATATTTGGTGGCTTTATGGTGTCCTGTAGGGTTTGTTCATTCCTTTAAATTTTTCTTTCTTTATTTTTGTCTGATTGGGCTACTTTTTAAAAAATTTCTTCAAGTCCTAACATTCTTTCTTTCATTTGTTCTAATCTATTCAATCTTTCAAATACATTTTTTTATTTTATTCAATGAGTTCTTCCTTTCTAGAATTTCTCTCTTTTGCTTTTATGATAACCATCTCTTTGGTAAATTTCTCAGTCCTATCTGGATTCATTTTTCTGATTTATATTAGTTTTCAGAATTCTGTTCTATCTCACTGAGCTTATTTGAAGTCAATATTTTGAATTACTTTTCTGAGATTTTGGAAACTTTTGTTTGGTGGGAATCTGTTGCTAAAGAATTATTGTGTTCCTTTGGGGGTGTTATATTTCTTTATCTTTTCATGTTTTCTCTGTCCTTTTTATATTGGTGCATCTGGTGCAATAGTTACTTCTGATTTTGTTGAATTTGCTTTGGTAGGGGAGACTTTTTCCTGAAGACGTATTCATGGTTTTGATTGAGTAGCGCATTTTGGCTTTGATTTTTCTTAAGTGCAGTAGTGTTTTCTCTGTATTTTTTCAACTATAAACAGTGTCATTGACATCTGTGATTCTTTTTTGTGGCTTATGGTTATTAGTGAAGGCTATAGTGAAGTTTTCCTGGGAACTGGGTTCCTAGGTGGACTAATCCTTTGGCCGCAGTGGTGACAGTGGTGGGCTTACCATGCCCATCCTTGGGCTTCAGGGAAGCATATGTGGATATTGAAATTAGTAGATCCAGGAGGGCTTATTATTGGGCCTGTAATTGACTTACTCGAATGTCAGTAGTGGCAGTGTTGTGCCAAGTGAGTGAGTGGGTTTTCAGGCCCCTGGACTGCCGTCATGTTGTGTATGTTGTCAATGGCTTGGCCAGGATGATCCTCTGAATCCTGAGCAGTGTGTGCTGATGTTGGTGGTGGCTTCCATGGGCTGGGCAGGCCAGTCTCCAGGCCTGCAAGTGGTGCATCAGGTTGGCACCAGCTCTGGTGGCAGTAGAGTGTCGGTAGCCCAACCTCAGACCTCCAGGAGAAATGCATAGATGCTGAAGGTAGTGGACTGGACAGGGCAATCACCTGGCTCCTGGACTGCATGCTCTGGCATGGGATGAGAGAATAGCTTGGCTGGGCAGACTTGTCCCAAATGATGTGTGTAGGTGACAGCTGTGGTAAGCAGGGGCAGGGTGCAGTCTATTGGAGGTGGGGCTTTAAAATGGCCCCTTGTTGTAGCTACTTACATCCTGGGTACTGTGTGGGATCCAGCAACAACTCTTTCCCTGGAGCTGTTGCAAAATCTCCTGGCAGTTTCCTGTGTTAGTTTCAGGGCCCACGAGTGTTAAGAGGGTCTCTTTTGTCTAGGATTACAGAAGTCCATGGTAAGAATGTGGACTGCTGAAGATCTCTGACTTATCCCTTCTCCACATTGGGGAGCCCCTCCCAGGTCCTTCTGAATAGGCTGCCTTGTCTTTCTCTCCTACCTTGCTTTAGGCATTTCCTGTTACTTTTCTGTTGAATCCCAGTAATCATGATGGGATTCAACAGAAAATTAAAAAATGGATCACTTGAATGATCCATTTGATGTGTGATTACCTTTTACTATTTTGGTTTGTATTAGTGAAACTTAATTGCTAATTAAAGAAAGGAAATAAATCATGTTGGCAAAAGATTCCAATGAGCTATTCAAGAGATATTCAACAGATACACACATAGATAGAGATATTCACTATATTAAATATATATTTATAATAGATACATTAAATATTATACATTATATATGCAGAGATATTAAATAGAACATATACACAGATATTCACTATATTAGTTATATACATTTATAATAGATACATTAAATATTATATATTATATATGCATATACAACATGTTGTATATAGTGTATATAGAATATATTCACATTAATTACAATCATGGTATCTAATAATTTAAGCTCATTTTAATATCAAATTTAAATATACTAAATTTAAATAATAAGTAGCTCAAGAAGAAAAATGATAGTGATACTTAAAATGGCTATTTTTACTGAATTTAAATAGAGAAGTCAAAAGTAGTGTAGAAAGCAATGTGCTAAAGACCCGTAGAAATTAAAAATTATATGGCTAAGCTTAGCATAATTATGGTCAAATGATTTATGCACACAATAGTGATATGCTTAAATCCAGTATGAAAAACATTAAGGCACTAAAAGAAAGAAGAATATCTTGAGTTATATATCTAATACAAAAGAAAGAATTTCAAATAAGAACAGACTGCTAAACTATTAATTGCAGGACCAAAGCAATATAAAATGTGAATATTGCCCATGATTTTAGGTAAACACATGCAATATATAATTTCAGGTCATTTTTGCAAAGAGTTCAGAATAGTTAGGAAGGTCCTCTTCTACCATATGGCATTTGAGAATAGATCTGAATGAAACAATCATTTCATGCCTCTGTCTTGGGAAAGGGCATTCCAGGAAGATGAAACCTTAAATGCCATGATCTTGAGGCAGCATATGAATTATTGGCATTGTTTAAATAAGTTAAAAGTGACTAGTAAGAGATAGGCAAAGTAACTAGTAAGAGATTCATCTTATGCTGTTATTCTTTTCTCTATAAGTCTCTATGTCAGTTTTATTGTTTAGAATTGTGTCTAGTGTTGACACTGTTGCTTAGTAAATGATTTGATCTATCATCCCTACCAACATCTTCCATCTGATGCAGATGCCTTTCTTTGACCCTGACCACGCATCTATTACAGTCTTTATTGATCATTCCTTTATCACAGGGATTATCCCACCCTATTATTATCACTGTTGAGAACATTTGTGCTGCAAGCAATCGAAAATTTAAAATAATTTGAATAATACATTGCTTCTCAGAATCATGCCTCGCTTTGACAGTAGACAAAATAAAAATGGTTACTGCTGTTTAGTGTAATGTTTGGAAAGATCAATAAAAACTTTAGCCTGCATTTAATATCCTCCTGCATTATTTTGTCAAGAGTGAATTTGGCAAGAGAACTGAGGAACAATAAAATTGACTTAATTAACATTACAATAAATCTTTACCTAATCAAGCAACACATTCCCATGTGGACAGCTAGCTACTCCTTAGTGAGCCATGTGGCAGGTGGTTCCACAGGAGTGGTCAGGAAAAGAGAGCTCCTAAACTGACCGGCTTTTTCTTTAGCAGTTACTTTAAGTGGAAGCTGCTTTTGGCTATTGAAATAACTCATTTTCCTTCTCTATGTTTCTTAACTCTTCCTGTATCGCTATATACATTGTTTTTAAATTTCATATTCTTAAATGATTATTTGTTCACACAGATTATTTTTTTGGTTATGATATTCACCAGGCCCTTTGATTTCTAATGACATAGAAGCACCTTTATACTACAAGAAAAAAAGTGACACCACATTTCTTTCCTTGTCATGCAATTTGATTCAACCAAGCTCCCAGATGACTCTGAAGAAGTTTTAGAAATCTCACCAGTATCATTTTGCTTCCATTTTCTCTTTCCTTTCTATAAAGTTGACTTATAGCCTCTTTACATTCCCGTATTTTAGATCTGAAAGAAACCATAAAGTTCATTTTTTTTTTCACTGAGAAAAACAAACATCAGGCCAAAGACAGGTCTTTAGTTCACTGCACCGTAACACTTCACAAATACGACATGTTACGTTATTTTTAGTACTTTTGCATATTTCTTGAGTTCATTCCATTCATGCATGCCATTCACTAATGTTCACTAATGTATTCCTCCACTAAATATGTATTGAAAACCTGCCAGAAATCCAATAGAGCACTAAATGCTGTTACAAATAATAAAATGCAGTCTGTACCTTTAATAAGGTTGGGAGGAGCATGTGGAGATATGTCAGCGGACAGTTAAAATCCCACTCAGTAATAACAATGATGTAGAAGCAAACACTATTATGAGAGTGGTTCAAAGTAAAAGCAGGATAAATACCTGAGAAATTCACCCTGCAGCTACAGCATACAAGACTATTAGAATTTAAAAAATAATGGTAGCAGACAATCATTTTAAGTAGATGACAGCATGAAGCACGTTAGTGTTTGTAATTTTTCTTACTAGAATGTAAGATGGGAGATTGAGCCTGACAAAAATAAATAAAATAAAGAAACAAGCAAGAAGCAAGCTTTGGACTTCCAGATTAAGAAAAGTTTAAGACATGGAGTATTGTGTGTGTGTATTTAAAAAACATCTTAAATTCAATGCATAAAGAATGAAATGGTATCCAAGTACCATTGATTTAAATCATTCTAAGTTATAGTTTTATTATTTGTTTTAATTTCAAAATAAAATTCATACTTATATATTTCTCTGAAAGATGAGAAATGTTATTTACTTGGTCACAGTAAATTTGTCATAAAATATAATTATAATTTATTATTCTTTAGATTGTATATATTTATATAATCGGTGAAACATGTAGATATTTAGCTTTTTCAAAGTGAATATTATTTTGGTGTTTCTCCACTTTATTTTTTCTTAAGATAGAAACTGAATGGCCAGCGAGTTAGGATCTTCAATATACCATGAAGTTTTTCTTTCAGGTCTACACTAGTGCTAAGTCTATATTCTACTCAGGCACATATTGCTTTTCTTTGTATACATTTAGATTTTCTGACCTGTTTTTGGAAAAACATCTTTAACATGAAACAGGATCCTGGAAATTCAGAATAACAAGGGTAACTTTAAATAACACTATCTCGCATTAGGAATAAAACAGCATAAGGACTACCAGAGACCAAAAATGACTCTATTATCACAGCATGATTTGATACACTGTTTAAACATTACCGATCATTATTACATACTTTGTAAAGCAAATTCCTTTGTTGTTGTTTTCCCCCAAGTTGTTATGTGCCTAACAGATCCCTAATTCCCAATTTGATACTTTTCCAAATAATGAAAGACTTAGCGGAGTTCATGCAGACTATTGTAAAAGTCATGCAGACTACCTGAATCTTTAATAAACCTGATTCTTTTAGTAAGCAAAAAGGTCATCATTAGTTCATCACACCCTTTTGTTCTAAAAGTATAAGATACTTCATATTTTTAGAATATTTCTTCAGGATATTTCTTGGGTTCACTTTTTCTCCTCATTATGTTATTCATATATATATTTGTATAGCAAGTCTGTGTGTGTGTATACACAATACTGGTAGGTGCTGAATATATGTATATTCCTCCACTGAGTGTGTGTATATAAAGATACACACATATATATATATTCAGCACCTACCTATATTGGTTTAAATCTGGGGTAACAAGCATTAAGGTATAATCTATGCCACGCAAAAGAGTAAGAGGGCCATGAAAAGACATCTAAGTAAATAATTAAAATGCAAGGCAGTAACAACAATGCCAGAGATATGAGAATATAACTGTGACAGTACAGAATAAAAACAAGTGTTTTAGAATAATTCCCAGTGAATTTACATTACATGAGAAACTATATCTCGCAAGATGTGTGTGTTTGTGTGTGTGTGTACGTGTTTGTGTATTAAATGAATTTTAGTTCTATTCTGAAATGAAGAAAAAACTTTGGTCAAATGACAATAATCTGTAATGACATAAATCATACTTGCTTTCATAATAGAAAACCTAGACAAAAGATACTATATAGAGATAAGTTGACAGTTAAGAAAAAGCAGGTATTTTCCTTCAATATTTTAAACACAGGTGTTCTCATATGTGTTACATGTCATCTATAAATTCTATCTATTTGTCTAGCCTTCTTCGTATCCATAATCTAGTGACAAGACTGACTTTGTAGAATAAATATGAATGTTATATCTTGAAAAGAAGTTGCTATTTAAAACCTGACCTAATTGCAGTTGATTCTACATTTCTGGGCAGTGGCTTAGTTCATATGATTGGGGAAATAAAACTATGAATAAAACTCAGGAGACGTGTAAAGCTCTCTCCTTTTCATACTACAATTGCCACATTCCTTTGACTTTAATGGGATTTATTACACAATTGATCTCACCGTTTTTTCACTGTCCCCAAAGGCTTTCATGTTCTAACTTCCCATGTTCCAGCTTAAATTTTGCCATGAACCATCATAATTACTCACTGGCATTTAACCTAAAGTATGTGAGCCCTCTTTTATTTTCTTATATCCTTAAAAAATTGCTTTCACTATTTCTGTCCTTTCTAGTCCTTATCAAATTATTCCTCTCTTTCAGATGATCACTACCTACTGGATGATATCGACAGTTTAAGAGGATGCTGTAGATTTTCTGTAATAAACAAATACCTTACATCCACTCATCTTTCCAGCCACTGATCTGTAACTCTCTCTCTGTTTCCACAAAATGTTCTTGAAATAATTGTCTGTGTGTACTGCCTTCAATAATTCTCCCCCTATTTTCTATCTGATGTGTTCTTATTGACCTTTAATCCCATTTCTCTACTAAAACTTCTCTTAGAAAGGTCACCAATAATTTCTATATTATTAAATATGATTTTTAAACCTAAATTCTCACTTCATTTACAAGGAAGAAACATTGGGCAACATTTATCATTTCCTTATTCATGAAACACTTTACTCATAAAAGATGGTCAGATCATACTACTGAATAGGACAAGCAAATGCATAAGGGGTTAGTTGGCAGCTAAGTTATGTTATTATTTGTCCTCAAATTAATGATAAAATTAACCTGTGAATTAAATATAATTCCAAATAAAATCCCTTTTTTAAATTTTATATTTACTTTAATTTTGAAGTAGATTTTAGACTTAGAGAAAAGTTGCAACAATAGTACAAAGACCTTAAACTCTTTACCTCACTTCACAAATGTTAACATGTTACATAAATATAGTATAATTCCCAAAAAAAGGAAATTATCATCACTAGAAAAATTTCGTAGCAGTAAATGTATTTGAAAATATTCACTACTGGATGCTAAAATTACTGGCTGGAAATTAGAGGAAATTCAGAAATTATATAGTCTCAAAGTATTTCACAGAAGATTTTGATCACTTACAATGAGAAAAATAGTAAATTTACAGTGTTGAAATCTAGAAGATAGCAAGTGAACCCAATGATTAAGATAAACATAATCAGTAATAAGACAACTTAATATCATAAACTTCTTAGCATGATTCAGTGAAAACATAATATTTTTTAATTTGGTATTCTTACCAAAAACCTAAGTCCAATTATGAGAAAATACTGTATAAATTGAATAGAGAAACAGTTTATAAAATAATCAGTATTCTTTGAAGAGTGTTAAGGTTGTGAAAGACAGGCAAAGGGACTTTTTTTTTTTTTTTTTGAGAGACACTTTAAACTTACTTTAAAATTTATATGAAGAGTTTTAACTCCAAAAATTGCCAAGTCACTCTTAAGAGATGGAAAAAAAGGAATAATGTTCTACTGGATATTAAAATATAGAACAAATTATTGTATTTCAAATATAGATTCAGAGCAAGAAAAAAACAATTCAACTGTGATAAAGCACAGAGAACTAAAAGACAAATCTGTACAAATGGAAATTTGTAAACCTAACATATAATTAAACACAAAACTAAGAAAAAAATATTGATTTAGTAATAGTGTAGGATGAGTGACATAATATATAGAAAAATAAATTTGGATTACTTTCTACATATTACTATATACAGTGTGAACCCAGAAAATCTGAGGCAGGTCTCAGTTAATTTAGAGGGTTTATTTTGCTAAGGTTGAGGACATACCGGTGAGAGCCTCAGAATGTCCTTGAAGACAGCTCAAGGTGGTTGGGGTACAGCTTGGTTTTAAATACTTTAGGGAGACATGAGACATCAATCAATATATGAAAAACATTGGTTTGGTCTGGAAACGCAGGACAACTTGAAGCAAAGGCAGGAAGACTGGAAGCAGAAGAGAACTTCCAGGTCACAGATAGGTGAGACACAAATTCTTTCGAGTTTCTGATTAGCCTTTCCAAAGGAGGAAATCAGATATGCCTCTATCTCAGTGAGCAGAGGGGTAACTTTGAACAGAATGAGAGGCAGATTTGTCTTAAGCAGCTTCCAGCTTGAGTTTTCCTTAGTGATTTTGGGGGCCCAAGACATCTTCCTTTCAGAATAATTACATCTAGATAGATTAAAGAAGCAGTCATAAAAGGGGATATCATAAAACTAATAGAAAAAAACATAGAATAATATTTTTGTGACCTAGATGTGAGGAGGGACTTCATATAAAAGCCTTACAAGAATACATCAAGGCAAATATATTGTCTGTGTT
Source organism: Piliocolobus tephrosceles (assembly GCF_002776525.5). Classification (NCBI taxonomy): domain Eukaryota; kingdom Metazoa; phylum Chordata; class Mammalia; order Primates; family Cercopithecidae; genus Piliocolobus; species Piliocolobus tephrosceles. Next base: position 117,688,386 of record NC_045440.1, on the reverse strand, counting down.
TGATGGTAGAAAAGTTAATAATTTTTGTGCAACATAGAGACTACAGACAAAATCAGGAAAAACAAAACAGGATGGGAAAGATATTTGTTATTTCAAAGACGCCAGTCTGGGCTGTGTGTGGTGTTTCACACCTGTAATCTCAGCACTTTAGGAAGCTAAGTTGAGAGGATCACTTGAGCTCAGGAGTTCAAGACCAGCCTGGACAACAGGATGAAACCTTGTCTCTACTAAAAAGAAAAATAAAAACTTAGCGAGGTGTGGTGGCATGCGCCTGTAATCTCAGCTACCAGGGAGGCTCAGGTGGGAAAATTGTTTGAACTTAGGAGTTCAAGGCTGCAGTGAGCTGTGATTGTGCCCCTGCACTTCAGCTTGGGCAACAGAGTGAGGCCCTACTACAAATTAACATAAAATGTCAACTTGTTACTCTAGAAGAATGAAGTTACAAATTTATAACAATGGCAAAACATTACCCCAATAGGAGATAAAATGAACAGTTACGACAAGTAATTTACAGAAAAGAGAACAAAAAGCTAACACAAACACCGTAATATGCTACTATTGTTAGTAATCAGATAAGTACACTTTTTAAAAATAACAAGCTATCACTTTTAAAATAGCAAGCTGGGTAATGGAAAGTGTTAGAGATATGAAGTTGAAGGACTCCTCCTGCACTACTGGAGAGTGTGCATATTTATCGCGGTATTACTTGTGGTAGTAGAAAGTTGTAAGCAGACTGGGGGTTCATCTCTGAAAAATGGGTACTAAAATATGGTGGATTATCACCAAGATAGCCATAGCACTTTCCCTAGATTGACTAAACTTTAAACAGATTTTTCCCTAACTAAAGCCCCCCCTTCTCCTTTTTCTTAGATTGTTTGCTTTAGAAAACTTGCAATTACAAGTTTTTTCCTCTGTTGCTGTAATATACAAGTTGTATCCCAGAGTCCTGTCAATTTTACCACCCAGAAATGATTTTCTTAAGGAACTGGGAGTGATTTATCCAAGGTATATTTATCTTGTTGTCTCTATCTTCCAGGAAAAAATTCAGTGCTGTGGGCCAACCATACTAACTCTTGGGTTTGAACTGTATACCTATACCCTTGCCTGTTAGTATTCTGACTGCCGTGTCTATTACAGTTAATAGTAGTCCAAAGTGGTTGGGCGTCTTTTACCCTAAATTCCCACAACCAGCACTCAAGATATTCACCTCCAGTCCATGACATGTCTCAGGTGGTCCATGGGTTACCGGATCTATTTCCTATGAGAGATCTGCAATGCCAACGGACCATTCCAATCAATGCTTTCTCAGCTCCAATTGATGTGTGATACTTTATTTTCCTAGGGTAATCTTATGCTTGCCAGGTAAAAGTCAACTGCTCTTCATGCTTCTCTTATCGTTTTTCCCTTTAGCTTGACATCTAACTTTATGTGGAAGGTTGGTAGGCCATGAACCTTAAAAGAGATTACATTCTAGAAAACACAATGATAACCTAAAGATTTCAAGAGATGTTATGGTTGGGTGATGTGTGACTCTACTTTTGTGCTATGAAAGGTAGAATAACATTTTAACATGACCAGAAAACAATTATTATTCACATTTTCTTGGATTTATGTTCATCTTCAATGAAGCACAGTAATAATATTTTAGAGTCATTGAAACTCAACATTCATAGGCACCATGATAAATGGCGTAACATCATAATAATGATGTAACTGCCATTAAATAAATGTCAGGTGCCTGTAGTCCCGGGTACTCGCGAGGCTGAGGCAGGGGAATGGCGTGAACCTGGGAAGTAAGCTTGCAGTCAGCCGAGATCGTGCCACTGCACTCCAGCCTCGGTGACAGAGCGAGACTCTGTCAAAACAACAACAACAACAAAACCACATAAATAATAAATAAATGTTACAGAGGAATTGCAGAGGTAACATTTTCCAACTTTTTTTTTTTAATTTTTTATTTTCTTTTAAGAGACAGGGTCTCACTCTGTTGCCCAGGCTGAAGTGCAGTGGCATGATCATGGCTCACTGCAACCTGGAACTCCTGGACGCAAGGGATCCTTCCTGTGTCAGCTTCCCCAAAAGTGTTGGGATTATAGCCATAAGCTACCAAGCCGGCTTACTATAAATGATTTCTAAACAGTCATGGCACTGTGATAGCAGTAGTATTGCTCCCTGTTTCTTACAGTAAGATAAAGTAAATTAAGCTGAAAAGATTTCCTGGACATGAATAGGAAAAACAATGGTGCATGCATCATATGAAGACTTTTCACATGCACTGGTTTAGACAATAATGTATCTCTCTTCTACCCATTATTCTAAATCATCATCAATAAATCACTGTACCTCAGGTATGCCAATGAATTTTATAACATATTCTCAGTTAAATTGTTTATAGGAACAAGGATCTGATATGAAATATTTGTCTTGAGAAGCACACACTCTGGGGGTGGCCTTACCTTTGGGAATTCACAGACTTACATTATAGAGAAGACAATGGATTTTCCACATAAAGGGGATTCAAGGTGATTACAGCTATGTTTAAAGGCATAGGGTACTCCAGCTGATGCCTAGGATACACAAACATTCGTTTTAACAATAAGGTAAAGTGGAAACATAACTTTAGGGTTTAAAGCAGACCATGTGTAACCACACTCACAAAATTTGCATTCTCCTCACTTAAATATCCTCATTTATAAAACTGGTTTGTTTTATCAGATTAATAGTAGGATCTTACATAAAATTCAATTTTATTTGTTAATGCTTTCTTAATGTGACATGCTGCCTCCATTTTATCAACTGTATACTGGATACTCATGTCACCTATATTTCCCTAAAATATTGCAGAAAACAGTTAACTAAGAGTTTTTGACATGGTGAGTTCCTTTGAGGCACAGGAAAATTAGCAATCTCTTTTATTACATGAATTTATTTTCAGTATGTGGTTACTTCAAGTTGTTACTAGGACTGAAGTAAATTCAGTTTGGCTTTAAATATTCAGAAGAGTGCACAAAGTCAATATCTAAAAAAGGAACCTATTAAAAACACATATAAAGGAAAATTGCAGTCAAGCAGCTACACCATCTGGGTCATATGAAAATGAGAAGTAGTGATGAGTGTCTGCATGCTGATGGTGCTGCAGACCTAATCAACTTGCTCTCTCTCCAAGCAGTCATGTGTACAGATTAATGAAGAGAGGTGACAGAATAAAACTTCCCGCTGACTTGCTGTGGATAAGCTATTTTGCTCCATCATTGCCTCAGCTTTGCTTACAGGATAGTAGATTCATTCTACCATGTGCTTTCATACTAATCGTTTTGACTAAATGAACCAAATCTCATAGTAAAAGGTGCCAACAACATCTGGTAGCTCTAAGTCAGAATCACTGTGTATCAGTGTGTATAAATGCATCCATGTTGCCCTTTACTCTGTGATGATCATAAATCAGCATGCTGCCACTGACCCAACACAATATAATCCTGTGTTACTACTTTATTAGACAGAAAATAGGTTTTTCATGGCTTCGATGCTACTTTCTTTGTCTTAATTTCAGGTCAGTTTCTAAAGTCAATGAAACCATTTTTATTGTGTTCAATTTTAGTATGTTGATTTTGTAGCCCTAACTACTAGTTATCTCACACTGGTCTAAGAATTTTTTTGTAACAGTCATCTCCTACACATAAGTCACATTAAAATAAAAGCTATTGCAGTTGGTCCTTCTTATTTGTAGGGGTTATGTTCAAAGACTCCCAGTGGATTCCTGAAACCATGGTTAGTAACAAACCTTGCATATACTACATTTGTTTCCAAATTGTTCCAAATGTTCCAAACTGGAACAAGTATTTTCCAATTGTCCAAATTGTTCCAAACTATTCCAAATGATCAAGATGGCCTCTGAGTGACTAGTGGGCAGGTAGCATATATAATCTTGATATGCTGGGCAAAAGGATGTTTTGCATCCCTGGCAGGAACTGTGGGACAGCATGAGATTGCATTGTTCTACTAAAAGGGGACATAATTTAAAACTTAGTTTTGGAATTTTCCATTTAATATTTTCCAACCACTACTGACCACGGGTAACTTGAACTGAGGAAAGCAATATCCTAGATAATGAGAGACTATTATAAATGTATTTTAGTAAATACATATTTAAAACGATTTGTATTTAATGTATTTAACATATTTAAATATATATTTAAATTGTTTAGCAGAACATCTTTTCCCTTAAACTTCTGCATTAATTTGAAAATTAATGAAACATCTTATTATCTTTATAGTTTAAGATAAATACTCAAGTAAATATTTCAAAGGCTCAGGTATATGGGAATTGGGAACCTAGCCCTTGGTAAAGCTCATTTCTTTATAACTTAGCAATTAGACAGTTTGATAAAGATAATGGTTTCCATATAAATGTACAACTTTTAGTAATTCAAAAAGGTAGTAATTTATTGGAAATGGATCGACAATATTTTAATAAAAGCCTTGCTAGTCTAAGCTGGGTCTTAAATGTAATAGATCTTTTTTAGCTTGGTATTCAATACAGCCCAGTTCCAACAAATCTCCCTTATGACAACTTCTACTATTTATGCAGCTAGAACTCTCCATTACTGTCAGATTCTACTACTCATTAATTCCTGAATATACAAAGTCACCTTAGTGAAAATAGCAAAAATACACATGAATTACAAAACTTCACACTTCCTTCCAGGCTAACTTGTATCACTTTCAACACATAATGAAAGGGGAGGAATTCCCTTATCTCCCTTGCAGGGTGTGCAATGGAGGTGTGGCTCGCTTCCTCGGTGCCCTGCTAGGGAGAGCCTGCAGACGGGCAGGATGTGGGGTGCGTGGGCTCCGACCCCACGGCAGCACCTAGGGGTGAATGTTTCCAGCTCCTGAAGCCCCAGTGGGCATGTGCTAGAGTGTGCTCCTTTAGTTTTGCTGTCTATAGGCAGTATCTGTTAAGCTCAAATAGACCCGTTGCCTTATTGCAAGGACGGAGGGCTTTCTGAATCCCAAGGTTCTTGTCTTGTTGTATGGAAAAAATCGGATAACCCCTGGGCTTTGAGAATGAGTGCAAGGTTTTATTGAATGGTGGAAGTAGCTCTCGGTCGATGTAGAGGGACCAGAAGGGGAATGGAGTGGGAAGGTGGCTTTCCCCTGGTATCGGGCCACTCAGGGGCCAACTCTCCTCTGACAACCCGCGCCAAATTTGCCTCAGTGCCCCTGTCGTTCTGCCAGTAGATGGCCTGCTGGCTTCTGCCGGTGCCTGTCGGTGTGCTCTTCCGCTCCTCTCCACAGCCAGCCGCCTCTGTGCTCTTCTTCCGGTGTGCTCCACTAGACATCCGGTCTTGTGTCTGTGCCCCCTAGTGTCTTGGGGTTTTTATGGGCACAGAATAGGGGCATGGCGGGTCAGGGTGGTCTTGGAAAAATGCAACATTTGGGTGTGAAAACAGGAGTGCCTGTCCTCGCCTAGGTCTGTGGGCACAGGCTGGATGGTGGAGCCCTCACTAGGGACCCTGCCTTTCTCCTCCCAGCACTTCCCTGACCTCCTCTCATATCAATAGTTTTTGGCGAATTAAGCCCAAGCAAGATGTCAGCATCCTCTAGCCCTCCGTACTTTGTGTACTACATTTACTGAACAGGTGTAGCTAGATGATGCCCTGGCACACATTTGTAACATTTGTGGAGATTTGAGGCAAGAGAAAGAGGAATAGATAGACTATCTAAAACTTTGAAAAAGTGATACCCATGTATATATATTCATAAAGATATTTAAATTCACAAAGAAAACAAGTTTTAAATAAAAATTTTTCCTCCTGGGCCAGGCACAGTGGCTCACGCCTGTAATACCATCACTTTGGGAGGCCGAGGCAGGCAGATTATGAGGTCAGTTCGAGACTAGCTTGGCCAACATGGTGAAACCCTCATCTCTACTATAAAATAAATAAATAGATTAAAAAAATAATAAAATAAAAATAAATTAGCTAGGCGTGGTGGTGGGCACCTGTAGTCCCAACTACTCAGGAAGTTGAGGCAGGAGAATCGCTTGAACTTGAGAGGTGGAGGTTGCAGTGAGCTGAGATTTTGCCACTGCACCCCAGCCTGGACGACAGAGCAAGACTCTACCTCAAAAACACAAACAAAAAAATTTTCCTCCTGCAAAAGCCAGTGGGTCATTATAATAATATGCAGCTTCTCTAATGAAATGAGGCTGTAAAATGATGGAGACAATGAATCTTTATAAAAAGCCAGTAATAAGATACTTGTTTAAATGCCTATATAGTAACTAAAATTATTACTTTCTCTTTAGAAAACTTCTACAATTCTTAGTGCATTGAAAATGTCATTAAAAAATTACTAACTATAATTTACTGCTTTCAGTCACATTTATGGTTTTCATGGTTGGAGAAGCAGATTTCTCAGGTATGAACCTTGCAAGTCAGTCCGAGAAGTGGGGAAGGAGTATATAGTAAATTCATCCACTACTGAGTTTTGAACAACTTCTTAATACTGATGGTACACAGTAAGCAAATAAACATTTCTCAGATTCAATAAGGCAAAGCTTTTTGGTTGTCTCTCAGACTTTTCTTTGTTCCACATATCTTGAGAAACAATTTGTTAATTTTTTTGTATTAAGTTTATCTCAATTATTATCAGATCTGGATAAAAAGAAGAAAAGAATATAAAATAATACATAAGAAAAGAGAAGCAGATTCAGTTTAGCCTTGCCTTGTCTACCTACCCACCCCCCAATCCTTAGCAATTGAGTTGCAAGAATGTCTTCTTCTAAAAATGAATAATCAAGTAGTTTATTCAGAATACCTCTGCTCACTAGAGAATATTTATTAAAAGAAAAAGTGGAATACTCTTTCAAATGTCCTAAATCAAGTTTTCTAATAGATATGCTATTCAAATATTTACCTTAAAATTTTTATAAACTAATAAGATAGATAGCAATTAATGTTTCTTCCTGTCAATATGCTCTTGAAATTAATCAAAATCATCTAATGTAAAACATAACATCCTTTCTTCTTTACTTTGTCTCCATATATAACTAAGTTATGTTGAAGTTGGTGGCATAGCTCAAAAAATACTTTTGTTATTAAATATATAAATGTTCATACACAATAAATACCATTACCTTACTGTTTTAAATTTGTATCATTCTGAATGTGTCACTTCCATGCAAAGCATTGCAACTGTGAAGAAATTCCTAAAGATTCACATTATCACTGTTCAATATTCCAGTATTAACATATTCATTCACTTATTAATGTATTTAGTCAAGCAGTTAGTATTTAGGACTAATTGTGCCCCAGATATTGGTATGACTTTCCAGAATAAAGGTTCTGTTTTCAAAAAAATTCAAAAATGTTGTAGATATATGTCTTAGTTCATTCCTGCGTCTATAACAGAGGTAACTCAGACTGGGTAATTTATAAAAAACAGGAATATATTTTTCAGTTCTGGTGGCTGGGAAGTCCAAGATCAAGTTACCAGCAGATTCTATGTCTGGTGACAGTGCTCTGCTTTAACCATTGTGACTTACTTCTGTGTCCTCATATGTTGGAGGGCAAAAGAGACTAATTTGCTCCCTTAAGCCCATTTATAAAGCCACTAATCCCATTCAGAGGGGTGAAACCCTTCTGTCCTAATCAGTTCCCAAAGGCCCCAAGTCTTAACACTATCACCTTGAAGTTTAAGTTCCAACATATAAATTTTGGACTGATACACATATTCAAACCATAGCAGTATGAGAAAGGCTTAAACTTGTGAGTATCAAAGTATAAAATAAGAATAAATATAGGAATTTATTCAGTGTTACGAAGCCAAGACAAGGTTTGGCCTAACACAAAATACTGAGACAAAGTAAAACCTTTCTATATTAAAATAAATTCTTAGCTGTGGCTTTTCCTCCCTCTACCTTCTTAAGCTAAAATAAATTGCTCCTAACTCTGTATCCATGTTTGAGATCATTGCACAATAAGTTTTTTCACAAGCTATTAGACTGAACTGATATTTATCTGACTGAGTTAATCTGAATGTCCTCTGCAGTGGGAATTGCAAAGGCTCAAAGCAGTTAAAATTTCGATGAGATTCCAGATTTACATTGTGGATATTGTGTGATCTGCAAACGCTGCCATCCATACCAGCATTTCTCATGTGTACACACAGAAACAGTATCCATGGAATTTTATTGTTTTAATTGAATCCAATTAAATTAAAGAAAGAACTACATCTTACATATAATAATGTATAGAAAACTTAAACTTAACAGATAACTTAGAATATCTCCAATATGTGCTATTCAATGTGAGGTTAAGAGATTTCATCAGGATTGATCAATTTAATATTAATATTATAGCAGGAACCAAACTCAATCTCCTACCTCCTAGTACTGTGGTTTGGAAAGTAGTTCTTAGGATAAATAACTGCTTTTTCATTGCAAATGTGTTGCTAGGATAATGGGTGCTTTAAAAAAAAGCCTTAGGAGAAGTACCTAATGTAGATGACGGGTTGATGGTTGCAGCAAACCACCATGGCACGTGTATACCTATGTAACAAACCTGCACATTCTGTACATGGACCTCAGAATTTAAAGTATAATTAAAAAGAAAGAAAGAAAGAAAGAAAGAAAGAAAAGCTAAGAGATCACTGTCTTTAAATTTACTGATTTTCTGAACTCTTCTGCTAATTCTAATTCTATATATATTCTGATTTGAAACTTTGCATTTCTTTTTCCATAATTATACTTGGTAGTATAGATCTCTCTTTTTAAATCTCTTTTCGTTTTTAAAAAATCAGAAAGATTTTTTGTTGTTGTTCCTGCCACCTGAAGTGAATTTTAAAAACAGCAATCTAGTGAGAACATGAGATATGTAAGGGCACACTTAACGTTTACTTAGACTACTTCATAATGAATATAATTTAGAAGAAAAGTCTCCAGCGATGAAAAAAGAATCATGATTTCAATCAGATCTACGCTATTAAACAAAAAAATGCAGAACTGTGCTCATGAAGATATGACAGTTCTATCTTAATATGTCAATCACATTTATATTACATGTTGACAGTAATGTGTAATAGTCAATCATAATAAATTCAATGGACATTATTAAAGCATAAGTTTTCTATTTCTAGAACTCGGCTTCAATGTTTTTATCAAATCTGTTATTGCTTGTTGAGATATATCAGTTTATCACTGGTTTCAAAATATAAAAATAAAACAAATTTTAAAAATAGAAAAAATAAAAAGATTTACCTTTCTAAAAGTATAGCTGAAAATTGTGAATTAACCAAACACTTTAAATAAAAATGTAAACTGAAATGATGTAAACATGTACCTGCTTGGTAGATATCAAATTATGCTTTAATAATATTTTATTCAATTAAAATGTACTACATTTGATTTTTATGTAAAGCATTATAATAGCTTTTATGATGTTATAGCTGTCTTTAAGTAAATTTGACAGTAAGGATTATTAAATAAATAAATCCTAAGTAATTGATATAATATTTAATAAGTAATAGTAAATACTAAAAATAACATACGATTTTTAAAGGAAATAATCACATTCTTTTGATCATTTTCTTAAGGATTTATAGGTAGATGATAACATATATTCATAATAATTTGTGTAGTATATATTAAAATGGTTATTATGACTATATTATTTGCAGAATCAGTATGTCAGTAGGGTCTTAAACAAATAATAGAGATATAACATTATTGAGTGCTTGATGTGTGCTGGTAAAAGTAGTGCATGCATTATCTCAAATCATCCTCATACACTGCTACAATTAGAAATATATGATATCAAAGTTTAGTTTAAATAACTAATTAAGTAACTTCAGGTTAAATAACTTGCCTAAGATCCTACAGTAAAACAAAGTGGTAGAGCTAAGATTTCTAAAATCTGGCTAAATCTAAGAGCTTGTATGTCTTATCTTTAACAAGATACGTTGGCACTTATATACATTCTTTATATTATGTCTGACTTGTTTTTATTTATTATATTATTATTATTATTATTATTATTATTATTATTATTATTATTATTTTGAGACAAAGTTTTGCTCGTTGCCCAGGCTGGAGTGTGATGGCACAATCTCAGTTCACTGCAACCTCCACCTCCTGAGTTCAAGTGATTCTCTTGTCTCAGCCTCCTGACTAGCTGGAATTACAGGTGCCTGCCACCATGTCCAGCTAAGTTTTTATATTTTCAGTAGAGATGGGGTTTCACCATGTTGGCCAGGCTGGTCTCAAACTCCTGACCTCAGGTGATACCCTGGCCTCAGCCTTCCAAAGTGCTAGGATTACAGGCATGAGCCACTGTGCCTGGCTGATATCTGACTTATTTTCAGAATGTTACCTTCTATTTACTTCTTCAATATGTTGCAGTATGTATTTACATTTTAAAAAATAATTTTGACAAACCTCTATGAAGTGCCTGCTTTGTGAATGGAATGGTTGTGCTATAGTACATTAGTAACTTATGATGCCTGCTGTTTCTACTTTAAAACATCTTCTTTTTAAAGATTTAAATTATGTGCATCAAATCCAGTCCTTGTGAAGCAGGGTATTTCCCTGACCCCTTCATGGGACTCGTGAGAAGGTTGCCTCGTTTACTCAGCCTGCCATACTCAACTCCTCATGGGAAGGAACACACGAGAGAATAGTACAGAAACTGAGGTGAACAAGCACTGGAACCAGCCAGCCACTTTGGCACCAGTGGGATCAAACTCCACACACTCAGACCCACTGTGTTCCATCCATCACAGGAGGGAGCACACTGGTGAGTGTGTGCAGGCACCAGCTGGACACTTTAGTGCCAGCAGGAGTGAACTCCATGCAGACCTCACAGCAGCTTCCAGGTGGAGATGCCTGTGACTCCCGAAGCCCCAGAGGGTGTCTCTGCCATTCAAGGACAGCTTAAGGGTTAACAGCTCAGTGGGCCCTTTGCCTTTTCATGTGAGGCAGTTGCCCTCTGCCAGTGAAGGCAAAAGGCCAGTCTGACAGCCTTTTGTATCCACATTCATGGCTCCCAAGTTCTTGTCTAGCATCCAGGAAAAATGAGGTCACACAAAGAAATTGAAAAATGGTAAATGTGGGGGATTTTACTGCCAACGAAAGAGGCTCTGAGTGGGAAGGAGAGCTGAAAAGAGAACAGGGCAGGTAGGTAATCTTCAACTGATGTCCGGTATCTCTGGCCAGATTCTTCTCCAAATTTATGCCAACAAGCTGTCCCTCAGAAGTCAAGCCCCTTCTCTCCAACATCTAGCCTTCGTTCCATCTGCCAGCTGAGTCTGGGGTTTTTATAAGCACAGGATGGGGTGAGGAGGAGAGGAGCTTGGGTGGCTTAGGAAAGGACAACATTCAAGCAGAAAAACAGGGATATAAGTTCTCACTTTGGGCTGTGGTTTCAGGCTTTTCAACTTGAGGGTGGGGTTTTGCCAGGGACTTTTTCTGCCTGGAATTTCTCTGCCACTTGTCCCTATCACTTGTGTAAACAATGACCAAGTTTAGTATTTCTAAGAGCCCTTCCAGTTTGCAGGGACAATGTGTCTGTAGTTCACTAGAACTGCCACTAGATGGTAATCTTGTTGTTGTTGCTATAGATCTTAGCGTCATTACAAGAAATATGAAAGAGCAAAAGCCCTCACACATTAAACATTTATTGCCAAACATTTATTGTTCTCACGATGCTAATAAAGACATACTGGAGACTGTGTAATTTATAAAGGAAAGAGGTTTAATTGACTCACAGTGCCACATTGCTTGGGAGGACTCCCAATCATAGCAGAAGGTGAATGAGGAGAATGGTCTTAACATGGCAGCTGCAAGAATGCTTGAGGAGGAGAACTCCCATTTATAAAACCATCAGATCTCTTGAGACTCATTCACTATCACTAGAACAGTATGGGGGAAACTGCCCCCATGATTCAATTATCTCCACCTGTCCCTGCCTTTTACATGTGAGGATTATTACAATTCAGGGTGAGATTTGAGTGGAGACACAGAGCCAAACCATATCACAAAGTATAGTGACATATTTTATATTCAAAAATACAATGTGTCATGAAAATGTGAAACAACTTTAATCATCTAATATTTTGGGGGTACGTACTATTTGCCACTGTCCAAATACATGACAAATAGTTATAAAATATAGATTCTGATATCATCAAGTAACATATATGTGGTCTACTGATAAATCCAGAATAGTAACATGACCATTCTTATACATAGCTTGATGTAAATATGCTTCCTCTGCTGTGCCTCGAAATTTAAAAATATTTTTCATAACAAATACAAAGGTGCTATTTGACAATACATTTATTTTTGTAAGCATCGTCTATTATAGAATAAGTTTGTGTAAACAGTAATTTTATTTTATTTTATTTTATTTATTTTTTTGAGAAGGAGTCTCGCTCTGTCACCCAGGCTGGAGAGCAGTGGCGTGATCTTGGCTCACTGCAAGCTCCGCCTCCTGGGTTCACGTCATTCTCCTGCCTCAGCCTCCTGAGTAGCTGGGACTACAGGCGCCCACCACCACACCCGGCTAATTTTTTGTATTTTTAGTAGAGGTGGGGTTTCACCGTGTTAGCCAGGATGGTCTCGATCTTCTGACCTCGTGATCCGCCTGCCTCGGCCTTCCAAAGTGCTGGGATTACAGGCGTGAGCCACCGGGCCCCGCCTATTTTTCATTATCTGTTGGACAACAGAGTATCTAAAATCTGGAAGAAATTTCATGGCATTTTAATGTTTTTTCCTAGGATACAGATCTTAAAAGTGTTCAAAGATGCAAATAAAAAACCACTTAGGAATTTGTTTTACTCAGTTATAATAGTGGGTCTTAAATTTACTTAACGTCCTTTTTGAAACTGTACATGATGTTTTCAAATTAAATGTCAGAAAATGTGTAGTCAGAAAAAAGTCTTGTTACAGATTTCAGGTAAGTACATGCCTCAGTGTTTATTCACCTTGTTTATAAGTTCATAGCTTATTAGAATATGTGTATGTACTACAGAATCACCAAGAATAGAGTAACTGGAGTAAAGGATAATGGCATTGCAATTGTTAATAGAGATGTGTATATATAAGCTGGAAAGATAAGCTTACATTTAAGCAGAGATGTAAAGGATAAGGTTGTTTGATTTTTTAAAAAGTACAGTACTTTGGTACAAACTACCATAAAAATCCAGGGAGAAATTTTAGAAGACCTAAGTAAATCGAGGTGTATAGTATTTCCAAGGCCTAGAAATTTCTAACATGTTACTTCTCCTCAAATTAATCTCTAGGTTCAAGGCAATTCCAATAAATATCTTAGCAGAATGCTTTTGTTTTAAGAAATGGACAAGCTTATACTAAAGTGAAGTTTTCTAGAAAGCCAAAACATCCTCAAAAAAAAAAAAAAAAAAAAAAAACAAACAAACAAATTTGGAGGTATAATTTATTTTACTATAACATTTTCTATAAAAAACAGTTTTTAAGATAGTATGATATTCACTTAAATATATACAAATAAGTCAGTTGAACAGAGTAAAATTAACAAGTAAACACATACATATAATGCCAGTGAATTTTGAACAAAGGAGCAAGAGCAATTCAATATGGGAGATGATTTCAATAAATGTGCTGGAAGAACGAAATAACTTTGTGTAAAAATGTGATCTCTGGCCCATACATAACACAATAACCAAAATTAATTTTAGATAGATCAAAGATCTAGTAGTAATAACTAAAACTAAACAAAATTTCAATATAAAATATATTATACCCAGGACATTCGATTGTGAAAACAGTTGCTTGAGAGGGTAGAGAAAGCATGAATTGCTCATAACAATTTTTTTTAAAAAGATAAATTAAATTTAATTAAAAGTAAAAGCCTTTGTTCATCTGAAGATATTGTGAAGAAAATGAATAGGCAAAGTACAGACTGAAAGAAAATATTCTCAATACATATATATGATAAAGAACTTGTATACAAAATATATGAGAATCCCTGCAACTAATTAATATAAAAGACAACTGGAAAAAAGGCTTGACGGTAATTAAGCAAAAGTACACTGCATCAGTAGTCCTATGGGGAATGAAAATTAATACCAAATTGTGATACCACTACATAAACTACAGAATTCTCAAATTAAAAACACTGAATGAGTCAAATGTTATAGATTATATGAAACCACCAGAACACTTGCAAATTCTCGGTTGGAGTGTACATGGTACCATGTAGGACAGGATAATAGGAAGTTACTTGAAATGTTAAGTTTAAAGCTTTCTTATAATTCATTCATTCCACTTCTACGTATTTATTCAAGAACAATGAATGTGCATGTCCACAAACAATTCTCTCTTTCTTTTTCTTTTTTTCTTTTTCTTTTTGTTTGAGACAGGGTCTCATTCTATAGCCTACACTGGAGTGCAGTGACACCATCATGAGTCACTGCAGCCTCAATTTCCCGGGCTCAATCCTCCCATCTTAGCCTCCCAAGTAGCTGGAACCACAGGTATACACCACCATGCCCAGCTAATTTTTTAATTTTCTGTAGAGATGAGGTCTTGCCATGTTACTCAGGCTGGTCTCAAACTCCTGGGCTCTAGTGATCCTTCTGTCTTTATCTCCCCAAATACTGATATTAAAGGTGTGAGTCACCATGTCTGGCTAAGAATTTTTAATCAGATATTGTATTTATAACGATTATAGTCTATTGAAATTAACAAATATGTATCAACAGAAGAATGGATAAATTATTGTAGTGAGTTAATCACATTACCTTTGGTAAGGTATGGTGAGTCCAGATACAGATTAAGAGAAAGAAATTGGGAAGAGTTTCACAATTTATTTTGTACATAGTTATTTGGGGGGAAAAAAGCACACCACTCAAGGGTCATTTGGGAAGCACTTAGGATCTCTTAGGAGGCAGAGAAAGAGAGGGAAACTGTGGACAGCAATCTTTATTGTGATATCCAAGGGAAGGAACAGGGAAGGCAGAATAAGCAGGTTTAGAATTAGCTAGTTTGAACAATTGCAATGGGCTCTGGGGTCCAAGGGCTCTCTCTGGCTCTCTGTTATCTGACTCTAGAGCGATTAGGGCAAATGTATAGTGGCCTGGAATAAGGAAGGTGGTCAGAGGTTTGGACTTAATCAGCTGTTCAACAAAAAGAACTGACCAGCCTCTAGCCAGTGCCTCAAAACTAGGTCAAGATGACATTTATGGAAAAAACATTATAGCTACATTTTATAATAGATTTTTCTTAGTGTTAAGATTAAATAGACTAGTGATATGTGAAATGACATGATTGAATCTCAAAATCATGCGAAGCACAAGAAAGTAGGGATCACATAGTACATAAGATATGATGACATTATGTGATGTTCTGGAGTAGGCTAAAGTGATCTATAATAATGAAATGAAAGCTAAGATTACATGGGGGTAAGTATACGTGAATCTCTAGCCACACTCATCAGACTAAAACATAGGTTCCCAAAAATCTTTAACTGTAATGTGTATGGCTTATTTTCTTGAGTTCTTTTCCTTTGTCTCTTTGATAACTCATCTTTTCTATAATGCACGCTATCACTAATCTTATTATGATAGACACAGTTTCCCAGTTTTTAGGTATATTATTCTGTTCATAGTATTTTCTAATGCTTAATATTGAATAAAAATACAACAGAAAGTTCCATTGCCATATGAAAGAGAGGCAGCCATGTAGGATGTATAAGTAAGAAAAAGAAAACAAAGTTCATTTATTCAAAATTTGAGATTTCAGATTGTTCAATCAATAATATATATAATAATACATATGAACTAGGATATTATAGAAAATAACATAAATGGATTAGTAATAATATTATGGGTATTGTCTTAAAAATTGGATCGCTGAGGTGTAGGAGATGAAAATAATTTAAAATTGAGGTGTGTTAGTCCATTTTCATGCTGCTAATAAAGACATACCTGAAACTGGGTAATTTGTAAAGGAAAGAGGTTTGACTCACAGTTTCACACTGGGGAGGCCTCAGGTAACTTACAATTAACCGCAGAAGGAGAAGCAGCAAACACATGCTTCTTCACATGGCAGCAGCAAGGAGAAGTGCCAAGCAACAGGGGGAAAAGCCCCTTATAAAACCATCAGATCTTGTGAAAACTTACTCACTATCGTGAGAACAGCAGCATGGTGGTAACCGCCCAGATGATTCAATTACCTCCCACTGGGTCCACCGCATTATGCATGGGGATTAAGGGAACTACAGTTCATGATGAGATTTGGGTGGAGACAAAGGCAAACCACATCATGAGGCAAATAACTGTAACAACAAGGTCTTACCACACACAAACGACTTGCAAAAGTGAAAGTTGAAATCACCCATGATAGTAAATAACAGGATGAATACAAAGATTTTGTGTTCAATGACTAAATCAAAGATTGAAGTGAAGAGTGTAAATTATCACATGATGACAATAATGATGATTGAAATCTTGTAGTAATTTTCTTATGGCATTGGACTTTTTGTGTGCTTCTCACAAATATGGGGCGTAAAACATATTTGATGAGACATACAGAATATAAAATGCGTTCAAATAAATATATGAAATGTAAAATACAAATGTTTGTATTTTATCAGCACAGAAGAATCTATTCAGTGCCTAATACCTAATAAATGTCAACAGACATTGCTGAAAGAAAGTGAAAGAATTGGAGAGCAAAGTGAATGGCAGAGAAAGGAAAGGGAGAAAGGAAGGAGGGAGTGAGATGGAGAACAGGACAAAGGGAAAGAGAGAGCAAAAGGAAAAGAAAGGAAGGAAGAAACTAAACATCTACCTGTGTGCATATTTAATTTTATATTGTGTCTAACCAGAGTGAAAGAGTAACTTTTCACCAGTTGAACCAAAAACATGTGCATACACACACACACACACACACACACACACACACACACACGTTATATGTATATACATTGCTTGAGAATAAACATGCTTGAGAAACTATCTCCAGAATGGTACCTTAGTAAAAAAAGCTCAGGCTTTGGAATCAGATAGATCTGTCTTGTACTCAGTTATGAGTTTTGGAGGAATTCAAAAGCATCTCTCTACCTGCAATGGTCAGTGGGACACAAGGAAGCTGAAAATACCTGACTGAAAAGAATGATTCTTCCTAATATTCTGTCACCTTGTCTTCTGTTTCAGGTACAGTAAAAAGAGAACATATCATTCTTTATAATAAAATCAGACTGGGGATTACTCATTTCATATGATAGTATTATCTAATGTCATAGTACGTATGATGTATCAATCAATGAAATATTTAAGTAAAATTTTATCATATAAAATTATTGTTTAAAAATTGACCTAAACTTTACTTCTAAAAATCGATGAAAATAACAGATGGTAAAGAGGACTTTAGGTAAATTAACAAAATTTTTGTCAACTATAAGACAATATACATTAGTTTTGCAGTGCATACTTATTATTTTGCTTAAAAATTCAATGACACTTATCATGATTTTGTGGTAAATATAGCTAGCTGTTTACTGAGTATTTGTGTTCCCCTTTTTGAGTTGTTCCAAGAAAGTGCAGCCCAGCCAGAGACTGCTTTTCTATGTACTTTGCCTAGAGATGGGGTTTTGTGATGAGTTCTGGCATTTAGAATGCGGGAGAACAGATCAACAACTCTTCTGGGCCTAGTCTACACAACGTCCTGGGCAGTTCCTCTCTCTGTCTTTCCAGTAATCTTGATGATTATTGACAGAGAGACTCTGGAGGCTACGTTTGCAGAGAGCAAATCTTCCAACCATCTGGGTCTTCCACTCACTCCCATTGAGGCCCCCAAGTAAGCTTTATGTGGATGAGAAATAAAACTTTTATTTTGTTAAGTCAAAGATAGCTCAGAGTTTACATTTTGTAGCAGTTACTGTTATCCTAAATGTGTTGGTTTCTTTGTAAGATTAGCTATATATAGTTGAGAAGCAGATGAGCTAATTTTTTCAAGGACTTAGTTACATATATTTTTATTTTTTCTCATAATAGTTTATACTCAATTGTTATATTAAGTGTTACAAATTTGCAAATGAAGAAGTTGAGAGACATAAATTTTTGGACATACATGTTTTTCAAAATTATCATTAGAAGTAAAACATGGTCCAGTGAAATGAAATACTGCTTATATCAATTCATTTGAATATATTTATGAATTTTCTGCTATAATTAAGAGTTTTTAGGCACTCCAGGTAATGAGGAAAATGGACAATGCCATTCCTCTTGATTGGATTATGTTAGAGAAAGACAGACAGACAATATAAAGAAAAAAATGAACAAAATCAAATAATGACATACAGTGTTTCATAAATTTCCATTTTCTTTTACATTGTCTCTTCTCTGAAATGAGATGTGTCTTATAAGAGATTCTGTTTTTAAATCTCTGTTGATTAGGCAGCAATTGTGATTTGGTTGTCATATTTCACACACATATGGACTTGCACATAGTTGTATGTATTGTTGCAATTCATTAAGGAATGCACATTACTAACATTGCATGCATACAGTATAAATTATATTTCAATATCTAAAAATGAGAAAAGAAGTAATATATGTGAAAAAATCTATAACCAATTCTAAAGAAGCTATTTCAAAAACACAACGTCTAAGTGATAAGACAGCATTGTGTTATAAATTGGCAGTGATTTTCTTCTTTCTCAGTGCTTAATAAAATAACAGTGTCTCTTACTGCCTTTGACATCCTAGAATCAATGAAATACATCAGACCATGACAGAAATAAACTAAGGTGCATGTGAAAGAGTGACTGCTTCTTTGACTGGAGAAGGCAGGCAAAATTTTGATGAGGTGGTAACATTTTTACAAAGATCCAGATTTTAAAAGGTGGGTGCTGGTTAGGCAAAAGCTGCATAGAAAAACAATTGAAAAATATATAATACATGCACAGGACCTGTACTGGAGAAAATACTGTGATAGTTGAGAAATGGAAACCCGTTCATCAACATGGAATGTGACTGGAGCATTTTATGAGTGGGGAAAGAATATGTGAGTTGAGGTCTGAGAAGCAGGCTCTGAAGCCAGACAAGCAGAGCCCTAAAGGCTTTACTAAAAAAATTAGAAGCTTCTATATTATATGAAAAAATTCTGAAAGTTTAAAAAACTACCCCAAACATCATAGAAGTATGGATGCCATTTTCAGAGTTTACTTCTATTGGGAAGCTTAAGTTTTTCTTTTTCACAAAATTTTGCATCAAAGAAAAGTAAATGAATGACATAAGAAGACAATCTTTGAAAATCATCCTTCTTAAGCAAAATGAGTTACCGTATTCTGCTTTTAATCATACCCAGTAATAGCTTGTCTTGTTTTTTCAGTGCAAAGAATTTTTGATAAAGTCCTTTAAAAACATTATGGCAAAACAAATGAAACTAAATTTAATATGATTTTCATTACTTAAAGATCAGTTACAGATAGTTACTCATGAGAAAATGTAAAAATCAGCTAACAGGTGTTTTAAACATTTTATTCTTTGGATATAATATTACAAGCAATTTTATTTCTTACATCTTTAGGCGTCAACAACATTTAGATCTATTTTATTTGTTGTATATTTATTTATTTTGGGACAAAAATAGGACTAATCTGCTCCCCCTCTCAAAGTAAAAATCAAAACAAAGTTCTTGTTTATTTTGTATTGAGCCGTGCAAGTTGCTTCAGAGAGTGACCATGGGCTTATGGCTTGGGGAAAAATAGTTTAGCTTGAATTAAGGCTGAACGAGGGATAGCTTATGTGTCATCTGCTTTCAAACTGTGAAACAGAGGTGAATGCGGGGCATTTATTTATACATTTTTTTCTCATCTCTAGACATGGTAAAGGAAACTTTCTGCAAATACTTTTATAGGAAAAACACTAAGATATCATGAGATTAAGATTTTAACATGCAAGCATCTGGTAATATGAAAACATGCAAGCATCTGGTAATATGAAACATTAATAGAATAAACATATGAAACATAAATAGAAATTATATTACAGTGATAGGATTCAAAATAATAAAAGCATTTTGATAAGTAATTTCTTCATTTCTCGTAAATTTGAAAGCATGCATGCATTCTCTACAACCTAGTAGTAGGTGTATATGCAATCTAAAAAAATCTCTTTATTTGAGTACAGGAGAAATAGCTCAGAAATTTTAAGACAAATCATTTGTAATAATAAAACATAAGGTAATCTAAATGTCCATCAGCAAGAGAATGTATAAGACAGTTGCAATATTATGGAAAGGAATATTGCATTTCGTTGAAAATAATTAGCCAGAGATACATGAACAACAGGTATAAATTTTGGAAGAAAAGAAATACGGAGTGAAACTATGTTGGTCCTCTTCCTTCTTTTTCCCAGAAATCCCTGGGTCAGAAAGAAGTGGATAATGACAATGATGATGATGATGATGATGATGATGACGATGATGTTTTTGTTGTTGCTATTGTTTTGTTTCTGTTGAAAAAGAGAAGGGCAACTCTGACATCTGGAAACTAAAAAAAAAAAAAAAAAAAAAAAAAAAAAATCAGACTGCTTCATAACCTTTTGTAAACCCAGACAAAAACAAGTTAACTGTGCAAAACAAACAAAAGTTGGAATGTATTCCATACTGGCTAATATGAGTGACTGTTATTTCTTTTTAATTATAGTTTTAACCTCATTCTATTTTTCCTCCCTCTTAGATAAGATCCATTAAGACACTCAATCATAAAATTACTTGTTTCCTGGCAGTATCCAATCCAGTACCCCTGCTTCCTTAACACTTCCAAATTTACCTAACAAAGCTCAAATCATATTAAGTTATTTGTATGATCACTTTCTCATTGAAATGTCCCACACATAACCAAGATGTGCATTATCCCTTAGTGCAATAAATAATAAATCCAACTAATTCACCTACAGGTGTATACCTGGTAGTCTTCACTAAAGGACATTGGCACATTACATTTCATGTTTATGAAAGAGTATTAAAAAAGTTAAAACATGACTCTCATACATGCATGAATAAATACATATCAAAGACTTTATTTAATCCATTAATTAACAAGGGAAATAGGAAATGATGAAACTGGTTAAAAAGAAAACATTTCAAGGGACTGGGTTTTTATTCGTATTTTGAAAAAGTGTATTGTTGGAGAACAATCGCTAAATATAAAATCGATCCTATAAGAGGGCAAAAGTAAAACAAAGCAGAACAAAAAGTCTTTGGTGAGAGCTTTTCTACTGAACACAAATCTACAAGTTATCACGTAAATTTATAGATTATTCAAATGTTAAATCACAAAATTAATTATAGGTAAAATTACCTAGAATATGAAATAACTCTTGGGTAAGCTTAGTAAACAATGTCTGAAAGTGACATTAAAATGACAGGCTGTATTTTCTTTATAGATTTTCATATTTTCCATAATATTTTTCTAAACAGATATGTCTTTCTAAAATATAGAGCTTGCATAGCTATCACAGACAAAGTAAGATTATTCTTTATGACTAATTATATAGAGTAGATTATTCAGACTTGATGGGGGAAAATACTAGCAATTAGCATGATTATCTCTCAAGACAACCAACGTAGCTTGGAGACAACTATCCTGCCACATAACTATAAATATTTTGCATAGGCAGAATCTGAATACTGTTTAATAACTTTCTCTGCATTTCATATGTAACCAATCCTAATGTAACACCACGTAGAATACGAAGAGCAAAAATAATAATTCCCTCTTTTCAGGATCACCTTCTTTCCCTAAGTGTTTGGTTAAAGGGTGTTTTCATTATAATATACCACAGGTAGGTACTATTGTAAGCAAACAGAGCATAAGTAACAAGTAACTTGCCCAAGGTCACACAGCAAGAAAAAAAGAGCTACCTTAGTCTTTTTTTTTTTGGAAACAGGTCTCCCTCTGTCACCCAGGCCGGAGTGCAGTGGTGCAATCTTGGCTCACTACAACCTGTGCCTCCTGGGATCAAGTGATCTCACGTTAGCCTCCTGACTAGCTGGGCCTATGGCACACCATCACACCCAGCTAATTTTTGTATTATTTGTGGAGACAGGGTCTTGCCATGTTGCCCAGACTAGTCTTGAACTCCTAGACTCTAAATAGAAATTGTACTGAGGAAACAAATTACTAGCACTTAGCGGTGTAAATATTTTGTTAGATATAAGTCTTTAAGAGTTCAGGTTCTTAGGTCAGGTTGTTTGGGACAAACCCAATTTCCAACTTTTATTTGTAGCATGATCTTTCACAAGTTTATCATTTCTCAGTCTGATATTCACGATACAGAGGTCTTAGAAGAAATAATATTTATTAAATGAAAATGTAAGTGCTAAACCTGGAGAGAAGAATAAGGATAAATAAAAATATTGTCCTGACAAGAAGTAGCCCATTTTGGAGAGGATTAAATATGGCAATCACATAAAGCATTAAAACATATCATCTAACATAATTCAATCAATGTCAAACCTTGTGATTATAAAAAATAAAAAATGCTGCTTCTAATTCTTATGTAAATATCTAGAAAGGAAAGGTGTTTAAAAACTTTTATGCAACTTATATATATACTTTCCAATCATATTTCACATTAATATTCTTAGAAAAAAGTCTTTCCATAAATTTTGCAGAGTTTAACGGTGTAAACCCTTATTCAGCCTTTCAAAACAAAAATTTAAAAAAGAAGTTTAAACTATTACATATCTAAATTATGATGAATTCAAAATTAGCATTCTTCGAATAAAAGAAATTTTACTGTATTTAGTTCCTTAGTATATACCAGGAGAATCTGTGGCTATAAAAGCATATGCAAGCTAGATCTTCTCTGTTCCATGAGAAGAAAACACATATTCTATGCCCCATAACATTCACCTTACACTTCAAGTGAACACTGGATGAGTAAAAATATTTCACAAATAAACAAAAATTAACAAATGCTGTTTTAGCTATGCTTATAACAAAATAAAACTGGCATCTAAAATCTAATATAAAAATATATATTTTTTTCAGGAACCAAATCTCGTTCATAACAATTCTCCAATTGACGGTAGAGTGAAAGGATGCTTCTTGTTGTTCATCAACAGCATAAATTACTGTAAATGCATGAATTATTGAAACTCTGATTTAAAACGTTAATCTTCCTAAGCAATGTAGATGGCGCACTAAATAATTACAGTTTATTCTTCCATGCCACTGTGTTTGCAGCTGCAGACACAGTCCGCGGAGCCAGTACGGACAGCAGTTCTAAAGCAGGATAATCTTCCCAAACAAGTTCAATTTTCACCAAGTGATGCAGTGCTGATCTATACATACTTATTAAATAAATACACCTATACCTGCAGTTTACTGATTTGAGGGATGTATGCAATCAATAAACTTTAAAAAACACCGAAGAACTACTCGATACTAGTAGATATTCTATTAGTTTGGCATTTTAGATTTGCAAACACTAGCTTTTATCACTGAAAGGCAAAAAAATCAAAGCAAAGGAATGTAGAAATTTCTTAGAATTCAGCTTGTTTAATACCGAGTAAACATTTAACTAACATGAGCAGCAATAGATGCTGAAATATAACTTGGAAAGAGTTTTAGAATTTCTTTTCTCTTCTTTGCAAATTTTCAAACTTGTAGACAGTAACAAACATTTATTATCTGTCTGCTCCTTGCGCTACACGTTTACACGTAACTTACTTAATACTTTTACTCTCCTTATGAACCATGCACTATTAGAATTCCAGTTTAAAGTTAATGAGCCTCAAAATGAAGAGATTAAGATAATCTGGCCAAGGTCTGGAGTTTGCAGTGAATATTATATAAATTTGAAGTCACAATTTTGCTCCTATTCCTGTACTGCCTCCGTAACCTATTACCACGTGGTTTTTCAAGTTGCCATTTTCCCATACAAGACTAAATGTCAAATGCCGTTTTTTAATTATTTTCATGTTACAAATAAAAACAGAGTTGCGGCATCAACAGAAAGTAATAACATTTTAATTGTACTACTGTTAAAAAATGAAATTTTTTGATGCATTTAACACAGAAGCTTTAAATTGCTATATGAGGTTTCCTCATATAGAACCATTGCTTTTTTTTTTCTTCTTCTTCTTTTTTTTTTCTAGCTTCCATAATGTTTCACTGGGTAAAGTTATTAACTCTTGTAGCTCAACAGGATTTGTAAACTGATTAACCAATTTACTATATATTCCGGAGGTGTTAATTTCTGATAGTGTCTGTGTGAGGAACCATGCGTTGCAGACATGAATCACGATATCTTTCATGCCCTTAAGGGACTCAGTCTGCTTAAGATAAGGACTGAATGAATAATAATGTTTCAGGGTAAAAGGCATTAGGGATGTGTTGACAATGAGAAGGAAGCTTAAACTTAATTTTGACTAAAGTGGTCAAGAAGAGAAATCCTCACAGAGTGATATCTAAATTCTGCTTGAAAGAATCAGTCACCAAAAGTCCAGGTCCATGTTTCCAAATTTACGAGGCACATTATATTGGTCTCAAACCAGATATATCTAAATTTGAGTTATTTTCTCACAAATAAGTTTCCTTTTATTTTCTTTCTTTTTTTATCTGAAAAACTCAATTGTCAAAAGACATATAAATAGAAAGTGATTAGTCCTGCACATACATTCAATAGCAAATTTTGTATCTTCAGTCTAATTTTCGATCACTCATGTTGAGGCATAACACTATACCTCAGAATAATTCAAAGATACTTCCTGTATATGCCATAAATAATTTAGAAAAATTACCCCTTTATATATATTTAGAATAATAACTAAAATGTTGCATAATTTTAAATAACTGGAAATTATAATTGTCCAGGAAATTTCTGTAAATTTTGAACTATTAAAAGTATGTTTCAAAAATTGTATTTATTCAAATAAATGTAAATAGATTTATTCGACACTCCTGTCGTTCAGCAGAGTGGGTAAGAGGAAAGACTATGGGGTCAGACTGTCTGGGTTTACACTTAGCAATTCTAATAATACCTGTGACAATATAAACTTTGTGTGCATCAGTTTCCTTTTTAAAGGTTAGAGTAATAATAGAAATGTCTCATAGCGGTATGTGAGAAAGTGAATGAATAATACAAGCAAAGCACTTAAAAGGTAAAGGACTTAGAAAACTTCCTGGAACAAAGGAAACACTGTAGAAGTGGTAGATATTATGATTACTATCATAATCCTTTCTAAAACATAAGAAAAAACTCACGTTTAATGAATATACAGAACTTTAGATCATTCTATTTCCATCTTGAACTGAGATTTCCATTTCAATTTCCACTGACACATTTTTTCTTAATGTAATGAATAGTATGCTGGAAATTATTTTATTGCTCACCTTTTATACTTCTTTGCATTAAAAAATTGAGTGTGAGAATTTAAATTTTTAAAAACAATTTTGCAACTGTAAAAATCTAAGTATTACAATTTTATTTTGAATTGAGTATTTTTTATTTGTTTTGGATCAAAACAACAATATCTAACAAATTTTATTGACAAATTTTAAATATAGTACGTTTGATAGTATATAGTTTAACAAAATAGATGGGTCTGTTCCTTTATTTTTTAGAATTATGACTCCATGGATGGGCTTTACTTATTGCAAGATAGAATTGGGTTTTCCATTCCTACTTTTGTTTCTTATAGCTTAAAATATGGAAAACATTCACATAAATAATTATACAAGAATGAAAAAAGAACTTTTAGAGAAATGTCACTTGATACTTTCAATTCATTCCAAGTTTTATGTTCAAAATTACATAATATTTGTCATCAAACATATTTTAAATCTTTATTACTCCCATTGCTTCCATTAATCCTCTTTTAACATTATTGAACACCAAGTAGTGCAAATTTTCAACTGAAAATTATTTTGTATTTGTATTAGTGCCCATTCAGGTGAAAACCTTTGTATCTTCCCCTTTTGGTTGGTAACAAGGGCAATTTAAAATTGGGCAATATGGGCAGGGCGCAGTGGCTCAGGCCTGTAATCCTAGCGCTTTGAGAGGCTGGGCCGGGTGGATCACAAGGACAATAATTCGAGACCAGCCTGGCCAACACAGTGAAACACCGTCTCTACTGAAAATACAAAAAAGTTAGCTGGACGTGGTGGAGGGCGCCTGTAATCCCAGCTACTCCGGAGACTGAGGCCGGAGAATCGCTTGAACCCAGGAAGGGAGGTTGCAGTAAGCCGAGATCGTGCCAATGCACTCCAGCCCAGGCGACAATGAGAGACTCTGTCTCAACAACAACAATAATAATAATGATAGATAAATACATACATACATACATACATAAAACTGGGCAATGTGCAAGAGTAACAGCCTACTGTGTGCAAGATGGTTACGCTCCTTCCTCCTTAAAACTGGAGAAGAAAAGTGAGCTAAGGGTACATTCTCAAGCATATCCATTTTAGGATATAGTACAAATATATTTTGTATATATGGAAATTGATTAGCTTAAAATATTAATGTAAAGATTTTGAGCACCTAGGACATATATAGAGACCAGTTCGCTGGTCACTACTGCGTAGCACAACCAAGCTAGGCACGGCAGCCATTATTGAAATCTCTTCCCTATTACATGACTTTCCACATTTTCCTACACCCAATCAATCGGACACGGAATTTATCGCGTAAATTCTATATTGTAACTGTCTTTTAAATTGGTATTTTTCTTACTGGAGTTGTTGCCACTGTGAGGTCGTGTAATCATTACATAATCTCTTTCTTGGAATTTTGTAAGAGTCGCTTATATTGCCTGATCATAGACATCGGTTTTCTGCACATTCCAACGCACAGTCCCCATAGTTGCTAAATTTATCAATATTAAGATGAAAGAAAGAAATGATTATGATGATTGTTCTTTTTTTCATACAAATTGTAAGTGGCTTCTTATTGCTCGAAATAACACACAGTTGTCTTACAATGTACACGTTCAGTTCAACTGAACAGTGTACAATGTACACGTTCAGTTCAATGTACATGTTCAGTTTAATTTTCCATTACTTCCTCCTATGCATACTAACTATTCTACCTCCATTGACTTTACCACTTTTCTTTTTTTTTTTTTTTTTTTTTTAAAAAGGACCAAAATGCATTTATTTAATATACATCACAAGGGTTCAACCGAGGCTTAATTTAAAAGACAAAAACAAAACAAAAATAATACCACAGCTCAAGATACAGAGTCCTATACAGAAATCACAAAAAGGACAGACCATCTAAGGAAAAATTAAGAAGACAACACAAGGACAGGCTGGGCAGCCTGGGTCAGGGCTCCTGGCTGGTGACCTGCTTTGAGTAGGTTTCTTGCAGGTACTTCTTAAAAGCTGTGGGGTTTTTCCAGAGCTCGGCAGCATGCGTGTTCAAGGGACTATCAATGTTGGGTTCTCCTAGAGGGCTCTGGATGGAGAGCAGAATGGTCCTGACGTCATATAGGGCAGACCACTTGTCCTTCAGGATGTCCAGGCATATGTTACCCTGGGTGTCCACGTTGGGGTGGTAGCAGGGTGTGAGGAATTTCACCGTGGGTGCATTGTAAGGATAGCCACTGGGGAACTCTAGTGAGAGCTTATACCTCAGGTCTTCATATACTGTTCCAGCTGCTCCATGGATGGTCCCTACCCATTTGAAAAGGTTGTCTGATTCAGGGAAGGCAGAAATCCCTTTATCGCCAGACATCATGAGCGTCATCAGCTCCTGCTGTAGCCTTTTGCCCACGGGACCCCGGGCGGCGCCCCCGCTCGGCTCGGCTCGGCTCCTTTACGGGAGGCGGTGACGCTTGTGGCTGCTGGGTCGCGGTTTTGGGAAGCCATCCGGGCGGCGTTGGCAGAGAGACAGGAACTCGGAGAACACGACTGCAACTGCCGACTTTACCACTTTTCATTATAACCAGCCTTCTAAGTGTGGTGAGGTTTATCACATGTAATTTTTACTCCCTTGGATACAACTTTTTACTTTATTCTAATCTTTCTTGCATGTATCTTAGTATTCCTCAAAGACCCAACCTGATTTTTTTCAAAGTAACACTACACCAATTCAAGACAAACAACAAATCAAAACAAAAACAAAATTAAGCACACACACACACAAACACGCACACACACAAAAACACTCGATCCAACTTGCAGCCGTTTCTAATTATTTTTCCTGTATTTCATGTTTTACTTTTAAACTCACTTAGATCTAGGTTGACCATACAAATTATTGTGCAATAAGAATTTCTAATTTTAGTATGAAAGGAAAAACTAGGCCGGGAGTGGTGGCTCCCAGCACTTTGGGAGGCCGAGGCGTGTAGATCACGAGGTCAGGAGTTCAAGACCAGCCTGGCAGAGATGGGGAAACCCTGTCTCTACTAAAAATACAAAAAAATTAGCCAGACATGGTGGCAGGCGCCTATAATGCCAGCTACTCGGGAGGATGAGGCAGAGAATTGCTTGAATCCGGGAGGCGGAGGTTGCAGTGAGCCAAGATTGTGCTACTGCACTCCAGCCTGAGTGACAGAGGAAGGGTCTGTCTCAAAAACAAAAAGAAAAAAAAAAATTAAAAAAAGAAAAAAGAGAAACCAATGATAACTGCTTAATGATAATTGATTATATTAGAGCCATGCCAGGCAAACTGTGATAAATATTCACTCTGATTTTAGCAGATGTAATGCAGAAGTGCAATTCCCAGAATAGCTTACGTGTATGACTAGTCCTGGCTGTCTTCATGGAAGATATTGTGTTTAATCAATTTATGTATCTTAGTATTTAGCACATAGCTGCTACTTGATAAATACTGTTAAATGAATGTATATAAAATTGTAGAGTCATTTGTACTGTGTACAACACACAATTAGTTGTTTTTACACATGTCAACATTGATTAATATTTTAGTAATGTTATCTGTGGTTTTGACACATGGAAGAGCTAAAAGAAGCCTAGGATTGTCTAAGAAACCATTCTCACTATTCTCAGAATAAATTGCTATATTTCATTTTAATGTAAAATTTTAATTATGATATATATATATATAAGTGCAAGAATCATAAAAAGGCACATATACTTATCAATTTGATAGATTTTAAAAAGTGAATATACCCCTGGATTAGAACCCAAATGAAAAGACAGATTTTTAGCAGAATACCATGAAATCTCTTTCTGCCTACTTTTAGTAACTACCTTCCTTCGTCAGGATAAATAAAATTCTGAATTCTTAAAATTCAAAACAGAGTTAATCTTTCTGTTTTGATACTTTATATTATATCAATTAAATTATAGTGTATGTATTCTTTTGTGTCTGATTATTTTTCTGTCAACATTATTGTTTGGAAATTTTTGATAACTTCAAAAAATCTGAACATTACACATACTCTATAATTTAGTAACTAATACATATTTGTATATATGTCACAAGGCACATACATATACATCAAAGATGAGAAAAGATATTGAGAAGCATTATTCATAATTGTCTCAAACTCAAAATAAAATTCTATTAATAGTAGAATTTACTATACTGATATAATGAAACATTATACAAAAATAAAAATCACATGAAACAATATAGATATCTCACAAAATAATGTTGAGCAAAATAACTCATACTTCTCTTTAACTCTTGCCATTGGTGACATTGTTATTAAGAATTATGAGTTAAGAATTAAGGTTTTTTTTTGGCAATTAAGCAAAATTATTCAGGAAGCCACTGTCACACACTCTATGACATTGAGTTTCAGAAAAATACGCAATTTTCTGATAGTCACCAAAAGTAAAATAGCTTCTTGAAATTTTCTGATGGTGTGCATTTTAATGTAGATGATAAAAGACAGTTAGATAAATATCAATTTATCAGAAGGGAAAAAGAGAAAGATATTATAAGTCTAAAGGTTCATAAACACCATTTCACCAGGTAAATATAATTTAGGCAAAACGCAATAGCTTTCTATTTAAATATTTATTTCATCAAGAATACTTATATACCATTGTCTAAAGTTTCAAATACTCTTTATAAACATGTAAATCAACACCTGTGCTACTAATTTTATATGTAGAATTGTCTAACTCATACAAAATTGTAATTCTTACATTATTATGTGATTCTAGTGAATGAAAATTGAGGATAACTATTATGAATACCTTTAGAAGTGATAGAACAGTGAGTTTGCATTTTTCAACATAAATGTATAATAATAGAATAACTTGGAATATGCAAAATAAGCTACAGCTTCACACAAATTATAGAAAAATTTGTAGGTTAATGAAAATTAGCATTGGAAACAGCACATTTGAACATCTGCATTTTTATTTATGTTGTGTAAATTTTCTATTAAAACAAATGTTATATAGATTTTTATTTTATAACCAATCTTTACAAAATGAATATTTAATTGTATCAGCTTTTAACTGAAAAAGTAAAACATATTCACCAATATAGCAATAAGTTTTCAAAACAATTAAAATGCCACTGAAACAAAATGATTAATTAGATTAATTAGTATGATACATGATGAGCCAGGGAAATAAATAATGAAAAGAATAATCTTTAAAATCTTGAAAAGTACACTATAAAACTGCATAGAAGAATATCATTGGGCCATAAACATGAATGCAAAATATTACTACAGAATTACTGAGAAAAGATATATTTGTATATACCTTAAGGAATGTAAAATAAGTGAGAGGTAGAGTCAATGGCAGTGACATTTCTCATGGTATTAAAAAAATAAATTGCTTGAATACAAGGAAACCCTAATAAAATGTTTTCCTCGGGTTAATAATCAGAAATATGCGTACTACAAAGAAACAAGGAAAATGCTGACACAGACCATGCATGGTCCAGAAATGCCTTGAAAGTGAAAGTTACAAATATTCTTAAAAAAATGCTAATGAAAAAGGCTCTGGGCTCAATTCTGTAAACTTGACTTATCCCATCGTAAATGGCATTTTAGTAAAGGCAATTTTTGTACATGGAATTCTGGCTTAAAGCAGAGTACTAGATAGAAAATAACACAGAAGGTGAAATCAAATCAAATGAGAGTTGTTTGCAAATTTTAGTTTTTTATCTCCCAAAAAAGACAGAATTGGAATTTGTTTCCTTTGTATTACTTTTTTCTGTGTCTCCCTTCTTCTCACCTTTCCTTTCTCTCTCCTTCCCTCCATCTTTCCCTCCACCCCCATTCCATTCTGTGCTGCATTCATAACAAATTATATCTGGTCATCCCAGGTTACTAGAGTGAGTAATTTCTGGATTTAATTTATGGAACCTAATTTCCGGAATAAGAAATAAAATTAGCCGGTCAAGCAAGTACCTGATTACAGAAAACATTTTATATCATAATAAAGTATTTGTACATCAAACTACAGAAAATACAGAGCCAATCTTTACTTAAAATGTGAGGGTTAGAAAGGTTACATTAAAAAATATATAATGCCAAATAACATATATAGATATTATCTTTTCTAGGAGATAAAGTTTAAATTCTTAGCCTCTAGAGAGGAGGCTGAATTTAGTGACTAGTGTCCAAAGAATAAAGTATGAAAAAAAACAAAAACAAATCAAAATTTGTCAGATAGAATCTTAATCAAGTGATCAAGATTAGCCCCACCAATGATAATTCAGCTTGATGTCATTTGCCTTTTGATCAAGTTACAGTAAGAAGACCACTTTACCTCTGCTGTAGTGTTCTCTTGGAATATACTCAAATCTAATCATGACAAAACATCGAAAACTTGAGGGAAATTCTAAAAATATACTCCATCAGTAATTTTTACAACTGTTAACATTATAATAAACAAGGAAAAACTGTCTGAGACACTCACAAACCAGAATAGGCTAAAAATACCTGATGGCTAAATTTAATGTGCTACCCTGGTTGGTATCCTGAAAGAAAAAGATGGCATTAATTTTAAAAATGTGTGAAATCCTAATAAAGTCTGCAGTAAATAGCCAAGTGTCAATGTTAATTTTTTTCGTTTTAGCTAATAAATTATGTGCCAAGATGTTGTAGGATGTTAACTTTCTTAAAACTACGTGGAAGGTGTAAGAATACTCTCAGCTATCTTTGCAACTTTTGTAAAATCTAATATTATTCTAAAATTTGAGTTTAAAAATAAAAAAGGAGAAAAATACTGAGCCAAACCAACAGCAAATGAACTGGTAGCAGAGAAGGCAGTAAAGATGAGAGACTATGCTAAGGTGAAGGATGAAGGATGAATAAGTGAGAAAATTTGAGAGCTATCCATAATATTGCATCTAAAGCCGTTGGAACTTGATTATATGTGGAGAGTGAAGTGACAATTAAAATCTAATCTTTGGTCCATGTGAATTACCTTAGCAAAATAGAGAATAGAAAAAGGGAGCCAACCAGAGAGAGAGGGCGATAATTATGTCTATTTCAGATGCAGCCTATCTGTCTGTGTGATAGCCATTCAGAGCTCTCCAGAAGGTAATTGGTCTTTAAATGTAACTTTTCAAGCTTAGGAGATGTAAGTTGGCAACAAATCTATGAATGGAAATTAAAGCCTCTACCACTAATAAGGGAAAGAATGTAGAAGACCCAAAATCTATTATTTTGAAGATAGCAATCCACATAGAGACAAATACAAATTATGAAATAAAGACAAAGAATACGTTATGGCCAGGCGCGGTGGCTCATGTCTGTAATCACTGCACTTTGGGAGGCTGAGGTGGGCAGATCACTTGAGGTCAGGAGTTCAAGACCTGCCTAGCCAACATGGTGAAACTAAATTTTAGTATTCCACTAAAAATACAAAGATTAGCCAGTTGTGGTTGTGCGGACCTGTGATCCCAGCTACTCGGGAGGCTGAGGCATTAGAATCACTTGAACCCTGGAGGCAAAGGCTGCAGTGAGACGCGATCACGCCACTGCACTCTAGCCTGGGTGATAGAGCAAGACTTCATCTCAAAAAAAAAAAAAAAAAAAAAAAAAAAAAAAAAGAATACATTACATAGGGTTCCTTTATATAGAGACGACATGACAGATTGATAGTTTTACAGTCAAGAAATTGGTAGAGATAGGTTTCAGAAAAAGTTCAAAGGGGCTAAAATGATACATGACACATTTTTATTAAATAAATGAAACCAGAACCTGGCTTCAAAGAATCAGTAACCTACAATGTATAGACATACCATGATTATGCAATTAATTTTTTAATACAATTGATAATGTTCTAATGAATACAAATTGCCCCTTAGAAAAATAATTCATGTCTAACTTGAGTGGTTAAGGAATATTTTCTCACATTTGCTGCATCTTGCAAAAGTAAGGAAACAATATACTCAGGAAAGGAAACTCAATAAGCAAAGACAAAGAAATGTAAAAATTAAATCTAATCAGGGCAGAAGCATAGTTATTTGAAGGAGATCAGTAAGACAGTATACTAGACAAGAAAGGTTCAGGTGAAATTGTTGGAAAATCAAAAGCTGTATTAGAGAGTGTCCATTTTGTTTACCCTATAAATGCAAGCTAAATACTGAGCTATGTTTAATTTTGGTTAAATCCATGACTATGAAGACATCTATGTTTTAGATCCATTTTAGTTTCAGAGAAATTTGAGATGAGGAGTGTAGGGTAATCCCACACTAAATGCATAAGATATAAGTTAAAAATAGAAGACAACTTAATGAGTAAATAAGATTTAACCTTTAAACTTAGTAATAAAAGTCTTAAATTTTAGTGAAAATTTCTTACCAGGTCATGGTCCTTAAAAATTTTCTGATTATTTATATAAAAATATGTGATGAGGTTTTTAAAGCTTCTAAATAATAATTAAAAACCAGGTCAAGTTGTTAAACAATTACAAACATTTATGAAAATTTATTTGATGATTGCATGACACAAGACAAAAGAGTAATGGAAAAATAAAATAAATTAAATTGACTAGTTAGTTATCAATAACTGCAAACATGAAATCTAGGAAGAAAAATTGTGATTGTCTAGTCTATTTTGCTTTGTTTTCTGTTGATGGGCATGTATTTAATAAGCTCTAAATCTTGTGAGTGCTTAATAAATATATATTAGAATAAATTGACTAAATTACACAGACATAAACTCAAGAATATAGTGTTTATGTCAAGTTCCTTTTTGGCACAAAATTTGTCTTTACTATGGGTTTAGATATTTTTCAGTTTTTTTTTCTATCTCTAGTGCAAACTTTTCCAAATATAAATATGATATAATGAACTATTTTTCATCATACCTAAAAAAGTTATGTTAATGTAAATTAAGATTCTATATTTGGAATTAGGAAATATCAGGGTGAGTAGCATATAATTTTCATTATGTCATATTTTATTGACCTTTTCATAGAAATATGAAATTCTAACTTCATATTTAAATTGTATTATGCCAAATCATACAGTTTGGTATGTGACTGATCACAGAGCTTAGTACCAAAAACATTTTGAAATAGCTGTTCTTCTGATGCTTAGTTGCCCCACAGCAGATTTTTGTCCATAAAGTCAAGCATAATTAGTAGACCTTGGGGATATCATCTAAGAAATATTAATGAACAACTTTTAATCATTAAACTTTTGCATTTATTAACGAATGTGAATATCTGCACTTATGTTACTCATTTGAGAATTATTTCATGTAATCCCAAATCTAAGTGTAATCCACATGCAAAGGTAATGAAAAAGTTGAATTGCTGAAGGAAGTAGGGGCTTAATAAAATTGTAATGTTAGCATAATAGCCATATCTGACTCACACACAGGTTCTGCAAAAGTAAACTTGGTGAAGCGAACTGAATGATAGAAATACTTTTAAAAATCAAGAAATGTCTGTTGCTGTAGTGATCTTATGGTGCCAATGGTATTTTGATGGGAAGTTATTTTGTGTCACTGAAAACTGCCTGTGCAAATTAAATCTGAGAAATTATTGAGCCTTAGATAATAAAATAATAGAAAGATGAAAAAATTAGCAAAAGCCAAGAGTAGTCAATGAGGCCAATGTTGTCAAGATTGCCCAAGAAGATAAAAGCACATGTAATTGTGAGTTTATTGATTCTTTGGTTGGATACATTCACAATGTCCCACATTGATTATTCTCTACCTAAGCCTCTAAACTTAACTTTTGCTTTTCTTTCTTTTTTTTTTTTTGAGACGGAGTCTTGCTCTGTTGCCCAGACTGGAGTGCAGTGGCGCAATCTCTGCTCACTGCAAGCTCCCCTTCCCAGTTTCACGCAATTCTCCTGCCTCAGCCTCCTGAGTGCTGGGACCACAGGCGCCCGCCATCACGCCCAGCTAATTTTTTGTGTTTTTAGTAGAAACAGGGTTTCACCATGTTAGCCGGGATGGTCTCCATCTCCTGACCTCGTGATCCTCCCGCCTACGCCTCCGAAAGTGCTGGGATTACAGGCGTGAGCCACCGCGCCCGGCTTAACCTTTGCTTTTCAATTATTTTAACCTACATTTTCCCTAGATTGCTATGGCATGAATTTTCCCTTAATTTACATGCTGATATCTATCATTAATGCATTTACTTATGTACTATTTTCACAAGTATTTATAAAGTGCCATTGTATGCTAGAGATCTTTCTGAGTTTTAGATACAAAAGAACAATATAGAGTTCCTGCTTTAATGTAGTTTACACTTTATAGAGGGGAGAAAATGAATAAATATATAATGAAAACTATTTTCAAGAAATATAAAGCAATTTATTTCCCTATATATTTTGAGTTTTTTGAGAACAAAGCACTTATTTTTTAAAATATGTAATCTCTCATATTGCTGATATTAAAAGTCAAAATATATTAGATAGATTTTATTTAAAAACATGTGATCCCTGTTTCACCACACCCCTTTCCTATTGCATTCCAGAGAATTAAAAGATTTGCAATTATTTAACTATTAGTTTAGATATTTGCACATGTATTTCTAAAAATTAGCATTGCTTTTTAAAAAAATATTAGCTGTCATATTATTTATTTACATTATATCATAGAAAATAAGGATTTAGCATGTTACCCTTCCCAGGACATTATACATTTATTTCCACTTAATCTTGTTCAAATACTTAAAAAAGAATCCTTTAAACTATTTAGTCATAATAAAAATGTAGTAAAGGCACAATAATCAGTACACAGCAAATACGCTTTATAAAGTACGCCTGGGGTATGAAGAACACCCAACACTCCAGAAACTCTATCGGACCTAGTGGCACACATCTGTAGTCCTAGCTACTTGGGAAGCTGAGGTGGGAGAATATCTTGAGCTCAGAAGTTTAAGGTTTAAGTTTACAGTGAGCTGTGAACTACGATCATGCAACTGCACAAGATTCTTTCTCAATCAACAAACAAACAACAACAACAACAAAAACTCCAAATGTGACTATTATTTTGACTTCAGAAACCATAACATTTCTCACAGTTTTGGACTTTATGTAAATGAAAGTGTATGTATATTTTGTTGGTAGCATCATTTGTGTTATATTATGTTTTAAAATTCATCTGTGTTATATTAAAGTAGTTCAATTTTATGAACACACTCCAATATATTTATCAATTTTACTGATAATGGATAGTGCACTGTTTCCAGTTTTTAAAACAAATTCTGATGCTAGTCATATTTAATATACGTTTTCTGGTACACTTATACTCTCACTCCTTTACTTTTTAAATAATGCAACCATACTGAGGTTTAATGTGCACAAAAATAAACATATCGAATGTTTTTCATTTTTATGTGTAGATACAAATATGTATCTACACATAAAATTATACATATGCAAATATGTATAATTTTTTTCTGCTTCTATGGCTTCCTTTAATATTTTTTGTAATGCTGGTCTGCTATTATAATTACAATATATTAATATAATATAATTCTTAATCTTTCAGCTTTTGTAGCCTGATAAAAGTATTTCATCTTTGTATTTGAGGGCATTTTTCTAGATATCTAATTGTAGACTGGTAGGATTTTTATTTTGTCTTTATGAATTTAAAGATGTTGCTCCATTGTCTTTTGGCTTGTGTTGTTTCTGAGCAGAGGTCTGTTGTCATCCTTATTATCTATTTAGGTACCCCTACTCCGGCTGGCTGCTTTTAAGATCAATTTTGCCAGGTGCAGTGGCTTACACCTGTAATCCCAGCACTTTGGGAGGGTGAGGCAGGTGGATCAGGTCAGGAGTTCAAGACCAGACTGGCAGGAGGTCAGGAGTTCGAGACTAGCCTGGCAAACATGGTGAAATTTCATCTGTTCCAAAAATACAAAAATTAGCCAGATGTGGTGGTACATACCTGTAGTCCTAGCTGCTTGGGAGGCTGAGGTAGGAGAATCTCTTGAACCTAGAAGGCGGAGGTTCCAGTGAGCCAAGATTGAACCACTGGACTCCAGCCTGAGTGATAGAGAGAGACTCTATCTCCAAAAAAAAAAAAATGATTTTAACTGCTTTAATTATAAGGAAACATTTTCTTCATGTTTCCATTTCAATGTATAATTCCATTTATACAATATTTTAATCATGTCACAACAATGCAGTTAAAAAAAAGAGACAAAAATTAAATAAAAGGAATATACATAAGGAAAAGCAATAGAGACAGATAATAGATTAATGACTCTCTAGTCCTGATGTGGAAATACTTTGAAGTTATACTGTGGTTATAGTTACATAACTATAAATATATTAGAAACATTGAATTGAGTATTATGCAAATTTTATAATTTTTTAAAAAACATTCCATACAATACTAAAGTCACTAAATAACTTTCTGAAAACCAACACACAGAATCTGAAAATCACATCAATTTCCTATCCATTTCAAGAAATATGAAGTGGAATTTCTGTATTTGTCTGCTAGATCTTCTCGGTACATTTATGTCAACAATTCTTATTCTACAACTTTCTGTCTGCCTTTAACTGTCACTTTTTTTGGCTTTATATTGGGGTCTTTGTTTTATATATATATGCTATATATATATTTACAATTCTTCTTGATAGATTTACAATTTTTCAATATATAATGCCTTCCTTTATCACTTGTAATACTTTTATTTTTTTGACACGTAATTTTGCTCTTGTTGCCCAGGCTGGAGTGCAATAGCGCCATCTCAGTTCACTGCAACCTCTGCCTCACAGGTTCAGCTTCCTGAGTAGCTGGGATTACAGGCATGCTCCACCACACCCAGCTATTTTTTTCTATTTTTAGTAGAGTTGGGGTTTCTCCATATTGGTCAGGCTGGTCTCCAATTCCTGACCTCAGATGATCCACCCGCCTCGGCTTCCCAAAGTGCTGGGATTGCAGGTGTGTACTACTGCACCCGGCCTGTCACTTGTAATATTTTGTCGGCTGGGTGTGGTGACTCACACCTGTAATCCCAGCACTTTGGGAGGCCGAGGCGTGCGGATCATGAGGTCAGGAAATCAAGACCATCCTGGCTAACATGGTGAAACCCTGTCTCTACTAAAAATACAAAAAATTAGCCGGTTGTGGTGGTGGCCGCCTGTAGTCCCAGCTACTCTGGAGGCTGAGGCAGGAGAATGGCATGAACCCGGGAGGTGGAGCTTGCAGTGAGCCAAGATGGCGCCACTGCACTCCAGCCTGGGCAACAGAGCAAGACTCCATCTCAAAAAACAAAAGACACTTCTGTCTAAATGTCTAACTTGTCTAAGTATAGTCATCCCAGCTCTCTTTTGGTTACTATTTGTATCAAATATTTTTATGCAGTGTTTCACTTTCAAACTATTGGTGAGCTTGAGACTAAAGTGAGTCTCTTCGAGATAACATAAAGTTGGATCATCTTTCTATTTCTTTGTTTGTATCTTTAAAAAAAAATTTATCTTAGATTCAGAGGGTGTATGTACATATTTGTCAAGAGTATATTCTGCAGTGGTGGGGATTGGAATTCTAGCATACCCATGACCCAAATATTAAACAGTGTACCCAACAGATAATTTTCAAATCTGACCCCCTCCGATTCTGCCCACTTTTGGAGTCCCCGGTATCTATTGTTTCCATTCTTCTCTCCACGTGTACCCCTTGTTTAGCTCCTACTTATAAGTGAAAATATGCAATATTTGATTTTCTGTTTCTGAGTTACTTCACTTAGGACAATGGCCTAAGATCCTAATTTATACATGTTGCTGTAAAAGACATAATTTCATCCATAATATCTGCATAGTGTGTCTACATAGTATCTTGTAGTGTAAATATACCATCTTTTCTTTATTCAAATACTGGTGGACATTTAGGTTGGTTCATTTAGTAACACATGATTGTTATACTGTGAATAGTCCTGCAATGAGCATACAACTGCAGGTACTTTTTACATAATAATTCCTTGTCTTTTGGGTAGATACCCAGTAGTGGGATTACTAGGTCTAATTGTATTTCTATTTTTTGTTATTTGAGATGTGTCTATACTATTTTCCATCGAGGTTGAACAGATTTACGTTCCCACCAAGAGTGTATAAGTGTTGCCTTTTCTCAGCATCGACAATAACCACTGTTTTTTGACTATCTAATAAATAGCCATTCTGAGTTGGGTAAGAATGTGGTTTTATTTGCATTTCTCTGATGATTAGTGATGCTAAGCATTTGTTTATGTGTTTATTGGTGGCTTGTATTTCTTTTGAGAAATGTCAGTTTATGACCTTTGCTCAGTTTTCAATGTGATTTTCTTTTTATTGTTGTTTGAGTTCCTTGTACATCCTGGATATTAGTTCTTTATCAGAGACATAATATTCAAATATTTTCTCTCATTCTGTTTATTTATTGTTGGCTACATCTTTTGATTACAGAGTTTTTTAGTTTAATTCTCATTTGTTTATTTTTGTTTTTGTTACATTTGCTTTTGGGGTCTTCATCATAAATTCTCTGCTTTGGCCAATATCCAGAAGCATTTTTTCTAGATTTTCTTCTAGGAGTTTTATAATTTCAGGTCTTACAATTAGGGCTTTAATTGATCTTGAGTTAATGTTTGTGTATGGTGAGAGATGGGGTCTAGTTTCATTCTTCTGCATATGGCTGGCCAATTTCTCCAGCACCATTTAGAGAATAGGGTGTCGTTTCTCCAATGATTATTTTTGTCAAATTTGTTGAAGATCAGTTAGTAGTAGCTATGGGGCTTTATTTCTGGGTTTGCTATTCTATTCGATTGATCTATTTTTGTACCAGTACCATGATGTTTCAGTGATAATTGTTCATTTTATTGGATATAGTCTGAATTAAAATTGAAAAATTCTCACCCATTATTTCTTTAAATATATATTTTTTCAGTCCATCTCCTTTCCTTCAGGGACTCCAGTTACATGAAAATTAGGCTGATTGATGTTGTCCCACAACTATTGATATTGTTTGTCTCCATTTTTTTCTTCTTTTGTCTTGTTTTGAACAGTTTGGTTGCTATATCAAGTTCACTATTCATTCTTCTGAAGTATCTACTATGATAGCATTCTCCTCCAGTGTGCCTTTAATAAGAGGTATGTATTTTTTCTCTGATATCTTGACTTGGGTCTTTTTTTGTGTAACTTCCATCTCTCTATTATGCTAATTTTTATTTCTATAAAAAATTGAAATAATATAATAAAGTTTTACTAATATAATCACATTGCAGTTATATAACCTTTTTAATGTTCTTCTTTACTAATTTTATCATCTGGGTCATATTTTGGTATCTTTATGTTGATTTTTCCCCTACATTATTAGGTTTATTTACCTGTTTTATTACATGACTGGTAATATTTGATTGGATGTTCAACATTGTGGAATTTATGTCATCGACACCTGAGCATTTTTGTACTTTGATACAAGTACAAAGCTTTAATCTGAATTAGCGTTAAGTTACATGAAAAATAGTTTAATAGTTTGATCTTTTGAGTTTCTGTCCTAAGCTTTGTTTGTTTGATCAAGTATGCCAAATGCTGCTTTTCTCACTACATAGTTTTCTTCTACAACCTGAGATTTTTACTTCCCTCAGATACAATTTTTTCATTTTTTAAAATTAAACTATTTGCTCTTCATTGAACGTTTTATACATTGAATAAGGTATTAAAAAGGTTACTAATGTTTTCATGTTTCAGTATTTGGAATGCCTGGACCATGAATGATTTATGATAGTACATCTCAGAATTGCCTTATTGTGAAAAATCTTTATTGCTTTTATGGTTGATTGTTTTTTCCACATGGGATGGTTAGTTTTCCGAGACAGGAGTTTTCTAATTTCCAGAGCTGGGGTATAAACCTGCTTGCCAACATTCTAGCTTAGTGGTAGAACAAAGCTGAGTGGGTGTTTCAGTATTTAATGCAGTGCTCCTCCCTTCAGTCATCTTTGGCGTTTCCAGCTTCAAAGTCTCAATTCATTTAGAGATTAAATCTCTGATCTTCTGTTAGAGAGATTAGGGGAAGATACCTGTGCAGCAAGAAGCAGGATATGATCTAATTACTTTTTGTACAGGTTTTTAAGCAAGTTTCTTTTTTAGTGTCACTTAAAATGCCACATTCCCAATTATTTATCTCCGCCTCCCAATGCTTTATCTTCACCTCCCAATCCTTCTTTTACTGCTACGGTATCAATCAGGTTATTTCTTTATTTCTTGAACTGTTGGATTTTATTTAATCCTGCAGAAACCCCCTAATTCATTTCTTCTTGCCCATCTATTTCCTAGTATCCAAACTATAATTAGTGTTATCTTCCATCCCATGTTGTTGTTTTTTTAAATTTTATTTTAAGTATATATTCTTTTTATCCCTTTTCAATCAATTTGATGTGGTTTTAAAAGGTTATGGGGGTAAATTTAAGTGCTCACCATTTTTACCTAGAAGACACTTATTTTTCTTTGCACTGCAAGATCCAGTTGTAATGCCTAGTGCAAAACTGGCTTAATAAATATCTTTAGTTAATTTAATTTCATGTGCTTTACTAGCTCCACGACTAGGGCAACATGACTATGATAACTGAAAAATCTAGTCTGAGAATCACTGTAGTTTTCTTGTCTAATGATGGCTCTCATGTTATTTGGTAGACAAAACCAATAAAGCAATTTTATTAATAAGCATTTCATAAATTGAAAAAACTATGTTAAATTATGACTTTTACTGAAATTCCACAATTAGTTTTTTAACCATGAATGTAAACATATTTGTGCATGATGAATAGATATCATTTGTTTGCCTCTACTAATATTTAGTTAGCAATTGCTTTTTACTTTAGATCACGTTTTTTTCTATTTTTTTCTAGCTTTAAGTTTGTTAAATGTTTGGTTTTTATTTCTACTTCTGAGTTATAACACAATTAAGCCAACATTTTATCATCCATTAATGAAAGGATGAAATAATGATAAAATAGATACATAATTCAAGATGGTGTTATTAAATTAAAGAGTAAACGAAGTTTTACTATAGAACTTTATCTTGAGTGCTTAGAGAAGTGAATCTGTCAATGTGATGGTTTTGAACAAGCAACTAAAATAAACAAAAAAGTGAGTATTGAAAGTATGAAGATTAATATCTGAAATATTAAATTTATTGAGCTTACACTATATTGTTACCCAGTAGGTTGTCTTTTATGAATCTTCAAATAGCATCATGAAGCATCAAAGATGAGATTCTTTTTAATATAATGCAAAGAGAATACTCAAGGAAACAAATAGTGTATTTTCCAGAACAAAAACAAAATAATGCTCACCCATACAAAAATGATTAATTTTGTTGCTAATGACAAGAGAATACCCTAGAACAGAAATGTGATTCAAAGTTGTCCCACTTGTAGCAAAAACACGTCTGAATCAAACTACTTCTGAAGAGTTAGTCAAATCAGATACAATATTAATGAAAATATTATTCTCACAGAGAAAGCAGACTAGCTGTTGGCAAAATTTCTCCATCAAATGACAGTTAGGCTTAATGTAATATTAATGCATCTAATATGGAAAAGCAACTATTATTATATGTGTATGCTAGAACATTATTTAATTTGCGCTTGGACAGAAACACCAATTTAGAGAATATAAATTAACTCTTGGCATGTCAGTAGTTCATATAAGGAGTAAATGTGCCTATGTTTTCGTTTTTTTTCTTTTTTCTATATTCAGTGATAGAAAAATATTTTCTTTCACTTAATAGCTATTTTGTGAATCATGATTTAAACTTAAAAATAATGAGTCTTTAAAATGTATGCATACAATCTTC
The DNA here is from genome assembly GCF_002776525.5 of Piliocolobus tephrosceles. NCBI lineage: Eukaryota > Metazoa > Chordata > Mammalia > Primates > Cercopithecidae > Piliocolobus > Piliocolobus tephrosceles. The sequence goes on along the minus strand of NC_045440.1, from coordinate 117,645,200 downwards.
ATGGATACAATACAAGAGTGTCTTAAATGCTAATAAATGTTTTCTGTAATCACAGAGGAAATGTGCTGGCACAACGTTCCATTTTTATTTATTCAATTTGGAAAAAATAATAATGAAAGCAAATATGACCACTTCATGATCACTGTGTTTTTTCAGTTTGTTTCAGAAAGAAATGAAAATTGAGTAAAATATCTGGATTTGACATAATGAAGTATGTTAATTGTCACATATTATTGGACTCCTATGAGTTTCTGAACAGAGAAATTCAAAGTACACATTTATGACACAGATAATGACAAAACCTTTTTAGTGATAAATGATTTTGTTTTTGTTTTCATTATATGTCTAAATGACAGTCTTAGAATTGTGAATAACTTGAACATCTCATTTCATGGTCAAAATATCCTGATTATTTTATTAAAGATAATATATGAAGATAACAGAAAATAGCTTCACTGATGAAAGTTTGAATATTAACTAACATCTAATGCTTGTTTGTTTTACTTTTTATATGAAGGAAATAGTAGTATGTTATTGGGCATATTTTGAAAGCATATTCAAATGTTACCATAGAATATAAAGAATGTTTCCTAGGGCTGAATATATCCAGAGAGTAATGAGGAGTACATAAACGCCAATCTCCAATGAAGAACCTTTCCACCTAGTAGTAATGGAATGTAATATGCTCATTGGTTTAGCATCTGTTGGAACACAGAATTCAGTCTTTAACAAGAATCCCCACAATGTTTCAGCATTAAAACTACAATAAATACCTGCCAATTGCTGCCTTACCTGATGACCTCTAAATGTTTTGGCACTTTACATTTCCATTAAAAATTTTTAAAATAAAAGTGACAGTTTAATGAAAAAATCTAGTCTTTTATTTGATAAATAATTATTAAGGATCAGGTTATGGAGAATGCTATAGATACTGGCAGTATAACAGTGGAGAAAAAGGAAAAGCAGACAGAAAGACAGAAAGAGATAAGAAAGGAGAAGAAAGAAGAGGGGAGGAAGAGGGACAGAGGAGAAAAAGGAAGGTAAAAGGGAGAAGCAGAAAAAAAAAAAAGTCAAAGAAAACTTGGGGAAAGAATAAAAAGAAAAAAAAATGAAATAAAACAAAACTAACCACAACCAGCTTGTCTTCTAAAGAATATCTAGGATGTTACATAAAGTAATAACGTTTGCCTCATTGTAAATGAGGATTTAAGCTAAAATTTGAAGTAAACGTGGGAGCAAGTCATGTGGATACCACGGGCTCTATGTCAGTGCTATAGTCAAAGCATATTGTTTGGTAATGGATGAAATATTGGCTATTGACAACTTTCACAAGAAACATGCCTAACTCCTCCATTGGATGACATCCCTCCTAATTTACTGTAGAGATTAAGAGAAAAGATAGCTCCAGTGTAGTACCTGGTTTCAAATCCTGTGTTTAAGTCGACAATTGATGTATAATTTGTGGCATATTATCATAACTATCTGAATCAGCATTTCCTCAAGCATGATTGGGATAAAAATAGTTTTAACTAACAGGTCTGTGTGACACAAATAAGATAATAGATAAAAAGCATAAAGCATAGTGTATCTCATGTGACAAGTATAAAATAAAATTTAATTAACATATTTATCTAATTTTGTCAGTTTTACAAATTAGCTTTGGTTGAATTCAGATTTCCATGCAATATTGCAAACATAAATTTAGTTATAGTTTGCTCTATTAGCAGTCATATGGTTTGGCTGTGTTCCCACCTAAACCTCATCTTGAATTGTAATCCCATAATCTCCATGTTTTGTGGAGGGACCCAGTGGGAGGCAATTGAACCTTCAGAGCAGTTACCTCCTTGCTGTTCTCGTGATAGTAAGAGTTCTCCCAAGATCTGATGGTTTTATAAGGGATTTTCCCCTCTTTCGTGTGGTACTTCTCCTTGCTGCTGCAATGTGAAGAAGGACATGTTTGCTTCTCCTTCTGCCATGATTGTAAGTTTCCTGAGGCCTCCCCGGCTATGCTGAACTGTGAGTCAGTTAAACCTCTTTCCTTTATAAATTATCCAGTTTCAGATAATTATTTATAGCGGTATGAAACATACTAATGCAGGCAGATTTCCATATGTCTGTCAAATAGCAAATTACTGGTATGATTTGAACAGACACTGTATTCTCTTAGAGAAAACTATAATGCTCCTCTAATAATGCATGTACCTTCGTGGCAGAATACTGAAGAATATTTTGACAGCCTTAGAGGTGAGTGTTTGTATAAACCTAAATAGAAGACTACTACCATATATTAATAACATACATCACAATTAATATTTTTCACCAGTGCTTCAGAAATGTTGCCTATTACTATTTGTGTGTTCACAGGCTTACCCACTATCTGGTGATAAATACTACAACATAATGCCAATTGAGTCTTAGTATAAACATTAATATAGTTTTACTTGATTTATCCATGTCCCTAGAAAGATTCAAGCATATGAGAGCAAGAATTATCATTTAAACCATTTTCACTTTATGTAAAGTGAGTTTCTGAATCCATCCTGTGGTTCTGAAATGCATAATTGAAAAAGACATATGCAACAACTGGCAGATTTCCTATATTGGCTCCTTGACCTGTAAAGTGAAGACTATTATGGTAGGAAAGTGGAAGCCACCTAGATCTGCTTCTATCTAGGAAAATAGCTAATCAAAAGCACTACCAAGTTTTTGGAGGGATTGTAGAGATTAGCACCACCATCCTTCAACTTGCATATTTGGCATGGGCAGAAACAAATTAATCTTGGAGAATGAGTATAGATTATCGTTAATTCAACTGGGTGGTGAATCCCAATGCAGCTTCTCTTCAGGATGCTGTTTCATTGCTTGAGCAAATTAATACTTCCCCTGGTACCTTATATGCAGCTGTTGAGCTGGCACATGTTTTTTCCTAGATGCCTGTTAGTAAATATAATTAGAAGTAGTCTGATACAGCTGGTGAAGGCAGCACCACACCTTCACTGTCCTATCTCATGGGTATATAAATTCTTCATTATCATGTAACAGCTTAGTCCGCAGAGGGCTCAATCATCTTCCCTTCCACAAGAGTTCACACTGGCTTCTTATACTGATGATTGTATTCTTATGGGAACTAATAAGCAAGAACTAGAAATTACTATAGACAGTAAGACGTGGTATATCAGAGAATGAAAAATCGATCTAACAAAAATTTAGGCATCTTTCACTTCAGTAAAATTTGAATCCCTTCTTTACACCTTATATAAAAATTAATTCAAAATCGATTAGAGACTTAAATGTTAGACCTAAAACCGTAAAAACCCTAGAAGAAAACCTAGACAATACCATTCAGGACATAGGCATGGGCAAGGACTTCATGTGTAAAACACCAAAAGCAATGGCAACAAAAGCCAAAATTGACAAATGGGATCTAATTAAACTAAAGAGCTTCTGTACAGTAAAAAGAACCTACCATCAGAATGAACAGGTAACCTACAGAATGGGAGAAAATTTTTGCAATCTATTCATCTGACAAAGGGCTAATATCCAGAACCTACAAAGAACTCAAACAAATTTACAAGAAAAAAACAATCCCATCAAAAAGTGGGTGAAGGATATGAACAGACATTTCTCAAAAGAAGACATTCATACAGCCAACAGACACATGAAAAAATGCTCATCGTCACTCACCATCAGAGAAATGCAAATCAAAACCACAATGAGATACCATCTCACACCAGTTAGAATGGCGATCATTAAAAGTCAGGAAAAAACAGGTGCTGGAGAGGATGTGGAGAAATAGGAATACTTTTACACTGTTGGTGGGATGGTAAATTAGTTCAACCATTGTGGAAGACAGTGTGGCGATTCCTCAAGGATCTAGAACTAGAAATACCATTTGACCCAGTGATCCCATCACTGGGTATATACCCAAAGAATTATAAATCATGCTGCTATAAAGACACATGCACACATATGTTTATTGCAGCACTATTCACAATAGCAAAGACTTGGAACCAATCCAAGTATCCATCAATGACAGACTGGATTAAGAAAATGTGGCACATATACACCATGGAATACTATGCAGCCATAAAAAAGGATGAGCTCATGTCCTTTGTAGGGACATGGATGCAGTTGGAAACCATCATTCTCAGCAAACTATTGCAAGAGCAGAAAACCAAACACTGCATGTTCTCACTCATAGGTGGGAATTGAACAATGAGATCACTTGGACACAGGAAGGGGAACACGACACACTGGGGCCTGTCGTGGGGCGGGGGGATGGGGGAGGGATACCTTTAGGAGATATACCTAATGTAAATGATGAGTTAATGGGTGCAGCACACAAACATGGCACATGTATACATATGTAACAAGCCTGCACGTTGTGCACATGTAAGCTAGAACTTAAAGTATAATAAAAAATAAATAAATAAATTTAAAAATAATTCTAGGAGTCTACTGATGTGGAACATGTTGAGATACCCTATCAAAGGTGAAGGAGCAGCTCTTGCACCTGGTTCCTCCTATAATCAAAAAAGAGGCACAATGCCAAGTTGTACTGCTTTGAGTGGGTCCCAGAACAAAGAGAAGAAGGCTCTGCAGTAGGTAGTGGCTACTAGGGTAATTTTAAATACCAGCTAGAATGACATGTCCATTTACAGAAATGTGGACTCCAATTGGTATGAGTATTTTTTCTTTATTTTATATGAATATATGTATTCACACACATACATATGATGCTTAGAATATATTTTGTCTTCCCTTTCTTATGTATTTATCATCTAGCATAATATTTACTAATAATAATTAATTTTACAACATTATTTATCAGTCAAAACTGTCTTTATATGTGGACCATATGATCTAGCAGATTTGATGGTGCTCTAAGGGTTGGTGGCAAATAGAGACGGTGTTTGAAGCTTTGGCAGGCCCCTATAGGTTAATCATAGAACAAGCCCCTAGGATACTGGAGTAAATTCCTAGCATCTTCTACAAATAACTATTCTTCTTTTGGTAAACAGTTTTGGGGTTGCTTCTGGGCCTTACTAGAGACTGAAGACTTAACCATGGGCCACCAGCTTACCATTCATTCTGTTATTCATCATGAATTGGGCATTTGTTGACCCACTAAGCCATAAATTAAGGCAGGAATAGTAGCACTCAAATCAACAAGTGATTTAGCCGCTTGGATATGGACTTAGTAAAAATATGATTGGAAGATTGATGACAAGGATATCTGAGAAAAAGGTACGTAGACAGGTTGCTCTATTGGGTAGCAAACTTGAAGATATCTGCATACCTTGTGGATGGCCTCAGCAGAATAGAATTTTAATAATTAAGTGGCTAGTATGGGGTGTTCTGTGGTATCCTTCAGCCCCTTTTCCTAGCATCTCCTGTCATTGACCACTGAGCTCATGAACAGAACGGTGATGGCAGCAAGATTGGCAGTTAAGCATGGGCAGCAATGTGAACTTCTACACCTAGGTTGTCCTGGGTACAGCCACTACAGCTCAGCCAACCTTGAATAGAAAGGCTATTGTTTTCTATTGCTATCAGTAGAAAACCACAGAAAATTTCTGATATGGCACCATTTCCCTGAGTGATCAGACAGCTACTTGGTCATAGATAGACTGCAGTGGATCACATTTATCATGGAAGGGCAACACTTAATTTTTATTGGAATAAACATCTACTACGGATATGGATTTGCCAGACTAGACAGATGACAACCACCTTGAAGGGTGGTAGTGAGGAAACATTTTTTTTTAAATGTTTAAGTTCAGGGGTATACGTGCAGGTTTGTTACATAGGTAAACTTGTGTTATGTGGGTTTTCTGTACAGATTGTTTCATCATCCATCACTCACTAGGTATTAAGCCTAGTATCCATTAGTTATTTTTCCTGATCCTCTCCCTCCTCCCAGCTTCCACCTCATGTAAGTCCCAGTGTGTACTCCCCTCTGTGTGTCATGTCCATGTGTTCTCATCATTTAGCTCCCACTTATAAGTGAGAACATGTTGTGTTTTGTTTTCTGTTTCTGCATTAGTTTCCTAAGGATGATGACCTCCAGTTCCATTCATGTCCCTCCAGAGGACATAATCTAATTTTTTTTCATGGCTGCATAGTATGCCGTGGTATATATGTATCACATTTTCTTAATCCAGTCTATCGTTGATGGGCATTTAGGTTGATTCTATTTGTTTACTATTGTGAATAGTGCTGCAAGGAACACACACATGTATGTGTCTATAAATAAAATGATTTATATTCTTTTGGGTATATATTCAGTAATGAGATTGCTGGGTCACATGGTATTTCTGTCTTTAGGTCTTTGAGGAATTGCCACATTGTCTTCTACAATGATTGAACTAATTTACACTGCCATCAACAGTGGTAAGTGTTTTTTTTTTTCTCCACAACCTTGCCAGCATCTGTTATTTTCTGACTTTTTACTAAGAGCCATTCTGACTGGTGTGAAATGGTATCTCATTGTGATTTTGATTTGCATTTTTTTAATAATCAGTGATGTTGAGCTTTTTTTCATATGATTGTTGGCCACATGTATTTCTTCTTTTGAAAAGTGTCTGTTCATGTCCTTTGCCCACTTTTTAATGAGGTTGTTTGTTTTTATCTTGTAAATTTGATTACTTTCCTTTTAGATGCTGGATATCAGACTTTTATCAGATGCACAGTTTGCAAATATTTTCTCCCATTCTGTGGGTTGTCTGTTTATACTACTGATCATTGATAATTTCTTTTGCTGTGCAGAGCTCTTTAGTTTAATTAGATCCCCTTTATCTAATTTGGTTTTTGTTGCCATTGCTTTTGGTGTTTTAGTCATGAATTCATTGTCCATGCCTCTGTCCTGAATGGTATTGCCTAGGTTTTCTTCTAGGGTTTTTATGGTTTTAGGTCTAATATTTAAGTCTTTAATCCATCTTGAATAAATTTTTTATAAAGTGTAAGGAAGGGATCCAGTTTCAGCTTTCTACATATGGCTAGCCAGTTTTCCCAGCACCATTTATTATACAGGGAATCCTTTCCCCATTTCTTGTTTTTGTCAGTTTTGTCCAAGATCAAACAGTTGTAGATGTGTGATGTTATTTCTGAGGCCTCTGTTCTGTTCCATTGGTCTACATCTCTGTTTTGGTACCAGTACCATGCTGTTTTGGTTACTGTAGCCTTGTAATATAGTTTGAAGTCAGGTACCATGATGCCTCCAGCTTTGTTCATTTTGCTTAGGATTATCTTGGCAATGCAGGCTCTTTTATGCTTCCATATGAACTTTAAATTAGGTTTGTTTGTTTTTTTTTTTTTTTTTGCAATTCTATGAAGAAAGTGATTGGTAGCTTGATGGGGATGGCATTGAATCTAAAAGTTACCTTGGGCAGTATGGTCACTTTCACATTGATTCTTCCTATCCATGAGCATGAAATGTTCTTCCATTTGTTTGTGTCCTCTTTTATTTTGTTGAACAGTGGTTTGTAGTTCTCCTTGAAGAGGTCCTTCCCATCCCTTGTAAGTTGGATTCCTAGGTATTTTATTCTCTTTTTAGCAATTGTGAATGGGAGTTCACTCATGATTTGGCTCTCTGTTTGTCTGTTGGTGTATAGGAATGCGTGTGATTTTTGCACATTGACCTTGTATGCTGAGACTTTGCTGAAGTTGCTTATCCGGTTAAGGAGATTTTGGGTTGAGACAATGGGGTTTTCTAAATATACAATCATGTCATCTGCAAACACAGACAATTTGACTTCCTCTTTTCCTAACTGAATACCCTTTATTTCTTTCTCTTGCCTGATTGCCCTGGCCAGAACTTCCAACTCTATGTTGAATAGGAGTAGTGAGAGAGGACAACCCTGTCTTGTTTCAGTTTTCAAAGGGAATACTTCCCGCTTTTGCCCATTCAGAATGATATTGGCTTTGGGTTTGTCATAAATAGCTCTTATGATTTTGAGATATGTTCCATCAATACGTAGTTTATTGAGAGTTTTTAGCATGAAGGGCTGTTGAATTTTGTCAAAGGCCTTTTCTACATGTATTGAGATAATCATGTGGTTTTTGTCTTCAGTTCTGTTTATGTGATGGATTATGTTTATTGATTTGTGTATGTTGAAACAGCCTTGCATCCCGGGGATGAAGCCAACTTGATCATGGTGGATAAGCTTTTTGATGTACTGCTGGATTCAGTTTGCCAGTATTTTACTGAGGATTTTTGCATTGATATTCATCAGATTTATTGGTCTAAAAGTCTCTTTTTTATGTGTCTGTCTTTGCCAGGCTTTGGTATCAGGATGATGCTGGCCTCATAAAATGAATTATGGAGGATTCCCTCTTTCTGTGTTAATTGGAATAGTTTCAGAAGGAATTCTACCAGCTCCTCTTTGGACCTCTGGTAGAATTTGGCTGTGAATCCATCTGGTCCTGGAATTTTTTTGGTTGGTAGGCTATTCATTATTGCCTCAATTTCAGAGCCTGTTATTGGTCTATTAAGGGATTCAACTTCTTCCTGGTTTAGTCTTGGGAGGGTGTATATGTCCAGGAATTTATTCATTTCTTCTAGATTTTCTAGTTTATTTGCATAGAGGAGTTTATATTATATGATGGCAGTTTGTATTTCCATGGGATTGGTAGTGATATCCCTTTTATCATTTGTTATTGTGTCTATTTGATTCTTCTCTCTTTTCTTCTTTATTAGTCTTGCTAGTGGTCTGTCAATTTTGTTGATCTTTTCAAAAAACCAGCTCCTGGATTCATTGATTTTTTTGAAGGGTTTTTTGTGTCTCTATCTCCTTCAATTCTGCTTTGATCTTAGTTATTTCTTGCCTTCTGCTAGCTGTTGAATTTGTTTGCCCTTGCTTCTCTAGTTCTTTTAATTATGATGTTAGAGTGTCAATTTTAGATCTTTCCTGCTTTCTCTTGTGGGCATTTAGTGCTATAAATTTCCCTCTACATACTGCTTTAAATGTGTCCCAGAGATTCTGGTACGTTGCATCTTTGTTCTCATTGGTTTCAAAGAACATCTTTATTTTTGCCTTCATTTCATTATGTACCCAGTAGTCATTCAGGAGCACGTTGTTCAGTTTCCATGTAGTTGTGCGGTTTTGAGTGAGTTTCTTAGTCCTGAGTTGTAATTTGATTGCACTGTATTCTGTGAGACAGTTTGTTGTGATTTCTGTTCTTGTACATTTGCTGAGGAGTGCTTTACTTCCAACTATGTGGTTAATTATGGAATAAGTGTGATGTGGTGCTGAGAAGAATGTATATTCTGTTGATTTGGGGTGAATATTTCTGTAGATGCCTATTAGGTCCACTTGGTGCAGAGCTGAGTTCAAGTCCTGGATATCCTTGTTAACCTTCTGTCTCATTGATCTGTCTAATATTGACAGTGGGGTGTTAAAGTCTCCCATTATTATTGTGTGGGAGTCTTTGTCTCTTTGTAGGCCTCTAAGGATTTGCTTTGTGAATCTGGTTGCTCCTGTATTGTGTGCATATATATTTAGGATAGTTAGCTCTTCTTGTTGAATTGATCCCTTTACCATTATGTAATGGCCTTCTTTGTCTCTTTTGATCTTTGTTGGTTTAAAGTCTGCTTTATCAGAGACTAGGATTACAACACCTGCTTCCCCCCCCCCCTCCATTTGTGTGGTAGATCTTCCTCCATCCCTTTATTTTGAGCCTATGTGTGTCTCTGCACGAGATGGGTCCCCTGAATACAGCACACTGATGGGTCTTGACTCTTTATCCAATTAGCCAGTCTGGGTCTTTTAATTAGGGAATTTAGCCCATTTACATTTAAGGTTAATATTGTTATGTATGAATTTGATCCTGTCATTATGATGTTAGCTGGTTATTTTGCCCATTAGTTGATGCAGTTTCTTCCTAGCATCGATGATCTTTACACTTTGGCATGTTTTTGCAGTGACTGGTAGAGGTTGTTCCTTTCCATGTTTAGTGCTTCCTTCAGGAGCTCTTGTAAGGCAGACTTGGTAGTGACAAAATTTTTCACCATTTGCTTCTCTGTAAAGGATTTTATTTCTCCTTCACTTATGAAGCTTAGTTTGGCTGGATATGAAATTCTGAGTTGAAAATTATTTTCTTTAAGAGTGTTGAATTTTGGTCCCCACTCTCTTCTGGCTTGTAGAGTGTCTTCTCAGAGATTCACTGTTAGTCTGATGGGCTTCCCTTTGTAAGTAACCCGACCTTTCTCTCTGGCTGCCTTTAACAGTTTTTCCTTCATTTCAACTTTGGTGAATCTGGCAATTATGTGTCTTGGAGTTGCTCTTCTGGAGGAGTATCTTTGTGGCGTTCTCTGTATTTCCTGAATTTGAATGTTGGCCTGCCCTACTAGGTTGGGGAAGTTCTCCTGGATGATATCCTGAAGAGTGTTTTCCAACTTGGTTCCATTTTCCCCCTCACTTTCAGGCACCCCACTCAGACGTAGATTTGGTCTTTTTACATAATCCCATACTTCTTGTAGGCTTTGTTCATTTCTTTTTCTTCTTTTTTCTTTAGATTTCTCTTCTCGCTTCATTTCATTCATTTAATCCTCAATCGCTGATACTCTTTCTTCCAGTTGATCGAGTCAGTTACTGAAGCTTGTGCATTTGTTGCATATTTCTCGTGTCATGGTTTTCATCTCTGTCAGTCCTAAATTCATTCCATTGTGACAAGGAAAAATACTTTATTTCTATTATTTAAAATGTGTTGAGGTTTGTTTTACTACCAAGCTTATATTCTGTCCTGGAGAATGTCCCACATGAATTTCAAAGGAATATATATTCCACTTTTTGGGGTGGAGTGTATAATAGATATCTGTTAGGTCTAGCTTGTTTATAATATTGTTAAAGTTATTTATAGTATTTCTTTGCTGTTCTTCTGCTTAACTGTTCTGTTATTGAAAGTGAGGTATTAAAGTTTTCATCATTAAAAGATTTTAATAATTATTTTGTCCATTTGTCACTTAATTTCTGTCAGTTTTTGCTTCATATGTCTTGGGGCTCTGATGGATTGGCCTGTTTATAATTATAATAATTTTAAATATTGTACCTTTCATATCTATATCACAGTAGAATATCTATTTATTTCTTTTTTATAATTTACATATCCTTTTGGAATTATCTATTTGATATGACATTATCTTCATACTTTCAATTATTTAATCATGGTATCCTTTAGTTCTCTGAATGTATTTATAATGTCTGTTTTGAAGTCTGTTAAATTCAACTTCTGGCACATTCATAAGCAGTTTCTGTCACTTCCTTTTATCCAATATATAGGCAATAATTTCCTGTTTCTCTGCATATTTCATGTTTCTATTTGAAACTGGATATTTTATATAGTATGCTGTAGTGACCTTCTCCCTCCTTCCCCCATTTTCTGGGCTTCTTGTTGTTATTTGCTTGATTACTTGATTAATGAATGGCTGCTTTACTTTGGGGAAGTCTATTTTCTTCTTACAGTGTCAAGCCTCTTAGATTGTTCCCCAGGGATTACAGTACTGGCTGGGTACGCTCACAGTCACCCCAAGGTGGCAGTAGTTTTCACCAGGATTCTCTTTGACTGGCTCTTTTCCTGACAAACTCATCTGTCAAGATGCAATAATTGTTAACTGGTCACTGTTAAAAATAATAAAAAATCCCATATCCTGGGGCTAAAATTACTTCATAGATTAGTAAGAATAATACATAAAACCAGATACAATCAGACAGCTTTAAGGCACTAAGGTTGACTTTAAGATGTCATTGCTTATAAAGCTTCCCTTGGAAAACTGGATTTGTACCTGGCTTTAAATGTTGTTTTAGAGGTAAGTAAAAAAGGTCACTTCTTGGAATGCCTAGAAACTTCAGGATATTTTGAGGATACCAAGAAAAGAGGAATTTTCCCAAATCTGTAAGTATCGCAACATCTGATGGCAAGTCCTTGTGTTGGCTTCTTAGCCACAGGAGGATTTTAAAAGTCTAATCTGAGATTCCTTATGAAAAGTTCCATCAAGGCAAACTTAAAAAGGTTATGTGATCAGCCACTATTCATGCTGCACTTATATAAATTACCAGGCCAAGTTTAATAAGACTGCTCTCATTTGGCAAACAGATTTACTTTATCTTTGAAAGAAATGCGGGTAATTGTAGAAAGAAAAATTATGTTTCAATGAAAAGCTATGGCACAGTTTTGTGGGCATTAAATGCTAGTCCTGCTCATTGTATTTAAGGTTTTGTTATGATTTTAAAACTAGAATAGATCCTAAATTATTCTAATTTCTTCAAACATCTGGCTACTACTCTCCAAATTAACGTTTCCATTTTTTATCCTACCCTTCTAGTTTGGAATTATTAAAAATTAAAACTGTTTTTTTTCCCCAAGACTAGCATGCTGATGCTGGATTACTTCATATAAGCTTCAGATAAATTACAAAAACAGATAATGTATAGATAATATTGTTGCCGGATGTCGCAAGGGCTACTGAGAAAATTCACTGCAAGAATCAATGCCATTACAAGAGACACAGAGACATTTAAACTGCCCACAAGAAAATGTATAAGTGGCCACTGGGCTACTGCCGTTCTCACTTTACCTTCTATGGATACATTGAACTCCACTTCTAGAAATCTCAACTGACAGCCCCGTGGACTCAAACTGTATTTCTAATGATTAATCTTTGTTTTTTTTGTTTTTGTTGGTTTGTTTGTTTTTGCATTTCATAAAAATTCCCCTCATTAAACACCTGACTGCTAGCACCGTCCATCAAATATCCTCTACTACCAAGTCCTAACATATGATTCAGCAAGTCCTTAAGGAACAAAAGGCAGTCAAACAAGAAAACTGGACTTCTGTTACTTACAGGAATGAAGAATGTCTCTTTTGTTCTCGATTAAGAAGTGGGGAAATATAAAGATTTTTGGTTGACCAAACTTTAGTCAGGCTCCTGAACCTTTTCCTAAGCCCAACTATATAATTCTTAATTAAATTCAGTTTCATCATACAACCCTGTTAAGTCAGTTTAGCAAGAACCCTTTCCTAACCTTGATTTCCTACCATCCTCTATTTTTGATCGGGTTCCTCATCCTTTTTCATTCCCAGGTGAAGTCTGTTCACCCTCACTTGTTTCATCAATAAGCAGGTCAGGTTGTTTTAGCCAGAATCCCCCGTACCTGTGATTATTTTTCTTTATAATTTTCCATCCACAGAGCCCTACACTGATCCTTGGCTATAAACTCACACTTGCTCAAGCTATATTTGGAGCTGAGCCCAATCTCACTCTCCCACTGCAAAATCCCTTTGCCGTAGCCCACATACCCACTGTAATGGTACTGAATAGTCTTCCTAACCATGCTTTAGAAAGTTTTATTGAATAAATTTGTCTTTATCACTCTTATCCCCAAAACTGTGCTCAAAATGATGGCTCTTATAACCGTATGCATGTACTTATCTATAATTTTGTCATTTAATGCCTTTAAACATTCTTATATTTCTCATTTCAGAACATAACAATAGCTGTTGCTGAATTTCTTTAATATTTTCCTGATTTCTTAACTTGATTTCAGTAAAAGTTCTACTCCATGATTATTACTACTCCAAGTAATAATCCAAAATACGTGTTTTTCTCTTTATTGTATTCATCTTAACTTCTCATAACCAGAGTCTCCAATTGTTCCTTTCTCTTTAAGAGTTCCTTCTTCATTAAAAAGTATTTTTAACTGACAAATAATAATTGTCTATATTTACAGGTTAAAATATGATGCTTTGATATGAATACACATTCTGGAATGGTCACATCGGGCTCATTTACATATCAGTTACCTCACAAATCAGTTATTTCATTGTGATTAGAACATTAAAATCCAGTCTCTTAGCTGGAACTTACAGTACAAGAGTAGTGAGAGTGGACATCCTTGTCTTGTTTCAGTTTTCTCCCTTCACTATGATGTTAGCTGTCAATTTGTCATTTACGGACCTTATTAGGCAAAGGTACTTACTTTCTATACCTGACTTATTGAGAATTTTTATCATAAAGACATACTGAATTTTATCAAATACTTTTTCTGAATTTATCGAGATAATTACATTATTTTTCCTTCATTTTATTGGTGGGATTTTTCATGGTTAATGATTTATTTATGTTGAAACATCCTTGTATTTCTGGGAAATCTCATTTGATCATAGTGTAGTATCTTTTGGACATCTTGTTGGATTTGGTTTGCTATTATTTTGTTGAGAATTTTTTCATCTACTTTTATCAGAGATACTGGCCTCCTAGCCAGAAAAAAATAAGCTAGAGGAAGAAAGAAAAAATATCCAAATTGGAAGAGAGGAAGTCAAATTATTCCTGCTTGCAGATTACAAGTTGTCATATAGAGAATAACCTAAAAGCTCTACCAAAAACTCTTAGAGCTGATAAACAAATTCAAAAAATTGCAGGATACAATATAAACATAAAAAATTAGGAGCATTTCTATGTAGGAACAACAAACTAACTGAATAAAAAAAATCAAAACTGCAATCCCCTTTTCAACAGATACAAAATAAATAATAGAATGCTATTCAGCCTTAACAAAGAAAACTTTATGTCTAGAGGACATTATGCTGTGTCAATAAACCAGGCACAGAAAGCGAAATGCCATATTCTTCACTTATACGTAGAATCTAAACATGTGGAACTGATAGAAGTAGAGAGTAGAATGGAGGTTACCAGAGGCTGGTTGGGATAAAATGGAGAAAGGAAAGATAAGAGTCAAAGAGTACAAAGTTCTAAATAGACACATCTTTATCACTTTTACAAATTTCACCTTCACAAATTTCTGTATATTTATATTCCACAGGCTGCTTCTCCCTATACTTGCTTATCCTTAAAAGGTGGTTTCACATAAAATCAACAAAACCACCCAGTATTCTCAACTCAGAAGCAAGTGTTACATCAAGGTGTCAGAAAATGTACCTTGCAGGTATTTTATCAAATTGATATATTCTCTGCTTCTCTCAACCAAAAGCAAACAGAGTCGTTTTAGTCCTTGCTTAGATTAGTGGTCAAATATTTTTGGTCTCTATTAATGAGTTAGAAGCTCAGGCTAAGGTATTGGCTTGATTCAGAAGCTTGGCTCCTTCCTACATTAAAAGTGGAAAAGTCAGACTGTCAGAGAAATGTCAATATTCTTACAATGGATAAAAATGGATAATTTGTGATATTCATAGATGGAAGATGGAAGATGTAAACTGCACAGACTTTTTTGGTTCTATTATGTTAACAGCTTTAAATAAATCAGCTTGTGCAAATAATAGCTTCAGCCTGCTGGTATTAAAAGCACAAATGTGTTTCTTGAAAATTGCTAACAGAGTAAATTGTAAGTGTTCTCACCACAAAAATATTAAGTATGTAAGGTCTTGCATATGTTAATTAATCCAATTTAGCCATTCATATTTCAAAACAACATGTACACCATAAATATATACCAGTTTTATTTTCCAATTTAAAAAAATCACATAAATATGGTCTAAAATGGACCTAAGTGAAATGATTTAGGATTATAAATGGTTGGAATTTTTTTTTTTTTTTTTTTTTTTTTTTTTTTTTTTTGAGACGGAGTCTCGCTCTGTCGCCCGGGCTGGAGTGCAGTGGCCGGATCTCAGCTCACTGCAAGCTCCGCCTCCCGGGTTTACACCATTCTCCTGCCTCAGCCTCCCGAGTAGCTGGGACTATAATTGAAAATGAAACTTCTCCAATAATATTATAGAATAATATTCCACTGTTAAACAGCCTTATATTCCTGCAATATTTACAAAATGAAGGTTGATTTTATCCTCTTGTATATACACACTATTGCAGTTATTAGTCACTTCAAATTCACATGGCATTCCAATTCCACTTGGCCGTGTTCCTTAGATCATTAGAAGAGATACTTTGATTTAAACTCTCTTCACTTTAAGCACTTAGAAAGTTTTATATATTGCCCCATAGCAACAGCAATGATGAGCATCATCCTCCATGTCAGATATCATAATCCTGAAAGTCAAGACCGAAGTGTACAACAAATTATGCATTTGGAGTTGCTACTAAATAAATCCAAATTATTTTCAAATTCTTTAAGTGCATATCTTTCTCTTCTGTAAGTGCAGAATCCCTTATCTGTCAATTACCGTTATACAAAGTAAACATCAGGTATATAGCATTGCTTGCTCCAACTTTCATAGATGTCATTTGCAAAGCTAAATTGGTATTCATATTATAAACAGTTATAATTGCCTTATCGGTTCTTCTTGCCTACTACACAGATAAAACCAATTCACAGAGACAGCAGTATTTCAGTAGAGAAAGAGTTCAATAATTACAGGGCTTGCCTAGCAGAAGGACAAGAGTTATTACTCAAATCAGCCTCCCTGAAAACTCAGAGGCTAGAGATTTTTAAGGATAGTTTGGTGGGCAGGTTTTAGGGAATGGGGAATGCTGATTGTTGGCATTGAGGATGAGATGATAGGAGGCCAAAGTCGTGAGTCAGTCCTGCATGGGGGAGTCACAAGATT
This sequence comes from Piliocolobus tephrosceles, assembly GCF_002776525.5. NCBI lineage: Eukaryota > Metazoa > Chordata > Mammalia > Primates > Cercopithecidae > Piliocolobus > Piliocolobus tephrosceles. The sequence goes on along the minus strand of NC_045440.1, from coordinate 117,628,685 downwards.
TTATGAGCCAGTTTTTTAGTATGGGTTACCAATCCAGATGGTGCCAGCTAGTCCATCAGAAGTGCAGAATCTGCAATATACTTCAAACACCAATCTTAGGTTTCATAATAGTGATATTATCTATAGAAGCAATTGGAAAGGTTACAAATCTTGCCACTTCTGGATACGTGACTCCTAAACCATAATTATCACTTATCACTTTTGTTTTAAACTATAAACTAAATTCCTCCCATAGTTCACTTTGCCTATGGCCAGAAATGAACCAGATCAGCTTGAAGGTTAGAAGCAAGAAAGAGTCAACTAGGTCAGATTTTTTGAATGCCATAATTTTTCTGCATCAGATTTCTCTCACTGTCATAATTTTTGCAAAGATGATTTCAGTATGCTTTTCTTCAAAATAGACACACAAATTACACAAAATAGTAAGACCACAACTCGCTTTATTTTTACATCCCCAGAAAGAATTGTGACATTTGAAAAGTGTGTCTATCACAATCTCATAGTTTAAAAATATATTTACAACATATGTTTCTTACAAATATTTTCCCAAAGAACAAGCATTTTCAATAATGTTAAAATTAAAAGTTTGCTTTAAAAATAGCATCTGACACAGCCTCTCTAACTTTCAGCAGAATCTATGAAGTCAGAGGAAAATGAAAAAATACATAACACAATCTTTGGTTTAGATCTTTGCATCGATCAAAAAAGAAATGTACCTAACCCAAGGACAGTGGAATTTCATTGAGAGAAGTGATTGATAGCTTCTTGTTCTTTGTGGTATGGCAAAGAAGTAGATTAAGAAAACCATTTTTCCGTCTTCCTTTTCTATAGCCCTATGGGAAAAACCTTACAGATGTTTTTTTGCAGGATGGGTGCTACGTTTTTATGTACCCACAGCAATGTGCACCTTCTTTGCCATCAGGACTTCTTTGAATGTAACAGGTTAGAGAATGGAACAGCTAGATAATGCTTGTATAAAATTAATCTGAGGTTTAGAAGAAAAGTGGAGGTGGCAACTAACAATAAATTATTTCATATTGGTGGTAAAATTACCACAACTAAAGAACAAGCATAAAGTTGTGGAAAGAGTTTTGATGATAAAGAAACTGGGAATTGCAATTCCTAATATTTTTCAAACACTAGACTGTACTGATACTGGTGGAAGACATGCCCATCTAAAGTTAAATAAAGTTAAGTAAGAACAATTTCTTATTTTTAATGGGAATAAATGTTTTATAAAACTGTAACAGAATAGAATAAAAAAGGGAGAAGGTAAATTAAAAATAACAGGATAAAATAAAATGAGAGATAAATGTGAAAAAGAAAGATAGAAAAGCAACTTAGGAAACAGAAACATTAAATACATAATAAAGAAAATAGAGGAGAATTCTGTTTTGTAGAAAATCCAATCGGTGATGTATAGAACGAAGGTAATTAGATGTTTTAAAATGTAGAGTAGAAGAACAGGAGTCACAATAGATGTGATCAAAGATTGGAGATATAAAAGACAGATTGAATATCTAGCCTGGCAATATTAAATTTATTTAGAGAAACACATTTTAAAAATTGAGATATTAACTATGCTCAAAACAATGACCAGAAATACTGTTTGAACTTTAAGTATGAGTATTTACATTTAAAGGGTTACTATAGTCTGAATGAAATACATTAAGGATATTTAAACAAAATATTTAATGTAAATGATGCTCAACTGATTTGTAATGACTCTAATTTGAATAGTTTTTAGCAGGATATAGTAAACAATAGGAAGCATTTTTCTATAAATTTTAATTATAAATTTAAAGATAAAATATAATTTACATATACAGAATCGGAAATAGATTAAGCTCCAATAAACATTTAGAAGATTATCCATTATCTGACTTCTTCAACAATAAATAACATAAGAACTAATAAAAATTGGCTAAAATAGCTGTACTTATTCAAGTTTCCTATTTGATGAAAACATAAGATATTTAAATATGGTATGCTTCAAGAGAATAGATGAACAACTTTTGAAAAAATATTTGAAGATGAACTGCGCCAATGAGAAATGAATCACACTTTACAATATAAAATACAATTTAAAAAAATGATAGCATTAACATCAATTAAACATTACTAAATTTGAACATAATTGGCTACAAAAGTAAATGAAAAGTCACAAATGTTTATTAAAATAATAAGAAAACCTAAAACAATTCAGTAACAATAAGCAATGTAAACAAAAAAACAAGCAAACAAGCAGATTCTATTAGAGGAAGGGTTTTCCAGTGAGGAATAAGAGTGTACATTTTTTCTTAAATATCCAAAAGATAATATCAAAATATAAAATTTAGTCTTAAGTTCAAATACAATATAAAGGTTATTGTTTTAATTTTCTTTTACATTTAATATATTACACATCTCTAAAAAATGTAAAAAAAATTAGAAGGACCAGAAGCAAAATGTTAATTTTTTATTCTTGGCTCCATGTAATTGCTGCTTCCAGACACCTTATTAGAGTTAACCTTTGTTAATGATAATCCTGAATTGTATTCTTCACTACTCTCTAGTAGAAAAGATAGAATATCCAACTCTAATTGACCTAAAAATGATAAAACTTTTTGGCTCATATAACTGAAAAGTCCAGATGATACTCTTGAACTTCACTGAGGTTTCGTTAGGTGCTTTAAAAATGTCACTACCACTTAATTTTTCCTTCTCTCTATGATCTTTCACAATATCAGAAAAATTGAAAGACTACACAGGGTTCATGAGCAGATCTAGATTTTCTTCCTAATACTCTTCATATAACTGTTGAAATTGTAGACCCCACCTCACAACGCAAAGCTTTCGTATATAAAAGACTCTTTTAGATGTTGGGAGGAGAAAATTGAAGCTTATTTGTTACCATATTATTTAATGTAGTGAAACCATTTGATATGGTTTGGTTGTGTCCCCACCCAAATCTCATCTTGAATTGTAACTCCCATAATTTCCATGTATCATGGAAGGGAGATAGTGGGAGGTAATTGTATCATCAGGGTGTGTCTTTCCTGTGCTGCTCTCATGATAGTGAATTAGTCTCACAAGATCTGATGGTTATATAAAGGGGAGTTCCCCTGCACAGGCTGTCTTGCTTGCCACCATGTAAGACATGCATTTGCTCCTCCTTTGCCTTCTGCCATGATTGTGAGCCCTCCCCAACCATGTGGAACTGTGAGTCCATTAAACCTCTTTTCTTTATAAATTACCCAGCCTCTGATATGTGTTTCTTAGCAGTGTGAGAACAGACTAATACAGTAAATTGGTACTGGTTAGTGGTACACTGTTGTAAAGATACCTGAAAATGTGGAGGCAACTGTGGAACTGGATAACAGGCAGAGGTTGGAACAGTTTGGAGGGTTCAGAAAAAGACAGGAAAATGTGGGAAACTTTGGAACTTCCTAGAGATTTCTTTTTTAAAAAACAAATTATACTTTTAGTTCTGGGATACACATCCAGAATGTGCAGGTTTGTAACATAGGTATACATGTGCCTTGGTGGTTAACCCATCATCTAGGTTTTAAGCCCTGCATGCGTTAGGTATTTCTCCTAATGCTCTCCCTTCCCTTGCTCCCCACCCCTGAAAGGCCCTGGTGTGTGATGTTCCCCTCCCTCTGCCCATGTGTTCTCATTGTTGAATTCTCACTTATAAGCGAGTACATGTGTTTGTTTTTCTATTCCTGTGTTAGTTTGCTGAGGATGATGGCTTCCAGCTTCATCCATGTCCCTGCAAAGGACACGAAGTCACTTTTTTTTATGGCTGCATAGTATTCCATGGAGTATATGTACCACATTTTCTTTATTCATTCTATCATTGATGGGCATTTGGGTTGGTTCCAAGTCTTTGCTACTGTAAACAGTGCTACGATAAACATACGTGTGCATGTGTTTTTATAGTAGAATGATTTATAATTCTTTGGGAATATACCCAGTAAGGGGATTGCTGGATCAAATGGTATTTTTGGTTCTAGATCCTTGAGGAATCGCCACATTGTCTTCCACAATGGTTGAACTAATTTACACTCCCACCAACAGTGTAAAAGTGTTCCTATTTCTTCACATCCTCTCCACCATCTGTAGGGATATTTATAGCACTAAACGCCTGCATGAGAAAGTGGGAAAGATCTAAAATTGACACCCTAACATCACAATTAAAAGAACTAGAGAAGCAAGGGCAAACAAATTCAAAAAACTAGCAGAAGACAAGAAATAACTAAGATCAGAACTGAAGGAGAGAGACACAAAAAATTTCTTCAAATAATGAATTCAGGAGCTGGGTTTTTGAAAATTTAACAAAATAGACTGATAACCAGAGTAATAAAGAAGAAAAGAGAGAAGAATAAAATGGGTACAATAAAAATGATAAAGGGAATATCACCACTGATCCCACAGAAATGCAAACTACCATCAGAGAATACTATAAATACCTTTATGCAAATAAACTAGAAAATCTAGAAGAAATGGATAAATTCTTGGACACATACACCCTCCCAAGACTAAACCAGGAGAAGTTGAATCCCTGGATAGGCCAATAACAAGTTCTGAAATTAAGGCAGTAATTAATAGCCTACCAACCAAAAACAGCCCAGGACCCAATGGCGTCACAGTTAAATTCTACCAGGGGTACAAACAGGAGCTGGTATCATTCCTTCTGAAACTCTTCCAAACAATAGAAAAAGTGGGACTCCACCCTAATTCATTTTATGGGGTCAGCATCATCCTGATACCAAAGCCTAGCAGAGACACAACAATAAAAGAAAATTTCAGGCCAGTATCCCTGATGAAGATCGATGTGAAAATCCTCAATAAAATACTGGCCAACCGAATCCAGCAGCACATCAAAAAGCGTATCCACCACGATCAAGCTGGCTTCATCCCTGGGATTCGAGGCTGGTTCAACATACACAAATCAGTAAACATAATCCATCACATAAACAGAACCAATGACAAAAACCACATGATTATCTCAATAGATACAGAAAAGACCTTTGACAAAATTCAACAGCCCTTCACGCTAAAAACTCTCAATAAACTAGGTACTGATGGGATGTATCTCAAAATAATAAGAGCTATTTATGACAAACCTATAGCCAATATCATATCACACTGAATGGGCAAAAGCTAAAAGCATTCCCTTTGAAAACCAGCACAGGACAAGGATGCTCTCTCTCACCACTCCTATTGAACATAGTATTGCAAGTTCTGTCCAGGGCAACCAATGAAGAGAAAAAAAATAAAGGGCATTCAATAGGAAGAGAGGAAGTCAAATTATCTCTGTTTGCAGATGGAATGATTGTATATTTAGAAAATCCACCATCTCAGCCCAAAAACTCAAGCTGATAAGCAACTTCAGCAAAATCTCAGGAAAGAGATTACTTAAATTACTTTGACCAAAATGCTGATAGTGACATGGACAATAAAGTCCAGCCTGAGGCGGTCTCAGTTGAAGATGAGGAACTTGTTGGGAACTGGAGCAAAGGTTACTCACGCTATGCTAAGAAACTAGTGGCATTTTGCCTAGAGGTCTGCGTAACTTTTTGAGAGTAATGACTTAGGTTATCTGGTGGAATAAATTTCTAAGTAGTAAAGCATTCAAGGGGGAAACAGAGCATAAATTTGAAAAATTTGCAGCCTGAAGATGTGGAAAAAAAAAAATCACAGGTTTTCTAAGGAGAAATTCAAGTCAGCTGCAGAAATTTGTATAAGTAATGAGGAGCAAAATGTTAATTGCCAAGACAATAGGGTAAATGTCTCCAGGGCATGCCAGAAAACCTCACAGCAGACCCTCCCATCACAGGCCTCAAGGCCTAGGAGGGGAAAAAAAAATGGTTTTATGGGCCCGGCCCAGTGGTGCCTTGCTGTTTGTGCAGCCTCAGGACTTGGTGCCCTGCATCCCGGTCAATGTACATCTAAATTGACTAAAAGGGGCCAATGTACATCTCAGGCTCTTGCTTCAGAGGGTCTAAGCCCCAAGCCTTGGTGATTTACACATGGTGTTGGGCCTGTGGGTGCACAGAAGTAAAGAATTGAGGTTTGGGAACCTCCACCTAGATTTCCGATGATGTATGGAAATGCCTGGATGTCCAGGCAGAGTTGTGCTGCAGGGGTGGAACACTCATAAAGAACCTCTACTAGGGCAATGCAGAAGGAAAATGTAGGGTGGGAAGCCCCCACACAGAGTCCTCACTGTGGCACTGCCTAGCAGAGCTGTAAGAAGAAGGCCACCATCCTCCAGACCCCAGAATGGTAGATTCACTGACAGCTTGCATCATGTACCTGGAAAAGCCACAGATATGCAATGTTAGCCTTTGAAAGCAGCCAAGGTTGGAGGAGCTGTACCCTGCAAGCTACAGGGGCAGAGCTACCCAAGATCATGGAAACCCACTTCCTTCATCAACATGATCTGGATGTGAGACATGAAGTCAAATTAGATCATTCTGGTGCTTTAAGATTTGACTGCCCCACTGGATTTTGGACTTGCATGGGGTATGTAGGCCCTTTGTTTTGGCCAATTTATCCCATTTGGAACAAGTGTTTTTACCCAATGCCTGTATCCTCATTGAAACTAGAAAGTAAGTAACTTGCTTTTGATTTTATAGGCTCAGGGGCAGAAGGGACTTGTCTTGTCTCAGATTAGACTTCGAACTGTGGACTTTTGAGTTAATGCGGAAATAAGTTAAGACTTTTGTTGGACTGTTGGGAAGGCATGATTGGTTTTGATATGTGAGTACATGAGATTTGGGGGTGTTCTGGGGGCAGAATGATATTGTTTGACTGTGTCTCCACCCAAATCTCATCTTGAGTTGTAGCTCTCATAATTTTCATGTATGGTAGGAGGGACCTGGCAGGACGTAAATGAATCATGGCATTGGGTCTTTCCTGTGCTGTTCTCATGATAGTGAATAGGTCTCACAAGACCTGATGGTTTTGTAAAGGGGGATTTCCTTGCCTGCCACCATGTAAGATGTGCCTTTTCTCCTCCTTTTCCTTCTTCCCTGATTTTGAGGCCTCCCCAGCCATGTGGAACGGTAAGTCAATTAAATCTCTTTCCTTTATAAATTACCCAGTCTTAGGTATATCTTTATTAGCTGTATGAGAACAAACTAATACTCCTGACACCAAAATCTGTATTAGTCAGGGTTCTCTAAATGTATGGACTAACAGATGAATATATATGAAGGGGTTTGACTCACATGATCACAAGGTGAAGTCCCACAGTAGGCTGTCTGAAAGCTGAGGAGCCAGGAAGCCAGTCCAAGTCCCAAAACCTCAAAATTAAGGAAGCCAATAGTACAGCCTTCAGTCTGTGGCCAAAGGCCTGAGAACCCCTGGAAAATCAATGATATAAATCTAAGAGTCCAAAAGCTGAAGAACTTGGAGTCTGATGCTCAAGGGCAGGAAGCATCCAACACTGGAGAAAGAGGGAGGCCAGAAGACTCAGCAAGTCTCCTCTTTCCATGCCTGCTTTTATGCTTGCAGCTGATTAGATGGTGTCCACCCAGATTGAAGGTGAGTCTGTCTCTCCCAGTCCACTAACTCAAATGTTAATCTCCTTTGGCCACAAGCTTACAGACACACCCAGGACCAATACTTTGTATTCTTCAGTGCAATCAAGTTGATGCCCAATATTAACCATCACATCAACCCAATGGTGCCACAGATTGTTTTTATTAATAAACATAGAAATTTTTTCTATGTTTGACATCTGGTCATAAAGCTTGAAACTTACATTTGTTTTATCTGAGTTTCTTCCTCAGGAAATGACATTCGGACCTCTCAAAAAAGTATCAGCTGGGTTCAACATCAATGATCATTAGAGAAATGCCAATCAAAACCACAATGAGATACCATCTCATGCTAGTGAGAATGGCAAGTATTAAAAAGTCAAGAAACAATAGATGCTGGTGAGGCTGTGAAGAAATAGGAATGTTTTTACACTGTTATTGGGAATGTAAATTAGTTCAATCATTGTGGAAGACTGTATGGCGATTCCTCAAGGATCTATAACCAAAAATACCATTTGACCCAGCAATCTCATTATCGGGTACATATCCAAAAAATATAATTCATTCTACTGTAAACACACACGCAGACATATGTTTATTGCAGTTCTATTTACAATAGCAAAGACACGGAAAAAACCAAAATGTCCATCAATGATAGACTGGATAAAAAAATGTGGCACATACACACCATGGAATAGTATGCAGCCATAAAAAGGAAAGAGACTATGTCTTTTGCTGGGCTATGGATGAAAATGGAAGCCATTAGGCTAGGCAAGGTGGCTCATGCCTATAATCCAAGCACTTTGGGAGGCCATGGCAGGTGGATCACCTGAGGTCGGGGGTTTGAGACCAGCCTAACCAACATGGAGAAACCCCATCTCTACTAAAAAGACAATTACCTGGACATGGTGGTGCATGCCTGTAATCCCAACTACTTGGGAGGATGAGGCAGGATAATCGCTTGAACCCAGGAGGCAGAGACTGCAGTGAGCCGAGATCTTGCAATGGCATTCCAGCCTGGGCAACAAGAGCGAAACTCCATCTAAAAAAAAAAGCAAACAAAACAAAAAGAAAAGAAAAGAAAATGGAAGCCACCATCTTCAGCAAACTAACACAGGAATAGAAATCCAAACACCACATGTTCACACTCATAAGTGGGAGCTGAACGATGAGAACACTTGGACACAGGGAGGGAAACAACACACCAGAGCCTGTTTGGAGGGGTGTAGGGTGAGGGGAGGGAAGGGAACTTAGAGGACAGGTTGATGGGGCAGAAAACCACCATGGCACACATATACCTATGTAACAAACCAGCACATTCTGCACATGTATTCCAGAACTTAAAGTAAAATAAAATAAAATAAAAGATATCGACTAACTGAAACTCACCAGATCACCACAACCAGACAATGACATGCCTAGGACTCTTCATTCCTCATGATTGCTTCCTTTTCCCTCCCTAGTTCCTGTTTTCTTACACATTCTTACATTTCTTCCCTACTATATAAACTCCTTTTTCTAATTGGTCACAGAGATGGATTTGAGTTTGATCTCCCATATCCTTGACTGCCGCACACGATTAAAACCTTTTCCCCTGGTAATACTCATTGTCTCAGTGATTGGCTTTCTTTGGGGTGAGCAGCAGGATCCAGAGAAAACCCCTGGTGTTTTGGTAACAGTAGTAGTGTCTGCAAAAGATGATTCTCTAATTAACTATCTTCACATTAATTGCATGTACCACAAACAGTGGGGATGGAACAGAATTCACTAACTGGAATAAATACAGAGACTATGTATCAGGATTTTCAGGGACAGTGGGAGGTTTGTAGGAGAGATATGGTTTGTTCCTTTCAATATGCATAATTATTACTTGTGCCCCCTCTTATGGTCAAACATATCCAGATTTGGATCATAAATTACATGGGCACCTTTGCTTAAATCATAAAATACCTACCCTTGAAATGAAAAAAAACAAAAACAAAATATGTGACTGGGAAATTAGGATTAATGCTCTATAACACACCATACAGTATGTGTTTACATTCCTCTTTCATATGAAATTAGAAACAGATAAACATATAAGGCTTTTGAAAATTAATAGCACCATATTATCTATAGTACGGTCCTCTATTAGGTATAAAAATTTAACAACGTATCTTCAATTTTTCCATGTCAATAAATTTGGTTTGATTTTACATTTTATTAACAGCTGCATAGCATTGCATAAGTATAGCCACATAAAAGTTACTTCGTGCTTCCTCATTGATGGCTGTTTATTTATTTTTAAAAGAATGAAACAATATCCAACTGCTTCATGCATTTTTTTGTGTCCACTTGGCATATTTCTGCAAAACAGATACTGACAAATAGAAATTATGAGTGAAAAGGTATATACATATAGCGTTAATATTTAATAACCCACGGCTTTCTCAAAAGGTTTAACAGATTTATACTTCTACAAAATTGTGTATGTGTATTTTATTATATGTTCTCACCAATATATGGTGTTATTAATCATTTTAATAGTTCTTAATTGGGCAAAATTCCATATTCATGTTTTCAGTTTATGTGATTAGTAGTAAGGTTAAGCATTTTTAAAATTTTATGAATTTTCAATTTATATCATTTGTCTATTACTCTATTTCATAGTTTGTCTTCTTACAGGTTTGAGTTCTTTTTTCTGGATACAAACCCTTAATTTATTTTTAGTTTTTTGAGATAGTGTCTGACTCTATCACCCAGGCAGGAGTTCAGTGGCACCGTCATGGCTCCTGCACCTTCGACTTCATGAGCTCAAGTGACCTTCCCACCTCAGACTTCCACGTAGCTGGGACTGCAGGTGCATGCCCCAATTCCTTGCTAATTTTTTATTATTGTTTTTCTTAGAGACAGGGTCCCACTATGTTACTCACATTGGTCTCAAACTCCTGGGTTGAAGCCATCCTCCCACTTAGGTCTTCCAATATGCTTAGATTACAGACATGAGCCACTGTTCTTGGCACTGGATACATCATCTTTGCCTTATACGTATGCTACATATATATTCCTGGGTCTAACATTTGCTTTATAAATATGTTTTTAGTTGATTTTGTAACATAGAATATTTTGGGGGAGTAAAATACATCAGCCAATTTCTGTTTGCCTTGTGTGTATTTTATCCTGCCCACCTCAAGATTATGAAAATTAATTATTCTTTTCTTAATATTATACAAAATATTTTCTATCTCAAATTCTTGCTTAATGTAAGGTGAAGTAGAAATACACTTTTTCATGGGGCAAAGAACATAAACAGACACTTTTCAAAAGAAGACATGCATGTAGCCCATAAGCATATAAAAATGCTCAACATCACTAATCATTAGAGAAATGCAAATCAAAACTACAATGAGTTACCATCTCACACCAACTAAAACGACTGTTAGTAAAAAGTCAAAAAATAACAGATGTTGGTGAGGTTGTGCAGCAAAGGAAACATACAGTGCTGGTGGGAGTGTAAATTAGTTAAGCCACTGTGGAAAGTTGTGTGGCAATTTCTCAAAGAACTTAAAATAGGATTACCATTTCACCTAGCAATCCCATTATTGGTTATATACACCCCAAAATATAAACTGTTCTACCATAGAGACACATTCATCCCTATGTTCATTGCAGCACCACCTACAATAGCAAAGACATAGAATCAACCTAAATGCCCATCAGTGGTAGACTGAATAAAGAAAATATGGTACACATACACCATGGAATACTATGCTGCCATGAAAAAGAATGAGATCATGTCCTTTGCAACAACATGGATAGAGCTGGAGGCCACTATCTTAATCAAACTAACATGGGACCAGAAAATCAAATGCTGTATGTTGTCACTTACAAGTATGAGCTAAACAATTAGGACACCTGGATAGTAGGAGGGGAGCAGCAGACACTGGGTCTACATGAGGGTGGAGGGTGCGAGGAGGAAGAGAATCAGAAAAATAACCATCAGGTACTATGCTTATTACCCGGGTGACAAAATTATCTGTACACCAAATCCCTGTGACATGAAGTTTACCAACAAAACAAACCTACACATGTACCACTGAAACTAAAATAAAAAGTAAACAATAATGATAATCATAATTTAATTAGTGTTAGAAAAAATAATGCTAACAAATAACACAGTTTCAAATATATAACAATTTTGCCACCATAGTTTATTGAAAAAATTATAATTTCTCTTACACTGAATTTATAATTTCATTTTTCAAATTCTTTAAAGAGTTATTTTGTATTTTGATTGTACTTGTGTAATATGTAGAGATTATATTGGTTAGAATTGACTTTTTACAATATTGATTCTCCATTCATAAACATGAAATTGTGCCTGCAATTTTTTTATTTTTAATTTTTTTAGTTAATCTTTGTTGTCCTCTACTGAAGTGTATTATTTTAGAGGCCCAATGCAGTCCTTCTCAGGTTTACACTTTGGCATTTTGCAGGATGTACAGTATTTACAAGAAAGTTGTTCCAGTGTATTTGCTTTTTTTGCATTAAACAGTTTATTTAATATTTTAATATAATATACAGTGTGTGAATTGTAGTATCTTTCCAGTATTTTCTCTTGGATATTCTGGATAGAGTATCATGTTAACTACTAATAATTTATTATTAGCAGTTTAATTTATTCCTTTTGAAAATACATTGTATATTATCAGTGAGAGGTTCTAACATGACTAAGTATGTTGTGTCTGGAAACATATAAACTAACAGAGCAGAAAATATTTAGTAGATTATGACACAAATAATAATCACAATTTTCATTTATTTTTTAATGCTGTATACATCTTATTAAATGAAAAATTCAGGTATGATACAACTTCTGTAAAATATGTTATAATAAATGATAAAGTATTTGTGTAGTAGTGTGCTCCTATATGTATATGGGTAAAACCTTGGAAAGAAAATTAGCAAAATATTACTGGAAAGTTGAATTAGTAATGATTAAATTAATAAAACATTCTTCTCAGTGCCTTTCTTTATTTTACATCTTTTGAAATGTCTATGTATGATTTTATAAGAGATACACTACGTATGTCTAAAATACTATAGAATAACATTAGTTATATGTAATAGGTTATATATTATATATATTTTTTATATCTTTAAGAGAAATGAAATCATATAAAGCATATATTTTGTTAAATTACTATCTGAAGTCATCCATATATATTCCATCTATAAATTTAGCATTTGAAAATAATACAATTATATCTAGTTTAAGAAATAAAGAGCATCTGGTTTAAAACACAGCATGGAATCTGGAGTGACATGGACTGAGGTTCAGGGTTGGTTCTTCCATTTTGGAGTCAGTTTTTTAAATTTTGGACAAAAGACTTAACATCTCAAAATCTCAGGATCCTCTGCTTTATTACTGGGATAAAAATGTCATGCTTCAAAGGAATAACATGACCACTACATGGAGTTAAAAAGTAGAGCCTGGCACTCATTAAAAGTTGGTTTATTTTTATTATGTGCAATTATAATATGTTTTTGTTGCTATTGTTATTATTATAACTGCCATTATTATAATTACTATTGGCTTTCAGAAGAATGAGGATATCTGTTAATTCATTTTTCCCTGATTATCCAACTTGATAAATTACATTAATGATAAAACCTACCAAAGATAAGAACTCTCATTCTCCTAATCAAGAATAAACTCAAAGCAGTACATTCATTAAATGCATTGCAGTTGAACTGGAAGTTGCTGAATGCTACAGCAAGAGGAATTGGCAGTTATTCATAACACCACATAAAAATTAAGAGGCCTCATTGCAGTGCAGTTAGTGACAGGCCATTTGCTGGATATTTTGGAGGGAAAGAAATTTAACACTTTGACTCATGAAATTTTGACACTTCAGATTTTTAGAGCAAAATCAAAAAGATATTTACATATACCCCACTTAATGCTGCACAACACAGCACGGTAGCATACTAAGGGTCACTCTTCCAACATATTTTCCTAAAAATAACTACAGTATATTAGTATTCACATTTTGTTTACATTTTCTGTTATTATATTCCTCAGAGATAATTACACTTAGCATGTCAGAATGTACAACAGCTGATATGGCAAGCTTGTGAGCATGACTGTAACATATGCAGATGCTCCCAGCAAGTGCTGTGTTTCAAGTTGATTGTATATTGTTTAATATAGCTTGTCACTAGTATAACTTGTGCTCTAGGACATAGTATGACCCACAATGCCAAATAAGGCCAAATTCTATACCACTGGACCTTCCATATAGAAACAAGGAAAAGTATCATGCTGTTAAAGTGCCACTTTTCTAGTTGGTCAAGACACCTATAGGGAAACATGTTGAGCAATAAAAGGTTAAACACCTCTATCAGTGGATGATGGAAGATTAATGGATGGAAATCCCCTGGAAACACAAAGATCATAATAAACACCGAAGTAGCTTGTAATGATGAAAATGTGTATAATCAGTAGTCAGAGGAAACAATTGCTGAGAGTTCACTGTGCCTTTAGAAATATTGAAGAGATGAGGAAAATCCAGATCATCTCCTTGGGGACTAGGTCATGATGACCCTCAGAGTTAATGTGAGCTTCTTCTTCCAAAAACACATCCACTGCTGTAAAAGGTATATGTGCTGGTAAAAACGAAGTTCCTGGTACAAGAAAGCAACAACCCAGTTCTGACCAAGATAGGGGAAAAAAATCTGAAAGAAAAAATACAGAAAGGATCTGAGAATTTGAAAAGTATAAAAAAATGGAATTAATCCTAAACAGTAGAGCAACTCTTCTCTTAGACCATATCTATTTAAAATTTTTTGATATTATCCTAGGGGGAATAGAACTGTAAATATGCCAGAAATCCATTACTTATAAAACATGTCAGTGTGCACATTATGATTAACCATATAGGTAAATGCTTAAAGGTTTTATTTACTACTATAGCTTTAATCATTTTCAAGAAATTCCTTTGTCATCATAACATTACAATTTAAATCATACTTTTTGTAAGTAAATATCTGATGATGTAGACTGTGGTGTCTAGAGCAAAGGAACATGTTAAGCCCTAGAGACCTCCCTCCACAACTCAGAATGTAATTTTAACAGGATTTATTTTTCTTTATTACCTGCTAAAGGTTTAACAATTTAATGCAGCTATAGAAAATCCCTGTTTGTCTTCAATTCTGAATACCTCAACATTTCCCAACTATGGAAATTTTTATTTCATAGCTATTGCTGTGAAAATGCAACAGAAATATATATATATTTTTGCTTAGAATTACAGCAGAAATACTTTTCTCTCAATAGATCCAAAAAAGGCTTTCAATTTAAAAGTCGACACCCCTTTATGTTACAAACTCTCAATAAACTAGGTATTAAATAAATATACCTCAAAATAATAAGAGCCATCTATGCCAAACCCATAGCCAACATCAAACTGAAATGGCAAAAGCTGGAAGCATTCCCCCTTGAAAACTGGTGCAAGACGAGAATGCCCTCTCTCACCACCTCTATGTAACATAGTATTGGAAGTCTTAGACAGATAAATTAGGCAAGAGAAAGAAATAAAGGGCATCCAAATAGGGAGAGAGAAAGTCAAACTATCTCTGTTTACAGATGACATGACTCTATATCTAGAAGACCCCATAGCCTTAAAGTAAAAGCTCTTCCAGATGATAAACAACTTCAGCAAAATTGCCTGATATAAAATTAATGTCTGCAAATCAATAGCATTTCTACACATCAACAACAACCAAACAGACAGCCAAATCACAAAGGCAATCCCATTCACAAT
This sequence comes from Piliocolobus tephrosceles, assembly GCF_002776525.5. Classification (NCBI taxonomy): domain Eukaryota; kingdom Metazoa; phylum Chordata; class Mammalia; order Primates; family Cercopithecidae; genus Piliocolobus; species Piliocolobus tephrosceles. Next base: position 117,613,348 of record NC_045440.1, on the reverse strand, counting down.
TGACATAAAAAGAGTAAAATATCTAGGAATACAGCAAACCAGGAAGGTGAAAAATCTCTACAAAGAAAATTACAAAACACTACTCAAATACATCAAAGACACAAACAAATGGAAAAAAAAAATATCCCATGCTCGTGCATAGGAGAATCAATATCATTAAAATGACTACATTGCCAAAAGCAATTTAAATATTCAATGCTATTTCTATCACACCACCAATGGCATTCATTAAGAACAAGAAAAAATCTAATTTAAAATCCATATGGAACAAAAAAGAGCCCAAATAGCCAAGGCACTCCTAAGCAAATGAACAAAACTGGAAGCATCTCGTTATCCAACTTCAAACTATACTAAAAGGCTACAGTAACTAAAAAGCAGCATAGTTTTGGCACAAAAACAGCAACTTAAACCAATGGAACAGAATAGAGAGCCCAGAAATAAGGTCACACAACTATGACCATCTGATCTTTGATAAAGCTGACGAAAACAGCAATGTGGAAAAGACTATCTATTCAATAAGTGGTACTTGATAATTGACTAACCATATGCAGAAGACTGAAGCTGGACCACTTCCTCGTACCACATACAAAAATCAACTCAAGACTGAATAAAGACTTAAATGTAAAGCCCAGAATTATAAAATCCCTGAAGAAACCTAGGGAATACCATCCTAGATATAGAAATAGGCAAAGATTTCATGACAAATACACCAAAAGAAATTGCGATAAAAGCAAAAATTGACAAATAGGATCTGCTTAAACATAAGAACTTCTGCGGAGCAAAAGAAACTATCAACAGAGTAAAGAGAAAACCTAGAGAATGGGAGAAAATATTTGCAAACTATGCATCTGATAAAGGTCTAATATCCAGCATCTGTAAAGAACTTAAACACACTTACAAGAGAAAACCAATTCCATTAAAAAGTGGGCAAAGGACCTGAGAAGACACTTCTCAAAAGAAGACATACATGATGTGGCCAAAAATCATATGAAAAAAAGCTCAATATCACTGATCATTAGAGAAAAGCAAATCAAAACCACTGTGAGATACCATCTAACACCCGTCAGAATGGTTGTTATAAAAAAAGTCAAAAAATAACAGATGCTGGCGAGGTTGTGGAGAAAAGGGAACATTTACACATTGTTGGTGGAAGTATAAATTAGCTCAATTACTGTGGAAAATAGTACTGCGATTCCTCACAGAAATAAAAGCAGAAATATCATTTGACCCAGCAATCTACTGAATATATAACCAGAGGAATATAAATCATTCTACCCATAAAGGCACAGGCATGTGAATGTTCATTGCAGCACTCTTCACAACAGCAAAGACATGGGATCGACATAAAATGCTCATCAACAATAGATTGGTTAAAGAAAATGGGGTACAGGGCCGGGCGCGGTGGCTCACGCCTGTAATCCCAGCACTTAGGGAGGCTTAGGCAGGCAGATCACGAGGTCAGGAGATCGAGACCATCCTGGCTAACACGGTGAAACCTTTTCTCTACTAAAAGTACAAAAAAATTAGCCGGGAGTGGTGGCGGGCGCCTGTAGTCCCAGCTACCGGAAAGGCTGAGGCAGGAGAATAGCATGAACCCGGGAGGCGGAGCTTGCAATGAGCCCAGAGGCGCTACTGCACTCCAGCCTGGGCGACAGAGCTCCGTCTCAAAAAAAAAAAAAAAAAAGAAAAAAGAAAAGAAAAGAAAGAAAGAGAATAGGGTACACAACACCATGGAATACTATGCAGCCATAACAAAGAACAAGATCATGTCTTTTGCAGGAACATGGATGGAGCAAGAGGCTATTTTCCTTAGCAAACTAATGCAGGAACAGAAAACCAAATACCACATGTTCTCACTTATAAATGGGAGCTAAATGATAATACCTTATGAACACAAAGAAGGAAACACTAGACACTGGGGTCTACTTGAGTAGCAGAGTGGGAGTAGGGAGAGAAGCAGAAAAGATAACTATTGGGTACTGGGCTTAATTTCTGGGTGATGATACAATATGTACAAGGAGGCCCTGTGACATGTGTTTACCTATGTATCAAACCTTCACATGTGCCCCTAACCTCAAATAAAAGCTAAAAGAGTAACTTCACAGAAAAAAAAGGAAAAAAAAAAGGAGAAGAAAGAAAAGATTAATGGTTGTTGGGAGCTGGGGTTGGTGCCAAACAAAGGAGGAAGGAATGTATAGGTGGAGCACAGATTTCTAGAGCAGTGAAAGCATTTTGTATAATACTATAATGTCAGATACATGGCTTTAACCAGTTGGTAAAACTTGTAAAACCTAACAACACAACAATTGAAGCCGTACGTAAACTATGGATTTTATTTATGAATAGCTTTATCAACATTGGTTCAACAATCGTAACAAATGAACCATACCAATGCATGATGTTAAAACACAAAAACACTGTAAGGAGAGTGGTAGTGGTGGTATTTAAGAACGTGTTGTACTTTCTGTTCATTTTTTAAAATAAATCTAAATTGCTATAAGAAATAAACTCTAATAATTAAAAAAAAAGAGAGAGAGACAGGCAGGGCTTTTCCACTGATAACAGGGCTACATATTCAGTCCATAAAACCTGACAGATGGTAGTTCAAGCATGGCTTCGAAACTTAAAGTGAAAGCGCTCACTCCCTCTAGGAACTGGCTAATTTACTTTTCCATATATCTGATCATTAGTACTCATTTTATCCCTCTACTCATTAGCATTGTGCATATACTTAAGCTTCTGAAAAAAATTCCCTTTGAACTACATAGTGCAGCAGTACATAACTCAATGTATGACCTTCTAATAGAGGCAAACTCCACTTAAACTATGTAAAGGTGCTCTTTCTCAAATTTTCTCCAAGTAGAAATTATAAAAGTGTTTATGTTGCAAAATGAATCTATGCATTCACAGTAAATAGATTTTATGTTAATTTTTAAAAAGTACCTAAGTAAATAGGTGCTAAAGGTTTATATGTTAGAAATCAAGTTTGGCATTTGATGAATATGGTAAAGTTCACAGCATGAGAATATAGTACTTTTTGATAGAAGGATGCATTATACCGAATACTGCATGTTAAGCTATTAGTTCATTGTTAATCATCTTGTTTTATCACTGACTGAAAAAAAGTCAGGAATAAACACTCACATTGGAGCAGTCATGAGAATGAGCGCTCCTAAGATTGTAACACCTTTGTAAAGCTTACCTAGTCTTATGGTGACATGTTTTTTTAAAGTTGTTTATTTTTATCAAGTAACTACAAATCCACTCAAAATCTACTGTCTAATTTCAAGAATAATTTAGTCACTTAGGAAGGAACATTAGTTCTTTTAGGTCTCTAATAAACAATTAACTTTCTTTGTTCATATCAAGGTATAGTGAATTTTTATTTATTTTTAAATTATACCTCAATCTTTCTTAGATTCAATTAAAAAATCTTTAAAATCAGAGTTTTTAAATTATTTAAGCTTAAATTTAATTGTCAGTTAAAACATAAAGAACAGTAATCAACTCATTTAAAAGCTCATATTAAATACAAAAGGACATGCATTTGGAAGTATATGAAAGAAAATATTGATATTATTTTCCTAGACTCTAATTGTGAGATCATAAAGCAAACTATAATATGCTATGTTGTAAAAATGATTGAAAACATATTTACATTTATATTTTTCTTTTGCAAATTTATCGGAAAATAATTGTGATGAAATTTATTTTCAAATACAGAAATTATAATTGAGTTCCATGAAATAAACATAGAAATATTATATATAACATTGCAAATTTAATATTAGGTCAAATAATACTGGATCTAATAATAGAAAATTTTATTTTACAAAATCTTACAAATGTTATAAAATAAAATTTATTATTTTATAAAATAGAAAATTGAATTAATTTCCAAAGCCATACTAGTTTGAAACTACTTTTGTGTACTTTCTTCAATTTCCATTATTTAACTTTCCAATTAATCTTGTTTATCACTTTCAATTTCAAACTATTATGTATATTAAAAAATGCATTTCTAAGTGATTTCCTAATATACTCTTAGTAACAAATTACAGTTAAATACATTTTTTCCCTCATCTGTATGTGAAAATTTTTGATAAGTTTTTAAAGTTAAATCAGATCCTATACTGAGGTTGTGAGTAGCTCTCAGGGACATAAATTTGGATTCTGGGGCAAGATGTAGCATAGAGTAGGTTTCTAAAGTTGAGTGTGTTGCGAATTAGGGAAAATAAAAACGGAATATTATCATTTTGAGGTTACATCTGTGTTTTGTTCTACTACATACAATTTTTATTCCACTAAAATTTGATGTAAGATGTAAGATAGAAAGCTGCTACACATCCTTCTCCTTTGTTTAACAACATTAATTATATATTCATATAATATATACAAATATAAACATTTATTGACATAATAAATATATGTTATGATACATGAGATAAAAAGATCCTGAGTAACAGATACTTATAAATTGTTGAACTGATGTTCAAAATTATTTCTTAATGTGAAAGATACTAAAGAAAGCAGGAAAAATCAGGTTGACTCTGACTTCTTCAAGGCATCAGTCAAAACTGGAAAGAAATGGAAGAAATGAAAGAATATCTGTCTGATTTTGAAATCATAATTTGATCCATGAAATTATGCAAAATCAAACTGTCATTCAAGTAGAAGGCTACCACAAGACATTTTGAAATATCAGACATCATTGGATAAAGATATTTTAAAAGAAATTACTAAACCCTAAAATATAGCCAAGCAAGGGATCAATTAAAACAAAGAAACAAAAACAAAACATAATAAACAGCTATAGTAATACTATGTCACAATAAATTATGGTTAAGAAACAATTTATCTAAATATTGAAATTTAAACAAACAACTTCTGGAGCTATACAGATATGGCTAGAAAACCAAATAAAAGTGTTATGAAGTATGCTAAAATAAAAGGGATATACCCAAGGAAAATTGCTAAATCAGGTGAAAGAGGTGTGAATATGTAAAATAAAGCTGATATTTAAATAACTGGAGAATCTATAAAGAATAACTGGAGAATCCATAACTGGAGAATCTATAAAGAGAACGTCTACTTAATGTAAAAACAAAACAATTCCAAAGAAATGACCCTGAAAAATTAAATGAATATTTTAAACTAATATCTTTCTTGGTATCTTTAAGATATTTTCTTCATCAAATCATTGTTTACCTATATTTTTCTATTTAATAATTTGATAAAAATAAATCTAATCATTTTAAAATTGTATGTCTAATATAATTGGATTATAGTTCTATAATAAAATTGATTGCCTTGATAAATGATTGCCTCATTAATCAAATAACCAAAGAAAGTTTCTCATTATATCATTCCAAAGAATAAAATAAAAAGAATAAAAATTGAATTAATAAATCCTCAATTTGTAATCCTTTTGATCAATGCATCTAGGCAAGTATTGTCAATGTCTTCTATCCTTTCAAAGATACTTACAAACACTGTATGGCTTTGGATAAACATACACATCACCATCTATGAATTATTCTTGCAAGCAGTAAATATGATTTTGAAGATACTTTCCAAATATAGGTAATACAATAAACTGATTCTAGATTATGTGACTTTCTATAGGAAAATGAACTGATTTCTTCAACAAATAAATTTCAAGAATTAAAAGAAAACCAAAAATGTTTAAAAAGAAAATAGAAAGATTATAGATGAAAAGAGGCTCAAGATATATATCATGCAATTTGGATCTTGATTCAAAGTTAGAAGGAAGCATGAGAGGTTTATGGGCATCTACCACTTGATACTTGATAAATAATATGTCATTGATAATCATATTACATATTACATCTTATTAAAAGATTATAGTTGATTTTAAAAGCATAATATTGTCACTGTTTATGAAAATATTTTTATTTAGATATATATTTATTTGAACATTTACGCAGCAAATAATATAACATCTGGAATTTATTCCAAGATAGTGAAGAAATTTGGGGATGTCTTTGGTGGGATAGATTTGCCATAAGTTGATGAGCACCTACAGATAAATTACACTATTTTCTCTAATATAAAATAAGTTTAAAATTTTCCATAGGAAAAGCAAGAAAAAATAAAAAGATAGATAGACATCTTTAAAGTTCTTGTTTTAGATGCTTACACATACTAAACACTCAGAAATAAACCACTATTATCAGTTCATTTATAATTCTTAAACTATGGTTAGAAAATAGGATTTATGAGAACTCTAACTTTTAATATTTACTATGAGTTTCTTTGCAGCTTTGTGTTTTATATATATTTTGTGTAAACTCTTGGAACATTATAAAATAATGTCCCTCTTGTGTTTAATACGCATTTTTTCTGTTTAGGTTTTAATTAAATCTAATATGTTTGTTTGTTCATTGATTGATTAACTAGTTCTATAATTGTTTTTAATGGACCTCTTTGGGCCTATCTGGCAGATATCCTGCTTTCTGGCAGTGATGCTTGCTTAATGAGTATCTTTTGAGTGACTTTATTAACACAAAGTGCTCTCAAAAAGTCATTAACTGGCAAAATTTTCTTAAAAGGAAAAGTTATTTTCCAACAAGAAAGATTGAGTTTTTATATTTTTTTATATTTATGCACAAAACTTATAAATTACAATAATTGCCTCCATTCAGAGAAATTAAGGTAACATTAAGTCATTCAATAGATAATTCACCCAGATATTTGGGTTGATGATGAGGCTTACGGGAGTACAACAGCCTTTAAAATTGAGCTGTCCTGTGGAATCTACAATAACAATGCATCAAGGAAAGAAAACACATGAATATGATTTTTAAATGTAGAAATATAGTCATGCATCATTTAATGAGAGGGATACTTTCCAATGAAAGCATTGTTGGGTGATTTTGTCATTGTGCAAACATCATAGAGTGTACTTACATAAACCAAGATGGTAGAGCCTATTTCACATCTAGGCAATATGACAAAGACTATTTATCATACTACTCAAGATTTTATTGTTTTCTGTTACTTGCTACTCGAAGAATCTGAATTAAAACAAGTATGTTCCAAAAAAATCCATTAGTTAACTATGACTTGAAGTCATAATGCTAGGTCCAGGATTAAATCAGAAGTAGGAACAATTTTCCTGGTCTACTTGCTGTAAATTGATATTCTAGAAGCATAGGTCAAATTATTTTTCGTTCACCCACTTAAAAGACAAAATATTTTCAATATTGAAACATTCTGCACTCACTACATAATTCATTTACTTTTGCTTTCTTACCAAAGTAATTAAGTTTCAGAAATGAACTTGATATTTGTTTCACTTTTATCTCTCTCAAAGAGTGATCATATCAACATAAAATATAGTGGCAATATTTAGAATATGAGCTGAACCCTTAAAAACTGGTAGCTTTGGAGACGTGGAGAAAATAAACAAGGGCAAAGATGGAGTTCAGATTATGTTCTCTAACAGCCAGTATTTTGAATTGCCTCAAATACAGTATTCCTCTGGGAGATTGGTCAGTTAAAAATATAAAGAGGTGGGCTTCAAGATATACTTACTAGAAGCAACCAGCACTCACCTCCTCCACACAAAAAAAGACCAGAACAGCAGTAGATAATTATATATTAAATAGAGACTCTAAGAGAGAACACTGGAAATCATAAAAAAAATAAATAAATAAAATATGACAGAATCTTTGAAGCCCAGAAGGAGAGGAAACAAAGCAACTGTCCTAGATACAGTTAGCTGGCATCCAGGAGGAACTCCACAGTGCAGATGGATAGTGGGGAGTTAAGTGAAGGATTCTCAGCTGTCCAGATGCCAATCATGTATTCCTACAATCCTAGCAATAGAAGAACTCCTTGATCATCATGGACCCTGAGTCTAGTATAGATAGCTGACTGGGGCCCATGTGATGGCATGGTTCCAGAGAGGAAGTTTGTGCTATATCCTATGCACCTCCTGAAAACCAAGCAGTTGTGGAACAGTGCCATTAGGAAAGCCCAGCCTCCACCAGATTGCCATGGGGCCTAAGAGTCTCTGCATCTCCAGATCCAAGGATCCCAGCTCACACCCTCTCACATTCGCACAAGATAACACCAGCTGGACCCAATGATACAACCAGGTCCCGAGCACTCTAGTGCATGCAGTGTCCTATACCTTGGGGAATGGTCAGTGCAGTGCATGGGGAAAGCTGCCCCAGGACAAAGATGGCCAAAGTACATGCTCTCCAGACCTGAAAGCCACGTGCTTGAGGCCACTGTCACTGACAACAACCCCATTCCCCAGCCCCCAGCAGGAGGAACACTGTGCACCTTCCTGTACTTTCAGAGAATCTGGGAAACAGCCTGCCCTTACTGTCACAGCTGGTGCTTGTGAACACAGTCAGAAAAACTTAGGACAGGCTACTTCTCCTTGGGATACCCCTGCCAATGCTCATGTGCATTGTCCAGGGGCCTGGAGATCAACTTGCTCCACCTGCTGCCGCTGGCGCCCACAAACACATTCCATGGTCCTGAGGACAGACCGGCCTAACCTGTCACCCCTGTACACATCGACTGCACAAAACATCAGGAGCCTGAGGACAGACTTGCCAATTCCTGGGTACATTGTTCAGGGAGGTACAGGTCAGTCTTCACTGCTTGCCACCAGTGACATATGGGAACATCATCAGGAGGCTGGGCAACAAGCCCTGCCTGCCTTTTCAAGCCATCTGGGGACCTGGGGATAGATCTGCCCCACCCACCATAGTCTGTGCCGTGTATACATTCAGGGATCCTGAGAACAGACCTGTCCCATCAGGGGCCACCCTACTCCAGGGATCTAGAGGTATATTCATCCCAGTTGCTGCAACTTGTATCTTTACTTGCCTTCCAGGGATCTGAGTATGGGCCTGCCCAGTTTGCTGGTATCTGTGAACATAGACCAGAGGTCTGTGAATCAAAATGTTACTCAGCACAGCCCATATCACATGTATAATTAGGGGCCTGAGGACAGGCTCACCAAAACTGGTGTCGCCGCTACCAGTGCCTGCACACATCATCTGGAAAGGTCCGGGAATTCCCCATCCCACCTACTACCATGGCACCCATTCACTTCCCCTGGGGGTCTGAGGTTCTACCTAGCCTGCTAACAAGAATGACAGTGCCACTCACTTGCATATGCCACCTGAATACCTGGAGACTGACCCAGGATGCTTAATGTCATCACTGACCCCACACATACTGCCTAGGGTCCTTAGGACCCACCTGCTCATTTAGTCCATCATTGCCACAGCCAGCACCTGAGCACAAGCTGCCTGGAAGCCCAAGAATCAGTCTGCCTATACTTTCTAACACTGGTGCCACTGTATACCACCAAGTGACCAAAGGGAGGCTCCACCACCCCTGTGACTAGGGCCTAAGAACAAACCCACTTTGTGTCCTCATACCCAGCAAAGCGGAAACACAGCCTCCACTAGCAATAACATCCTTATCCTTAGACACTGAGAAACACAAAACACCACTGATGCTGATTATAGCTGAACAAATCATATAAAGAATACACTACGGCAGTTACCCAGAATCAAAGCAAAAACATGCTATCCAATTTACACTATAGATGCCTTTATAGGGAAAAAAAACTTTCCCTACAAAAGCCAATCCATAAAAATTGAAAGAAGTGACTGTTACACCAGATGCACAGAAATCAAGGTAACGGCACAACAAATATTTAAATATATATATATAAAAACAAGGAAACATGACACTTCCAAAGGAACAAAATAATTCTTCATCAGTAAATTCCAATAAAAAATTAAAAACTGCCTAAAAGATAGTTGAAAACAATGATATTAAATAAGCTCAGTGAGATACAAGAGAACATAAACAGTATGAAGAAATCAGAAAAACAATTAATGATCTGAATGAGAAATTTAACAAAATGTTAAATATCATTAAAAAGAACCAAACAGAAATTCTGGATCAGAATAAGTCAATCAATGAAATAAAAAATAAAATCAAGAGCTTCAACAGTAGACTAGATCAAGCAGAAGAGACAATTTCTGAATTTAAAGTTGGACCTTTTGAAATAATCCAGTATACAAAAGAAGAAGAGAATAAAAGGATTAAATAAAGTCCATGGGACATACCACCATGAAGTCAGCAAATATTTTAACTTTCTGTTTTGCAGAAGGAGAAGTAATGCACAAAGGCATAGAGAATCTATTTAATAAAATAATATCTGAAAATTTGCCAAATGTCTCAAAAAATAGAGACATCAAGATACAGGAATCTCAATTTAAAATATATTTAACCCAAAAAACTTCTCCAAGGCACATAATAGTCAAACTGTCAAAAGCCAAAGACTAAGAGAACGCTAATAACAGCAAGAGAAAAATCATTAAGTCACATATAAGGGAACACCCATGATATGATTTGGCTGTGTCCTCACCCAAATATCATCTTGAATTGTCCTCCCATAATTCCCATGTGTTATAGGAGGGACCTGATGGCAGGTCATTGAATCATTGGGGCAGGATTTACCCCTATACTATTCTCAGGGTGGTGAATAAGTCTCATGAGCTCTGATAGAAGTTCTCCTGCACAATCTCTCTTTCTTGTCACCATGTAAGGTGTGCCTTTGCCCCTCCTTCACCTTCTGTCATGATTGTGAGGCATCCCCAGCCATGTGGAATGGGAGTCAATTAACCTTCTTTTTCTTTATAAATTACCCAGTCTCGGGTATGTCTTTATGAGCAGCATGAGAACAGATTAATGCAGCCCATCAGACTAAAAGTGCATTTCTCAGGATTTCTTGGCAGAAACCTTACAGGCTAGGAGAGAATGAGATCATTATTCCAAACTCTGTTAGAAACAAACAAACAAAACTACTAGTCAAGAATAATACATCCAGGAAAGCTACTCTTCAAAAACAAGGAAATAACACCTTTTCCAGGCCAGCAAAACCTGAGAGAACTCATTAACAGTAGGCCAATCCCGTAAAACAAGCTTAAAGCAGTCCTACATCGGAAGCTGGATGATGACATCTACCATCATGAAATCAAATAAAAGTATAAAATTCACTGGTAGAGCACACAGACAAATCAGAAAGAGAAATAACTCAGATGTTACCACTATAAACAATAAGAAAGCAAAGAAGAAAGGATATACAAGGCAAACAGAAAGCAATTAGCAAAATTACAGGAATATGTCCTCACCTATCAACATTAACCTTAAGTGTAAATGGATTAAATCATGCTTTTAAAAGATAAAGACTGATTTAATAGATAAAAAAAGATTCAACTACATGCTGCCTACATAAAACTCATTTAACTCTTAGGAAACATATAGATTAGAAATGAAGGATAGAAAAAGATATTCCATCCAAATGGAAACCAAACGTAAAAAGGAGTTAAGTATACTTACATCATCATATAAAATGTTCTTTAAGTAAACAACAGTTAAGAGAGACAAAGAAGTTCATTATATAATGATAAAGAAATAAATTAAGAAAGATAATATAATAATTATAAATACATATGTATCCAAAGCTGGAGTATCCAGATAAAGAAAGCAATTATTATTAGATATAAAAAGAGAAATAGACTCCAATACAATAATAATAAGAAACTTTAACACTCCATTCTCAGCATTGGAAAGATTAGGCAGAAAATAAGCAAAGAAACATTAAATTCAAGCTGCATCTTAGAGCAAATGAACTTAATAGACATTTACAGAACATTTTATTTAACAGCTATAGAATATGCATTCTTTTCAATAGCACAAGGAACATTCTCCAGAATGGAATATATGTTGGGACACAAAGCAAGTGCCAACACATTTTTAAAAATGAAAATCTTACCAAATATTTTCTGAAGCCATATGGAATAAAGCTAGAAATTAGTACCAAGAAGAACTTTAGGAACTGTATAAATACATGGAAATTAAACAACATGCTCTTGAATAACCATTGGATAAATGAAGAAATTAAGAAGAAAATTTTAAAAATAATGAAACAAATGAAAATGGAAACACAACATACCAAAAAGTGTGTGATATAGGAAAAAACAGTGCTGAAAGGGAATTTTATATCAATAAATGCCTACATTAAAACATAAAAAGATTTTAAGTAAACAACATCAAGACATATCCCAAGGAACTTGGAAGTAAGAACAAAACAAATTGAACATCTGTAGAAAGAAAGAAATAATAAGTATCAGAGTAGAAGAAATGAAGTAGAGTCAAAAACAAAGAATCAACATAACGAAGTTTTTTTTGAGAAAATGAGCAAAATCAATAAACTCATAGCTAGATTAACCAAAAATAAAAGAGGAGACTCAAATTAAAAAAAAAAAAAAAACCAAAACAAGAAGGTACAACTGATACCACAGAAATGAAAAGGATAATCATAGACTATTATGAAGAACTATATGCTAACAAATTATAAAATCTGGAGGAAATATACAATTTTTTGCAAACCTACAACCTTTTAAGACTGAACCAAGAAGAAACAGAAAACCCAAAACGACCAATAACAAATAACAACATTGATTGATTTTTTAAAAATTTCCGACAAACAAATGCCCAGGACTGCAGGGCTTTATGCTTGAATTCCACCAAACTTATTAAAAACAGAAAAAAACTAATAGCAATTCTCAAACTATTCTAAAAAATTGAAAAGGAGAGAATTTTTCCTAATTCATTATGTGAGGCCAGCATTACCCTAATACCAAACCCAGACAAGGACACAACAAAAAGAAAACTGCAGGCCTATATCCCAGATGCAAAAATCCTCAATGAAATACTAAAAGTCAGAATTTGGTGGCACATTTAAAAAATACACCATGATCAAGTGGGATTTATCCCAGGGATGCAGAGATGGTTCACCATAAACATATCAATGAATGTGAAATAACACATCAACAGAATGAAGAGCACAAACCAATTATTTATCCCAATAGAGTCAGAAAAATCATTTGATAAAATTCAATGCCCTTTCATGATAAAATCTCTTAGTAAATTAGGCATAGAAGGGACATACCTCAACATAATAAAGACCATATATTGCAAACTCACAGCTAACATCATACTGAATAGGGATCATTTGAAAGCCTTTCCTCTAAGAACTGGAAGAAGACAAGAATACCTACTTTCACCACTCCTATTCAACATAGTACCGAAAGTCCTACCCAGAGCAATCAGGTAAGATAAAGCAATAAAATACATCCAGGCTGGAAAAGGGGAAGTCAAATTGTCCTTCTTTGCAGACATGATCTTATTGTCTAGAAAAAGCTAAAAACTCTACTCAAAGAAACTATTACAACAGACAAATTAATTCAGTACAATTGCAGGATACTAAACATTAGTAGCATTTGTCTACACTGATAGTGAACTAGCTGAAAATGAAATCAGAAAGGAAATCACACTTACAATAGCTACAAAATAAATACAATACCCAGGAATAAATTTAACTACGGAGGTGAAAGATGTCTATGAGGAAAATTACAAAACATTGATGAAAGAAATTAAAGAGGACAAACAAATAGAAGGATATCCCATACTCATGTATTAGATGAATTCATATTGGTAGAATGAGTATATTATGCAAAGCAATTTATAAATTCAATGCAATCCCTATCAAAATGCCAATACCATTTTTTCACAGAAATATAATAAAAATTATAAAATTTGTATGAAATAAAAGATTCTGTAGCAATCCTGAGGAAAAAGAACACAGCTGGGGGGCATAGCACTACCTGACTTCAAAATATATTACAGCGCTATAGTAACCAAAACAACAAAGTATTAGTATAAAAATAGACACACAGACCAATGGAACAGAATAGAGAATCAAGAAGTAAATCCACTTATATACAGCCAGCTAATCATACACAAAGGCTCCAATAGCACACAATGGGGAAAGACATTATCTTCGATTAACGGGGCTAGGAAAACTGGATATCCATAAGCAAAAGAATGAAACTGCACCCCTATCTTTCCCCATTTATAAAAATGAATTAAAGGCTTAAATTCAAGACCTGAAACTATAAAACAAATAGAAGCAAACATTTGAGAAATGCTTCATGACATTTGTCATTGTAATGATTTCATAGCTGAAGGCTCAAAAGCACAGGCAACAGAAGCAAAAAATATACAATTAGAACTATATCAAGTTAAAAAGTTTCGGTACAGCAGTGAAAAAACCAACATAATGGGGAGACAATCTGTTGAATGAGAAAAAAATATGTGAGAAATATTCATACCACAAGGAATGAATATCTTGAATATACACGTAACTCAAACAACTCAGAGCATAAATAAATAAATAAATAAAATTCCATGAAAAAGTGGGTAATGTTTTTTGAATAGACATTCCTGAAAAGAAGACATACATACAACTGGCATACAGGTATACGGAAAAATGCTCAATATCACTAATGGTCAGAGAGATATATATCATAACCGCAATGAGGTATCATCTTGTCCAATTAGAATGACTATTACTAAAAAGAGAAAAACTAAGAAATGCTAGTGAGGATGTGGAGCAAAGGGAACTTTTATACACTTGGTAGGAATGTAAAGTAGTACAGCCATTAGTTTTAAACGTATGAGTTTTTTTCAAAAAACTCAAAGTAGAACTACCTTAAGACCCATCAATCCCAGTTTCCATATTTATCCAAAGTAAAGGAAATCAGTACATTAAAGAAATTGTGGCAATATTCACATTAGCCACGATATGAAATGATGAAATGCCAAGTGATCGTCAACAGATGAATGGATGAAGAAAAAATGTGGTGTATATATACGCCATGGAATACTACTGAGCCATCAAAAAGAGATGAAAATCTGCCTTTTCCAGCAATACGGATTGAACTGAAGAACATAATATTCAGTGAAATAAGCCAGAAACAGAAAGTTAAACACAGCATTTTCAAACTCATATGTGGAAGCCAAAAAAGTTGATCTTGTGGAGGTAGAAAGTAGAATGATAGTTATCAGAGGCTGGAAAGGTTGTGTGTTGAGGAAGGTGGCTGAAGAAAAGAGGTTTGTTAATAGGTATAAAGATACTGTTAGGTGGATTATGTTCTGGGGATGGATAGCACAGTAGGGTAACCATCATTAACAATCTATTATATTTTTCAAAATAGCTAGTAGAGAAGATAGAGAAGATTTGAAATGTTCACAGCACAAAGAAATGATAAATGTTTTCAGGTTACAGATATTCTAAATACCCTGATATAATCATTACCCATTGTTTGCATGTATTAAAATACCACATGCATTCTATAAACCTGTACACATATTATGTATCAATAAAAAATTTGAAAAACATAAGAAAACTTACGCCGTTTTGAAACTCCTGAAAGCTACTCTAAGTAGTATATAATTTATTCTTATGATCTTCTTTCAAATTTTTTCTTAACGTCATTCCTTTCTCTATATCTGATTATTGGCTGTTTCTATTTAGAATGTCCTCTCCTCTTTTCCACTGATCCACAAATTGTGAGGCATGTAGTTCTGTATTCAAGGACCTTTTCAACCCTTTCTAAATGTTTAGGGCTACTATGAACTCACTGTGGCTAATAATCTCCACTTTCTTATTTGATATGTTATTTGTATATTCATTTTGTTGTCAATGTAACTATTTTCTGTATGAAGGTTAATTCTGTCAATTCCAATTTGCAAAAGCAGAAAGATCATTTCATGTAAGCAGTCCCTATTGAATGAAAGCACCATTTTTCTAGCTTTGTCAGCATTCCTTTTCACCGTGGTCACCATTTAGTAGACAGGTAAAACACACGTTCTGAGTGTTGATGGACTGTTCTCTACAACATATATTAGGAAACTACTTATAAATGCTAGCTGTCTTAATGTCCCAGGCCTGCCAAAATATTTTTGTTTTTTCCTAATTTTTGAGGCTAGAAGCCTAATTTCAAGAAATTGTCAGGATTGGTTTCTTTTAAGGCCTTTTCCTTTGTCTTGTCGATGGCTAATATGGTTTGGCTCTGTGTCTCCATCCAAATCTCATCTTGAATTGTACTCCCATAATTCCCAAGTGTTGTGGGAGGTACTCAGTGGGAGATAATCGAATTGTGGCTGCAGTTTCCCCCATCCTGTTCTTGTGATAGTGAATAAGTCTCAGGAGATTAGATGGATTTATAAGGGGTTTCTGCTTTCTGTTTCTCTCTCATTCTCTCTTGCTGTGCCATGAAAGAAGTGCCTTTCACCTTCTATCATGATTGTGAGGCTTCCCCAGCCACGTAGAACTATTGAGTCCATTAAAGTGATTTTTCTTCTCAGTCTCATGTATGTCTTTATCAGCAGCATGAAAACGGATTAACACAGTGACTGTCTTCCTTTCGTGTCTTCACATACCCCCAGCCTGTGTGTGTCTGTGTTCTAACCTTCTGTCCTTAAAAGGACGCTAATCAGATTAGAATAGAGTCCACCTGACTGGGCATGGTGGCTCACATCTGTAATCCCAGCTCTTTGGGAGGCTGAGGCAAGTGGATCACTTGAGCTCAGGAGTTCAAGACCAGCTGGGGCAAAATGGAGAAACCCCGACTTTACTAAAAATACAAAAACATTAGCCAGGCATGGTGGCGCTCACTTGCACCTGTAGTACCAGCTACTCAGGAGACTCAACTGGGAGGATCACTTGAACCCACCAGGTCAAAGCTGCAGTGGGCCGAGATCCTGCCACTGCACTTCAGCTTCGGCAACAGTGCAAAATGCTGTCTCAAAAAAAAAAAAAAAAAAAAAAAGAGTCTATCCTAAGGGCTGCATTTTAACTTAATTACCTTTTAAAATTTTTTTATCTCTAAATACTGTCACATTCTGAGGTACTAGGGATTAGAACTTTAACATATACATTTGGGAGAGTCAGAATTCAGCTCGTAACACAGGCTGAATAAAAAAGGTTCTTCTACTTGTTATTTATCAGCAATGTTAATGGAGATAAAGAGATGTCAACAAAAATACTAAAATATTTCAAACTGTCTTGTCTTTTTGTTCTAGAATTCTTAGGATAGATAATTCTACCGGTAATTAGTTTCTGCTACATAAGGACATCATACATGTAACGGAAGGCTGGTGAATATATAATGAGTGACCATACGGGACAAGGTCTGAATGTGTTTTAAGACATGAATAATTTTATTGAAACTGCAGGCCATCCCAGAAATAAAAGGTATACACACTAAATATTCTATACTTTTTAAAAGGCATATATACCTTAAAATGAGTTGATGCAGCTTGGGTTAAAAACTCTAACTCTGTGTGCCATTAAGCGTGTAATAACATTTTTATTAGACACAAAAATGGAAATGGGAAAGCAACACAAAATTAAAATTGTCTAATTTGTAAATGGAGAGAGGATTTTTACTGTTTTCTTATAGTCTGTTATCCACAGAATTGAAGAAAATATAAGCAATATCTCCTATATAACTGGTTAGAAAAAGTACATCACCTTTTCTTAAATGAAAATACTTGAGCTGAAATAGTCTATTTTTGTAATTGTAAGGAATAAATTAGATTTTGACATAAGAATGAACAGCAAATTATACTAATTATAAAGATAGTCATTTTTCTGTACTGTAAAGAACATGTACAAGGTTCTTGTATATATGATGTTCAAGATATAGCTTAAGAATTAACCCATTTATATCTGAGGTTGCAATTGTTTGAATTTTTGCAATCAGACTTTGGCGCTGACCTTGAGCAGTATGATATAAATAACTCCCACATGGTTAGCTTTCCAATAATAGAATACTAGGCATAAATGGGTTAAGAGGTGTAATGCAGACATAGTACTTTGCACATTGTGTAGTACTTGGTACATTATATCTAAATAATGCATGTGGTAGTCATTGAATTCTTGTTGTGGTTTTCAGTTGCATAGGATGAATATATTTAGTATTTTATTTCTTAGATTAAAATTCTATCCTTAACAAAATTAGTGCATTATCTACAACTCAAGAATAAGCCATATTACATTAATTTATTGGAAAGGTGATCCTTCTGGTTTTCTCAGTAATCTCCCACATCATTCTAAATAAAAAAGCTAATTCTAAAGTAGTTTTAAAGGATTTGCTTTAAAAATAATCTTCCAAAGATTTAGAGCCTGTGGAGTGGCCACCTCCACACTTTACTGGTCACAAGTCATTTTTAAAGCAACTAAATCCATTGAAAACCAATCTGATAGGAATGTCGTGTCTGTGTAATCCTCAGGGGAGAAGGTGGAAGTTAGTCACATAGCCTAGCTAAAGAACTGCCTGCCAGACAAGTGCCATAGATAAATAGTCCCTGAAGGACTGTGAGGAAAAGGAAAGTCAGTCTGTACCTCACAGAGATAAGTATGTTTTTCCTTGCCATGACTAGTGATAGTTTAGCTATTTTAAAGTTTTCCATTTATTTAATTAGATAAGTAATTTTCTTAACAATTTTTTGTGTTATAAAAATCATTTTTTACTTCCTGAATATTCCTCCCATTTTAAGGACTTCTAGTGACTCCTTAAAATAAAAATTGTAAAAAGTACCATGTCTCTCCTGCTTATGTAATCAACTTCAGCAAAAAGCAGAGAAGCTGGAAAAATCAGTAATGAAACAATGACTGACGGATGAATGGAGCAGAAAATAGAAAAATCCATGAAATACCTGGGATTTCTGGTCAATCATGTGTTCCAGAAAAAATGTAGGTCTCACAGAATTAGGATAATACATAATTTTTGGCAGATAGTAACAAAATTGCAAAGTTAGTTCAAGACATAAAGAGCACTGTCAGTCACATTATCACTTTTCTTTTACCTTGATGACTCATCCACAACTCTAGGCATTAAAAAGGAAAAATAATGTGTCTTCCACATTTCCCTTCTATAATACAGTGTGATATGGCATGACATTTCTTAAGTTCTTGAACTTTTCAAGACAAATAAAGACATAGAATGGAGGAGGGGTCTATGGGTGATAGTATTTTTGCTGAAATATTTCTTAAAGAGCATTTTTGCACAAAATTTCTCTATTCATCTTATCAGCATGTCAGACAAATAAACTACTTGAAATGAAAACATTTTCTTGTATTCTTGCTTTTATAATTATTGAATATTTTTCTAACATTTACTATTGTGTTTGACATCTTCCTATGATGTATTTCGCTAATCATCTTAATCAGACCGTGCAGAGCATCATTTGACTTTTCTCCTCTAACTTGAGGCCTTCATGAGACTATCAATTAGCACACTGCAGTAAGACAGCAGTGCCTTAAAGGACTATTAAGAGGTGGAGGCCTTCTTGCCCTGATCTACATGGAGCCAGATGGCTGCCTAATTAGTTACTCTGCTGCATGTATACTACACTTTATAGCTGCAATCCCCTTTGCAGAATTTCAGCTAACAGGCACTATGTGCTTTTTTTTGCCACATTTATCTGACCTGGTGTCTTCTATAGCCTAAGATAAAATAAAATTACAAAATAGATTACATTTTAAAACTTAATCAGTTTGATTAATGCAAAAGTTTATCTTCAGTATCACCCAAAGAGTAAAATGTTATGTAAATATGACAGACATCTGTATGTGTCTTTGTATGTGCCTGCCCCCACAGCCTTATTAGTACACTTCAGAAATTACAGGTCAATGATCTTAGAGTTTACTTTTGGAGTCCTGAGACATTAATGAATGTTTGTTTCTGAATATATCTGGCGTCCTAGTTTGAATTTGTAACACATAGGCCACTCAAATCCACAAAAAACCTATTAAAGCATGTATATACATTTAACTATATATATACGTATATCAATATTTCAAGATGCTGCTCCTGAAATAGCTAAAGATCAATGAATTATATTCATGTCAATGTTATACCATGATGTTACCTCCACGAGTTTTAACAAAATGAGATAGACATATGTGTGGAGTATACAGATCCCACTGGACTGCATTGCTAGCAACAGTAACCTTGTAAAAACATCCATTTTTAGTAACTGTTTCTTATGAAATTTAAGAAGATGTATTAGTTATGTTAATCACAGTGACTTTGTGTATATGATATATGCTTTAAAAGATTGCACTATGAAAATCAAAACAAAACCACAAGAGGCTTATGTACTCCCAAATTAGTGCCAGTTGAGTTCAAATTACTAATTACTTAGAACAGAATACAATTAAAGCTATATTAAAGTGCACCAGAAATCCACTGTTACATACTGTGATTTGGGAAAATGAACAAGTCATTTGGTCTTCCAGGAATCTGTATTTGGGTTAATAACATAAAACACTTCATGAGTTTTCTTCAAATTCAGAAATAAGTAAATATATCGATTTATCACACCTAACAGCTATTTAATTCATGGTTTTAATTATTATGCTTTTCAATTGCCTAAAATTTTTGTTGCTGTTGACTTTTGTGTCACATATAATTACCTAGCTACCTAGAAACAAACTAAATAATTATAATATAAGAAGTGATATTTTGAAGTTATGGCTTTAGACAAAGATTCACCAATTTATTAGACAGGCTAGTTTGTAATCATAAAATATCATATAGAAAATGTAAATTTTCTACCATGTTTGGATGGACTCAAAATGATTCAGTATATATATTTATATCTAGCCGGGAGATCAGTAGGTAACATTTTCTACTACTCATCTCGTTCATGTGGCACTATTTCATGTTGCACAGGGCTCATGGATGGTCAATTTGGTGTGTCAACTTGGCTAGACGATAGTTCTCAGTTTTTCAATCAAACACTAATCTAGGTGTTCCCGTGACGGCATTTTGAACACATAACTAAACATCTACAATCAATGAACTTTAAGTTCTCAATTATTTAGGTGGGCATGCTTGATCTAAAGAACTGAAAGGCCTTAAGAACTGAGCTATTTTCTTAATTAAGAAGACATCTTGCCTATGGAGTGAAACTTCTCCTGCCTGAAAATTTACAGCTTTCCCTTCCTGACAGTCTGCCTTATGGATATCATATTTACAGAACTAGCCCCCACAGTTGCTTAAGCCAATACCTTATATAATTATGTATGTGGGGAGATATATATATATATATATATATGTGGAGATATCTATATGTGGAGATATATATATATACACACATGGTGGAGATACATATATATATATCTCTCATATATATAATCTCCATATATATCCATATATATCTATATATATCTCCATATATATGAATGTATATCTGTATCTCCACCATGTATATTATGATTTTACAAATACATACCTGATTGAATCTTGATTGATATTCTCTGAGTGCTGTTGAGTTTTGTCTGTGTTTTGTCAAAGTCTCAAGAAATAGAAAATCAAGCACATTCAATTTTTATACTGAATGCCTGTCTGAAAGTTGATCACCTGACTCTAATCTTGTTCCAAAGAATGGCTCCTTCATACCCTTCTACCCCCAAATAGTACCTACAACCACATATTTTTCCTTCCTCCCTTGGTGAGTAAAATAAGCCTTCATTGCATTCTATTTGACGTATCAACAATAATAATTTACTCTCCAACTTTTGTCCATTGTTTATTTAAACTTCAGTTTTATTGTTCAAATGATTACTTATCTAACTTTGAAATCACTTAGGTAACTTGAATTTCTGTCTACAAGAAACAACCCCTAAATTACAATGTTTTTGAATTTCTTTGTTATATATAGGCCTTCAGAAAAAATGAAGAGCAAGCAAAAAATTATAACCCTTTTTGTTAGTTTATTTCTGTAACTATCATTCCTTTAAGTTTATCTGTTTCTTGGAATGTTTTCTTCTTCTATTCCTAGTTTATTCCTAAAACATATACTCTTCAGCTTCATTTATTTTCTTCTAATCTGCAATATGTTCTGGAGCCAGCAAGTCTTTCTCTTAAAAAAGCAGAGCTTGCAGTGTTACCTTTATATATAATAAATGTAAAACATATTCATTGTGAAATATTATGTAATAATGTAAGGAGAAAATATAGCAACTATATATACACCCAGATGCATACACACAAAACCCACAAATATGCATCTATCAATTTCAATTATATTGCATATAAGTATGCATAATATTGTATCTTAGTTTTCTTCTTAACTGTGTTTTGCAACTTTCTTTCATGTCATTATAACTTATTCCTATACAATTTATAATCATTGAATATTTTGTCACATTGTCACATTGTACTTGATTCAATCCATTTTATTATTAAATCAGTACTTCATCATGAATCTTTCCATGTCTGATAGTGTCTTTGATTGAATTCCTAGATAAAATTCTTAGTGAACCATAATAAATACTTTTAACGTTTTAAAATACTTCTAAGTTAATGTTTCTAAAAAGACTAAGCTTTGAATTTTTAAAAATAATATATCATTTTGCTTGTATGATTCTCACAGGCATGAAGTATTAGGAGCAGCTTTGTCAGTTTTACAAGAGAGATATGATATTTATTTGAATATAACTTATTACTAATGCTGATAATAATTTTTCATAGTTACTAGTATTTGCATTTATTCTGCTATTAATAACCTATTCACTACTTTCTGCCTCTTTTGGGTGTTATAACTTCTTTATTTCTGTTCCATTTATCTGTCATTTCTTGCACTACTAACATTTTAATGATTATAGATGTTAAGTATAATTGTCATCTTATAGTGTATACTATACTACATAGTGTGTATACTACAGTGGATTTTTCATTTTATAATAATACTCCTAATGATCAAATTTCTCACAGAATATTAATATCACTTTATTTAATTAAAATAATTCTACTGAAGCTTATTTTAATATCACTAAATCTACATCGTTTTAAAATGTGTGCTATACATCATACATCACTGGTTTCCTTGGAATATGGAAAGTAGTCTGCAAGTATTTTGAAATTTTCCGCAGAAGAAAACAATGGAATACATTTTTCATTTATATGTTGAACTTATTACATTTAATATTATTATTTTTAGAGAAATCACTCTAAATAATGATTAGTATAGTCTTAAACGCTGCAGATGAAGACTGTTGTGTTGCTTTCAGCTGACTAATTCACTAAGGAGGTTACAGTACTACTATAGGTTCTCCATTACAAAAGTCTTACTAGAGATGAAATGGAATTTTCTTGAAAGTGAATCCAAAGGCCACTTTATTTAGAGAGAAGAGAAGGCGGTCACATTTTTGAAATATATAGTGAAAACTGTGAATATGATTAAAGGATTAAGACTAATGGCAAATCCTCTTTGGTTCATAAGAAAAAAAAATTCATGGGCACAGAACTGGAGAATCTGATTTATTGATATTGTTTGTCCTCTGCAAAGTGAGAATATACTCATACAAAATTTTGAAAATAGAAATGGAGTTTTAAAAATTTATTTGTGATTCAAAGGAGACTCAAGACTATTTCTGTAGTCTTGCTCGAGTGAATTTAGCACTTGAAATAGTAAACTGAAAATGTTCAGTATCTTAAATATCTTTACCATTTCACTTCATAGCTGTAAATAACCAAAATTGAATTAGTGATTTTTTTCACTAAGATTAAGTGTATAATTTTTAAGGTTTGTTTGTTTATTTAAACACAAATTTAATAATATCTCTATTTTATCTGAATATCAATATTATTATATATTTCCTTGCTACCATTTATCATGACACATAAATGCTAGACTTTTCTAACTTAGTGTGAAAGAGAATAAGACAAAATATGTATATATAACTTTTGTAAACTGTTATATATTTTAAAAAGCACAAAAAGTTGATCAGAACACTCATCTAAAGCCATTTTTACTGAATGAATATTTAACAAGGTTTTTTTCCTTAACGTTCATTAATCTTTATGTGAAGTTCATGAAACTGCATGTTTTAATTTTGTGATAAATGTATTGCCTAAATAATTTTGCTATTATTTGTATCAGATTTTATTCTGAAATCATGTGCCCTAGAGAAGATTTTGAAACATAGATTCATGTACATGAGGTTTACTGGAAAATGCTTGATAACAAAATCTGGAAAATAGTATGGGAAACAGAGTGAGGCAGACAGAGAAATTGAACACTGGTACAGTTGCAAAAAAGACTCGGCCAACCCCACAGAAAGTTCTGGAGCTGGGATAGTCTTTCAAAGTTGTCTCAAATTCAGGTAAGTGGGCCAGGAATTCTTATCCTACTGTGCCCTACCCTGTTCCTACTCATTAATTGGATGTGGGCTGCCTCTGATGATCAAACTTTTCTGATGGCTACTCAATTATAACTGACTTAAAAAACAAAAACAAAGCAAAAGTATGACAAAATAAAATTTTTGTTTTTCATCTTATAATTTAAAATAATGAATTAAAATGCACTATAAAGCAAATTTAAATGATAATTGGTAGGTCTACTTTTGAACTAATTGTGGACTTCTAATTATTCTACTTTTTCTAAACATCTACTAAAGAGAAAGGGATCCTTTTACAGGATTCAGAAAAGTTTTGTTAAGAGTTAGCATTTGTTTTAATTCTAAAAAATGAAGAAAGTTTTGAGAGGCAGAGGTGAACCATCTACATCATTCCAGGCAAAGTGAAGTGCATTACAAAGAAATGGAAATGCCAAAGTACAAAGATTTTTTTGGAAACAATGATTATCTCAACTTAATGAAACATTAAGCCTGTGAACACACATAGTGTTCCATTTTTAGAAAATTAGATTGTTCAGTATTTCAGATGTCAGCCTGTCTCTGTACTCACAACTTGGGGGCATAAAGAAGACAATGCTGTAATGATACTATTGCCAAACCATTACTGTTTCCTCTCTTGCTCTCAGGCTCTACAGCAAGCTCACCAATGGTCCTATCTGTTCTAGCTCCAAAATATATTTCCAACTTTACCACTTCTCACCACTTCTACTATGACATGCATAAACCTAGCCATCATCTTGTGTCATCTGCACTGTGGCAGTAACCTCCAAACAGAACTTATTAGTATAGCTCTTACCTCCACACAACCTACTCTCCAGATAACAGGCAAAGCTATCTTTTAAAATATGTATCAGATAATTTCACTCTTTATTTTCATGGCTTCCAGTGATTTTCCAGGACAGCAAGATTAAACATCAAAATCACGACCGTGAACTGCAATGCCAGATGGGATATGTTTTCTGCCTACCTTTTAGATCTCGTATCTTAAACTCATTTCTCTTGCTCAGTAATCTTCCCAACAACTTATAATTCCCAGATTTGTTATATTTGGGGGTTTTGTTGTTCTCTTATCTGAGCCCTGAGGGTTCATGGATGCTAACTTCTCATCATTTCTGTTTTGTCTGAAGCATCACTTCTTTAGAGAATCCTTTGCTAAGTGAGCATATATAATAGTTTTATTTTCTGCCTTCTTCCAGTGGAATGCAAGCTTCATTAAAAAAAAAAAAAAAAAGAGTTTATCTTGTTCTCCACTGTGTAAGTGACACCTAGAGCAGATTTGCATATGAAATCCACAAGTTATTAGAAAATGATAGTAGTTGTCATAAAATACCTATCAAATTGGTCTATTTTCCAGAATTTAAAAAAAAATTAAAACATAATTTGTGTGATTCTTTTGATAAATTATCATCTCAGAATAAGGATCCCTACAGTACTCTAGAAATTATTTTTAGTGTATTCACAAATATTGAGTAGTCATAAGGATAGTATGTGCAACTTTCAGGGAGTCTTTCCTAAAGCATTTAGGGATGACATAAATAAGATAAACTTTAGAGAGAGAGAGAGAAAAAAAAAACCACATACACACACACACAAAACCATCATTATTTAAAGTAAGGTTATGCAAATAGCCTTAAAGAAACAAAATAATCAGTAAACTTAAAAGGAATTAAATGGCTAGGCACGGTGGCTCATGCCTGTAATCCCAGGATTTTGGGAGGCCAAGGCGGGCGGATCACAAGGTCAGAAGATCAAGACCATCCTGGCTAACATGGTAAAATCCCATCTCTACTAAAAATACAAAAAATTAGGTAGGCGTGGTGGGAGGCGCCTGTAGTCCCAGCTACTCAGGAGGCTGAGGCAGGAGAATGGTGTGAACCTGGAGGCAGAGCTTGCAGTGAGCCTAGATGGCACCACTGCACTCCAGCCTGGGGGACAGAGCGAGACTCTGTCTAAAAAAGAAGAATTAAATATTAGTGGAGGAATTTTTCAACATATATAAGAATGGACATAGAGAAATATCACTTGGTCAAATACGTATAAGAAAGCAAAATTGTTAAACAAATCTTAGCAGTGCCCATCCAAGCTCCAACAAGAGTATATTCTGACGTAGTAGATCTGCAATCACGTGGGGTTCAACACTTTTTCTAAAGAATCTTTGAAATGTTGTATATATTTTTCTTTCGTAACAATTTCATTAATACTAAATAATTATTCTTACCTTAAATCTGTGCTAACCGAGCAAAATTTGGATTATCTTCCTTCCATATTGGATCATTTTGAGGGAGTAAATGAACTGTTTATGTGTAATTAAATGTTCCAGTATCTGCAACACTTATATATCTCATTGTAAATTAATATATTGGCATGAGGCTTGTATGCTTATTTAATGTAAATCCACTCCTAAGAGATGAATTTTTTTTCTCTCATGCTGACAAAATCAATTTTCTAAAACACAAGACAAGATCCAGGGCCTGGCAAATCCACCAAGGTGATGAATACCACCTTCTGAGGTTTTTCAGAGATAATCTGAAGGTCTTTGCTTAGGGATATGCAGATCATTCATGTTTGCTGAGTGTGCCACAGCATTTTCTTATTATAACCTCTACACTGTCTCCTTTTACTTTAAAAAAAGAAGAGACTGTCTTTTAATAGTAGCAAAAGAGAAATACATTTTAAATAATCTCTTAAAAAGTTGAGTGCATTCCTGTCATTCTTATAAATAAATGAGGAAGAGTTTTATTTTTATTGATTATTTATTTTATTGATTGAGTTCTTCATTTATTGAACATATACGCTCTTGCTCACTTTCTAATACAGCGTATACATGATCTCTGCACTCACAGAGTTTATGCTTAAATTATATAGCTCAATGTTGAACTAATTACACAAATAAAATTATAATTAAATTTTTGATATGTGTTACACAAAGGAAGTACTGGATAAGACTAAGAATATTTCAAGCTCTAGGAATTGCTATGTCAAAACCTTTGAAGCAGGAAAGATCATTTTTTGATCTTTAAGTGTATTTGAAGAATTGAAACAAATTTTGCCAAAATGCAGAAAGCTGCAGACAGTATATGTAAAAGGCTTTTATGCATGGAGGAATAAGACATAACTTGAAAATTGTAGGATTATGTGAAGTTATAGGAGTGCACATTATTTGAATTTTCTGATTTTTCTCTCTTAATTTAGTTAGCATTGGAAATCATGATAGACAAAGTAAAGGACCCCAAAGATGCTCTTGTCCTAATCTTCAGATTCTATAAATATGTTACCTTACATGACAAAAGGGGCTTGGGGATGTGATAAAGCTCAGGATCTTGATGTGGTGAAACTACCCTGCATTATCCAGATGGACTCAATGTTATCACAAATGTTCTTATAAGAGAAAGGCAAAAGGGGTCAAAACTAGAGAGAGGGGACATAGGTCAAAGGAAACAGAGACTGAAGTGATATTCTTTGAAACTGGAAGGACAGAACATGAGCCAGGCAATGCAACATCTTCTAGATCCTTAAAAAGTCAAAGAAACAGATCTGGAACCTCCATAACGCACAAGCCCTACCAAGGGCCCTTTCTTCCTGGGTTTTTTTTTTTTTTTTTTTTTTTTTCCATTTCTTTCTTTTTATTTACAGTTTGTGTTCAATGCAAATCAATTCCATAACATAAGAAGTTACTATGAATCAAAGCATAAATACACAAACACAATATACAATCTAAAATAGATCTACAGCATTCTGGAATAAAGCAAAAGAGTGTTCATTTGCACACACAGTAGCTTCAGACCTGTTCAATCTGTTTGTTCCCATGTAGTTTTCTAAAGATGGAAAAAAATGACTTTGGCCATCAAGACTACCTGGGATTACAGGCACCCGCCACCATGCCCAGCTAATTTTTGTAATTTTAGTAGAGACGGGGTTTCACCATCTTGCCCAGTCTGGTCTTGAACTCCTGACTTTAGGTGATCTGCCTGCCTTGGCCTCCCAAAGTGCTGGGATTACAGGCTTGAACCACCGTGCCAGGCCGTCAAAATGCTTTTTATTTCTTCCTGGGATTTGAAGACCTCAGGAAACTTAAAATCATGGCGGAAGGTGAGTGAGAGATTTTGGACTTCCAGCATATGGACAGTAACATCATACATTTGTGTTACTTTAATTTACTACATTCATAATAGTTTGTTACAGCAACAATAGAAAAGTAATAAAAATGTCATATGGTTGGATATCTGGTCTGTATTGTTAAAGATAGAGTGTTTTATATTATTTAGAACAAACTAGACTGTTAGCTCCTTAGGGAGTGTTAGCAATAGTTTCAGGCTACATCTATAATATATCATATAATTTACTTGTTAATCTATTAAATGTAATGAATATTTTTAAAACTCAAAATGCATTAATTCTACAGATCTGCCTTAAAATCAAATATGAGTTCTCACGTCTCTTACTCCTTCCGGCTTTTATCAGTTATAAATGTTCTGCCTTTGGAACTTCAGGCTAAGACCAGAAAGCAGAACTCTCTCTCTTTTTGTATGGGGGATGGGGCAAATATCTTTGGGGGAATGTATTAGTCCATTCTCATGCTGCTGTAAGGAACTCCCAGGGACAGGGTAATTTATAAAGGAAGGAGGTTTAATTGACTCACAGTCAACGGTGGGGGAGGCCTCAGGTAACCTAAAATCATGGCAGAAGCAAGGTACCTTCTTCACAAGGCAGAAGGGGGAAGAGTAGCAGAGCTAAGTGGGAAAGCCCCTTATAAAACCATCAGATCTGGCAGGGCGCGGTGGCTCAAGCCTGTAATCCCAGCACTTTGGGAGGCCGAGACGGGTGGATCACAAGGTCAGGAGATCGAGACCATCCTGGTTAACACGGTGAAACCCCCTCTCTACTAAAAAAAAAAAAAAAAAAAAAAAAAAAAACTAGCCGGGCAAGGTGGCGGGCGCCTGTAGTCCCAGCTACTTGGGAGGCTGAGGCAGGAGAATGGCGAGAACCGGGGAGGCGGAGCTTGCAGTGAGCTGAGATCCGGCCACTGCACTCCAGCCTGGGCGACAGACCGAGACTCCGTCTCAAAAAAAAAAAAAAAAAACCATCAGATCTCATGAGAGTCACTCACTGTCAGGAGAACAGCATGGGTGAAACTGCCCCCATGAGTTAATTTCCTTCCCTTAGTCTCTCCCTTGACCCGTGGGGATTATGGGGATTACAATTCAAACAGAGATTGTGGGTGGGGACACAGCCAAACCATATTAGGGAAGTTTCCCATGACTCTCAAGGCAATTAAAATTCGTACTTATCCTTTTCCTAAGAGACCTGTTTTTAGAATCTGACCTAATTTATTTGACCTAGATTTAACTTTTACAACATGTATGATTCGAAATAAGTTAATTGTACTCTCTTGGTTTCTTTATGAATAAAATAAGATACATTTTTGTTATACGTTTGAAATGATTATGAAATGAGATGATCCTGTTTTGTTTTGTTTTGAGACAGAGTTTCACTCTTGTTGCCCAGTCTGGAGTGCAATGGCGTGATCTCCGCTCACTGCAACTTCCACCTCCAAGCTTCCACCGTTCTCCTGCCTCAGCCCCCCAAGTAGCTAGGATTATAGGCATGTGCCACCACGCCTGGCTAATTTTTTTGTATTTTTAGTAGGCACAGCGTTTCACTGTGTTGGTCAGGGCTGGTCTTGAACTCCTGACTTCAGGTGATCCATCACCTTGGCCTCCCAAAGTGCTGGGATTACAGGTGTGAGCCACCACATCCAGCCCGAGATGATGCTTTTAAAGTAAGTTAACAAAGTGCCTGGCACACAGATGGTGCTGAAGGATCTCTGTTATTCTTCCATTATTCTCCCTCCTCCTTTCCTCTCATTAAATCTCTTCCATTGTATAACTCGTCTAACAGGGGGGTTCCCTAGACAGGCTACCATAGCTAAGTGAACCTAAGATTGTTTTAGGTATCAGAAAGCAGAGATAAAGCCAGAAAGCAAATATAAATGAAAGCTAATGTTTCAATATCAAAATCAGGCTTGAAGAAGAATGACTTTATGGAGTATATTTTGATGTGCTCTTGAGTATTACACTGTGGATGGACTGATAATTCCTTAAGCACTATTAATACTAACTTTTTTGATTTCACAGTCAGTGCTGTCTGTGCACTGCAATGTCATGAGACAGGAACTGTAAATGTCAGCATCCCCTCCTGTTTCTCTAACAAGTATCTAAAAGGAACCAACTGAGACTGACAGGGGCTCAATCAGATTGACGTAGCTGTTACTCAGTTGGTGCTAGATAAATACTATATGAGTTATAGAATAATGGGGCTGAGGGTATGAAGAATAGTGTATTTGTAACATCATCCATGCCAAATGTTTCTTGGTTAACATCATTTTCACGGAAATGTAGTAGACATAAAAGAAGGATCTTTTTCTGCCTTGCTGTATGTGTGCACGTGTGTGCGTTTATCATTTTATTTAATTTAGAGTAGAAAAAAGTAGGATGTCTCTGCATTTTCCAGCCTCTCATCTATTTCAGTAAAGACAGGGAAAACATGTTTTTTTGAATTTTGAGAGGCCATTGGTAACTATACATCCTGACAATGCTAAGCATTTCTAGGCCCAAGGGAGAAGGAGAGAGTTGCAATGGGAGGTGGTATTTTCTCCAGAGCAAACATAACAGACAAATGCTAATAAGCTATTCTAACCCAAATCTGACTTAAAATGGATTCAGACCATCTTTACTGAAATCCTCTTTGGGACACCTCACTGCTGGCTTAGAGAAAACATGTACTTCAGGGGCTTCTGGAGCCATGCCACACTCAGTAAAATACTTGTTTTCTAATAATTTTTATAATGACTATAACTGAGTAATATTGTACCTTTTTAATGCAAACTATCTCTCTAAAAGCAACTATAATCATAAATATAAGTTTTATATTTTGGAAACAATTGAGTTTTCCTTGCCACAAATTTCCATGCCAAAATGTGCTGATTTAAAGGCAATAAAATTACAATTGTAAAGCACTGGCATGCGTTTCAGTCTTCATCATTACCTAATCTTTATTTATGTCTTTGCAACTGGCAGCCATCAAGGGGTAAAACTGCATCATGCAGATATGACTGCAACTGTAATGCAACCCAGGATTGTAGATTTATTATGGGCAATCAACCTGATTTATTAAACAAACTCTATTAATGTTACATGGGGGATAAAGTTATTATGGGGCCCTTCACATTGTAAGAATTTATAATTATCATTTTTTCTTAAGAATAGAGTCACATCTTTATAAAATAGTCACTAGACTCTGACACGCTGGGCTGTGTAAAACTGATAATGAGTTGAAAATTAAGACTGTCAGCAGTGTGCTCTCTAAAATGGCATACAAGCCATTTGAATATGAAACAATAATATAACAATCCTTTTCTTCTTTCAGAAGGTTGCTATTTAAATCTCTAGAAAATATTCCTAGAACTAGCTTCAACCACTAGAAGCATCTTATTTTATTTTTCACTTGAGGTTTAATAAGTTAAAATAAGTGACAAAAATTTAAAGGTAAATATGCTAGGCACTATTTTAATACAGAAGAAAATAAGAATATATTTTAAAAAATACATTAAACCAACATTTGTATTTATACTTGATTATATTATTTTCTAATATAGAAATTAAATGAAAGAAATCATACATTAATATATGCATGATTGAAACTATATTATAATAAATATGCATCTATGTGTGTGTATTATAAGCTTCTTTTTTACAGAATTGTTGGGAGAACACAACAAAGGAATTGTTAACACTTTCTTTAATATTATTTATTATGTTATGATTTATTTTCACTTTTATTATAAGTTCAAGGGTACATGTGTGGGTTTGTTACACAGGTAAACTTGTGTCATAGGTGTTTATTGTACAGATTATTTCATCACTGAGGTATTAAGCTTAGGACCCATTCATTATTTTTCCTGATTCTCTCCTTCCTCCCACCCTTTGCCCTCTGATAGGCCCCAGTGTGTGTTGTTCCCTCTATGTATACATGTGTATACATGTTTTCATCATTTAGTTCCCACTTATAAGTGAGAACATGTGTTTTTTGGTTTTCTGTTTCTGTGTTAGTTTGCTAAAGACAATGGCCTCCAACTTCATCCATGTCTCTACAAAGGACACGATCTTGTTCTGTTTTGGGTTTCATAGTGTTCTATAGTGTATATGTACCATATTTCATTTATCCAGTCTATTATTGATAGGCATTTAGGTTGTTTCCATGTCTTTGCTATTGTGAATAGTGTTGTAATGAATGTATGTGGGCATGTGTCTTTATAATAGAACAATTTATATTCCTTTCAGTATATACCCAGTAATGGGATTGCTGGGTTGAATAGTATTTCTGTCTTTACGTCTTTGAGGGATGGTCTCACTGTCTTCTACAATTGTTGAACTGATTTACCCTCCAACCAACAGTATATGATTGCTCCTTTTTTCTCCACAACCTGACCAGCATTTGTTTTTTGATTTTTACTAATAGCCATTCTGACTGGTGTGAGATGATATCTCATTGTGGCTTTAATTTGCACTTCTCGAATAATTAGTGATGCTGAGTGTGTTTTCATATGCTTGTTGGCCACATACAAGTCCTCTTAGAAAAGCGTCTGTTCTTGTTCTTTGCCCAGTTTTGTATGGTTTTTTTTAATTGTAAATTTGTTTAAATTCCTTGTAGATGTTGGATATTAGACCTTTTAGGATTTATAGTTTGCACATATTTTCTTCCACTGTGTAGGCTGTTTACTCTGTTGATAATTTCTTTTGCTGCACAGAAGCTCCTTAGTTTGATTGGATCCGATTTGTCAATTTTTGTTTTTGTTGCAATCGCTTTTGGTATCTTCAACATGAAACCCAGGGTTTTTTTACTTTAGGTTTTGCATTGAAGTCTTTAATCCATCTTGAGTTAATTTTTGTACATGGTGTAAGGAGAGAGTCCAGTTTTAATCTCCTGCGTATGGCTAGAACGTTAACACAGCACCATTTATTGAATAGGGAATCTTTTCCCCATGCTTGTATTTGTCAGTTTTGCTGAAGATCAGATAGTTGTAGGTGTATGGTCTTATTTCTGGGCTCTCTATTCTGTTCCATGGCCTATGTGTCTGTTTCTGTACCAGTACCATGCTGTTTTGTTACTGTGGCCCTGTAGTATATTTTGAACTCAGGTAGTGTCATGACTCCAGCTTTGTTATTTTTTGCTTAGGATTGTCTTGGCTATTTGAGCTCTTTTTTGTTTCCAAATGAATTTTAAAATAGGGGACTGTTAACGTTTTTATCAGTATATTTCTACATTTGAGTTATGCTCATCTCATTTTCATATACTCAGAAGGTTACTAAGGAAGACCAAGGGTCTTTTTACTTTGTACTACAAGAAATGTTCCTTTCCCTAGGCAACATACTTTACTTTGGGACTTTGTGGCTGACCCTACCCTTTCCTAAACATTGGGTTGAGTCTGTGGCCAAAGGAGGTCCAAATAGGTTTACCCAATCCTGCCAGTCATATTAATTATTTCAAAGTTGGATAAGAACTCTTCTATACAGGCCAGGTGCGGTGGCTCACACCCATAATTCCAGCACTTTGACAGGCCAAGGTAGGTGGATCACCTGAGGTAAGGAATTTGAGACCAGCCTGGCCAACATGGCAAAACCCCATCTCTACTAAAAATACAAAAATTAGCCAGATGTGGTTGCACACACCTGTAATTCCAATCTCAGCAACTTAGGAGGCTCAGACATGAGAATCGCTTGAACCCAGGAAATGGAGGTTGCAGTGAGCCGAGATTGAGCCACTGTACTCCAGCCCAAGGTTAACAATTTCAAGGTCATGACTCTACTCCCACTGCTTGGATAGATTAAATGTTTGGCCAAAAATCTTCCTTCCCCTCCAGGTATGTGTTATCACTTCTTGAAGTGGGACTCAGTGAGTTCTGACTCTAAGCCTTACAGTATCCTCTTTGTTCTTTTATGCTTCCACAATCTCCATTAATATAGCATGCATCCGTTAGCACAAAGATCCCAGGAGAAGGATGAGAGACACATGATGTAGAACCACTGAGCTGAGCCCTACCTGAACACCTATGCCAAGTCAGCAGAATCACAACAACTAAACAGCTTATTTATAAGAACAAATGTTTGTTGTCATATGTTGCTGAGGTTTTGTGGCGGTGGTTTATTAACAATAGCTAACCAATATAGTGACAAAAATGAGTATCACGACAATGGAAGTGAAAATCTACAGTCAGATTCTGAATACATCATCAAAATTGAGCAGAAAAAAAGTTTGTGAGATGAGAAAGCCTTTTTAGTATATACTAACATATTGAATATATAATTATACTTAATAATTTAAGTATTAATGCTAAAGGTTTAATAACATACATCTAATTTTATATTTTATTAATATATATTTTACAACTTTCAGCCTCCAGAACTATGAAAATATAAATTTCTGTTATTTAATCCACCCAGTCTATGGTATTTTGTTGTAGCAGCTTTGGAAAACTAATACACATATTTTTCTCAACAGAGGCCCTATTGACATCTGGAGTCAGAAAATTCTTTATGGGAGGCTACTATGTTTGTTATAGAATGTTTAACAGCATACGTATCCTCTACTGGTAGCAACCCATCAGTTGTGATAATCCAAAATGTCTGTAGATATTACCAAATATCTCTGAGATGTTACATTGCCCCTGGTTGAGAACTACTGTTCTAAACTAAATGATCACACAAGCTCTCAAGGAGTTTTAATAATTTTCCTCAACCAAGTTCTTAAGGAAAGACTAAAACCCAGGCTCATCTGGTTCCAATGCTGACATTCTTTTCAATGAAGCTTATTATTTTCAGTAGGATTATACGTGGAGGAAGAAGTGAAGGTTAGAATATGGCCCAGTGGTGAATGAACAGAATTGAACTATACCTTGACAACATCTGCCCTTAATCATAAGCTCTATTCATAAAGCACTGTTGAGGACATAAGTAAACAATATGGATTTTTATTTTAGATTTTCAAAATCATGGGTTGATGGAGATCTCACTTGGATCTCATTATTCCATGAAAATCCATATGTCGATGTTCCTGTGTGATTTTTACTTCATTTTTTTTTTCTTTGAGCTAGAAGATGTCCATCATCATGAGAAAAGGTTTAAGAAGTCAACATTATGTTAAGCATTAGAGAGAGGAAAGATAAAGAGAAGAGCAAGTATATTGCATGATTTTTAATTAGTTATTTGAGTATCGAATTGTACTCTTACCTATTTACTTCTTTGTCTTCTGTCCTATTAGATTGTAAGCTTCTTGCCATGCAGGGTTATGTTTTTGTGGTTTTATATTCTTAGCATTTTGTACTACAACTCACATATAGTCTGAACTTAAAATACGCTGAATGATTAGGTAAGTCAAAGCACTACAGAAGTAAAATGCCATATGATGAAATTAATCTGTGAAAGTAGAAGTATGATATTGCAAAGCAAAAAATTATATGTGCCATAAAGATACTGAGGACACAGGATACTGAGCTTATCCAGTGGTACAAGTGCATAAATTAGCTAGAAGAATTAAATGAAAAAAATTCAAATATTTTACTTCCATCTAATCTGTCTATGATTCTCCACAGACTCGGATGAACTGTTGGGAGTTCTGAATTGAAATGGTCTTGCTAAGGCAGAAATAAAGCTTACTAATGGTTTTTGTCTAGTGGTGTCAGCTTGGCTCATTTTTTTTCTGGCATTTTAATGCTAATTTGTTAGAATAGAGTCTAGTATTCAGATGACTACAATAATTTTAATTATGTTTGGCCTGCAGCATAGGACCACACAGTGAGTGGAGTAAGCACTTCTCAAATTCCCCAGGGAGTATTTTCTGAAAACCGCATTGCAAGAAATACACGTGACTATCTGAAATGGAAGAATACTTCATAAAAACACAAAAAATAAAATATTCAAAAGAACATATTTTGGAGTAACTTAGAGCAACGCAAAAATAATTTGTTGTCAAATGTAGGAGGGAAAAGTCACATGGTCAAGAGTGTGTACAAGATGACAAAAAATACGCAGATTTCTGGGGCTATTGTCATAGGACAATTTTAAAGGTTTGAACATTTGAAGTGGGCCAATATAAAAGCATTTTTGTTCTGCTAATGTGGAGCTACTTGGAAAGCAGGAAACTTGAGAATATAAGATTTTATCTAAAAATAAATTTGGGATAATTCATATCCTGTGAGATTTACCTGAATCAGAAATATATACTGTCTTATCTCTAATAATATGCATTAAAAGAAAGTGCCTCATTTATTTATCTTGAACTGAAAGTACTTTAGCTCATAGAGAAATAAAAATGGTAATAATGTTTCATTTTAGGTTTTCTATGACTTAAAAAGCTGAAAATAAGAAATGTTGTTAATCAGCTCTTGAATTCCATTCAAATTTGGGTAAACTCTCTCAAAAATATATTAGAACAGAATATTTATAGGCCTAATGCTAAACTATTCCAAATATGGTTTAAAAAAAAGCAAAGAAATAATAATGAAAATTAACAGATAAGTATAATTATTTGGTAATGTTCTCCATTTTTTTTTTGAGTCCCTTAGAATTTAGTCCCAGTTTGTGAGATATTTTTAAATAAGTCATAGAGTTGAAGGAAGACACAGAATAATGCTTTAAAATGTCTTAGACCAAATGTGCATTGAATTTTGATTTATTGAAAATAAAACATTTTCCATATAAATGTTCGATAGAAAATTTTGTTTCTGATGCAATGACATTGCACTCATTTACAGAGCAATTAAAGTCCTTTCTAGGCTTCACTTCAATATAAAAGGGAATTATCTTCACTCATCTTTTGGTTATGTTTTTTATTCATATTTTAAGATAAGCCACTGTGATTTCTAAAATTTATAGGAGGCCAATAATAAAAATTAGAGCACTATTTTTTATTATTTTCCAATTTCAGTGTTATCAATTAGAGAAAGCTTGATTTAGGTATTTCTTTTATTAATTTTTATTTCCTCTGAGGAGTGAGATCCCTTAGCTGAGAAAGAAATATATTAAGTTTGAATGAATTTTCAAGATATTTTAAAATAACTGAATCATGGAAGCAACTTTGATTATATCAAGAGTAAGTATATATTACTGAAAACTTCACTTTTCAAGTAGTCATTTTCGAGGTTTGGGCAGTTTCATTTTATCAGCCAGAAACTGAATTATGTTTTGCCATTAATTTTTCATCAATATAGTTTTAGTCATCAACATTATTATGAAAAAGTTAAAAGTATCTACATTGTTAAATATGTTGTACAAATGTTTCATCTGTAAAAGAGTCTAATATATGTTGATTTGCCTGTGTTACAGCAACCTCTAAAAGCTTGAAGGTCTGGAAGTAAAGCACATTAGAAAGATATCGCCAAAGGATCTTATATTTTAAAGCATCCTTTTGAAAAATATCAGCAAATTTTCTTCCAACTTGATTTTCTTTTTTTTTTTTTCCATCAAATTTATATTAAGTTCCAGGGTACATATGTAGGATGTGCAGGTTTGTTACAGAGGTTAACATGTGCCATGATAATTTGCTGCACAGATCAACCCATCACCTAAGTATTAAGTCTAGCACCCATTAGCTGTTTTTGTACCAGCACCATGCTGTTTTGGCTACTGTAGACTTCTAGTATATTTTGAAATCAGGTAGCATAACACCTCCAGCTTTGTTCTTTTTGCTTAGGCTTGTCTTGGCTATATAAGCTCTTTTTTGGTTCCATATGGATTTTTAAATAGCTGTTTTCTTTTAATTTTATGAAGAATGTCAATGGTAGTTTAATGGGAATAGCATTGAATCTATAAATTACTTTGGGCAGAGTGGCCATTTTCATGCTATTGATTCTTCCTATCCATGAGCATGGAATGTTTTCTATTTCTTTGTGTCCTCTCTGGTTTCCTTGAGCAGTGGTTTATAGTTCTCGTTGAGGTTTTTCACTTCCCTTGTTAGCTGTATTCCTAAGCATTTTATTCTCCTTGTAGCAATTATGAATGGGAGTTCATTCATGATTTGGCTCTCTGCATGACTGTTATTGATGTATAGGAATGCTAGTGATTCTTGCACATTGATTTTGTATCCTGAGACTTTGCTGAAGTTGCTTATCAGTGTAAGAAGTTTTGGGGCTGAGACAATGGGGTTTTCTAGATATAGGATCATATCATCGTCAGACAAAGATAATTTGACTTCCTTTCTTCCTATCTGAATATCCTTTATTTCTTTCTCTTGCCTGATTGCCTTGGCCAAAACTTCCAATGCTATACTTGTCTTGTGCTGGTTTTCAAGGGGAATGCTTTCAGATGTTGCCCATTCAGTATGATACTGGCCGTGTTTGTCATATATGGCTCTTATTATTTTAAGGTATGTTCCTTCAATACTTAGTTCTTGAGAGTTTTTAACATGAAGAGATGTTGGATTTTATTGAAAGCTGTTTCTTTGTCTATTGAGATAATCATGTGGTTTTTCCCTTTAGTTCTGTTTATGTGATGAATTACATTTATTGATTTGCATATGTTGAACCAACTTATATCACAGAAATGAAACCGACTTGATCATGGTGGATAAGATTTTGATATGCTGCTGGATTCGGTTGGGCAGTATTTCATTGAGAATTTTTGCATTGATGTTCATTGGCCTGAAGCTTGTGTTTTTGTTGTATTTCTGCCAGGTTTTGGTATCAGCATGATGCTGGCCTAATGAAATGAGTTAGGGAGGAGTCCCTCCTTTTACATTTTTTGGAATAATTTTAGTAGAAATCCACCTTGACTTTTCTATTTGCATCATGGAATAAAGTGATTTTAATCAAAAGTGTCTGAGACTATAAAGTTATTCACAAACACAACTAGGAGCTGATGGTAGGGGTTGTAATTAAAATGTTCTTTAACCACTTTGAACACACTATTCTTGTTTTATTTTCTTTTACCTGCATTAAAACACTACATATTATTATCATTATTTGCATAGGTTATCATATTATGATGGTAGCCTAGAATAGACACCAGTGTAAACTGCCACATGACGAATGACTCTGTGCCCACCCCAACTCTTTTATTTATTTAAGCAGGAATTATAAGAGGAAACAGATGGCAAAAATTAGAAAATGAAAATTGACACATGATGGAAAATATATAATGAAATTAGTTTCTCAATCTTATAAAACCTGAAGCTCATTTTGAGCTTCACCTTCAGTTT
Source organism: Piliocolobus tephrosceles (assembly GCF_002776525.5). Taxonomy (NCBI): domain Eukaryota; kingdom Metazoa; phylum Chordata; class Mammalia; order Primates; family Cercopithecidae; genus Piliocolobus; species Piliocolobus tephrosceles. The sequence continues at coordinate 117,573,975 of NC_045440.1, read as the reverse complement.
GAAGGGTGCCACATTTAGAAATGAACTACATTTCTCTTTCTTTTCTGTCTTTTGAAGGGAGAGGAGTCACTGTTCGTCTATGACAACATAATTAATTTTATATTGCAATTACTTCCAAATGATGACAGCTATCAGTAGCCTGAAACAGCTTTGAAAGTGTTTTTTAACAATATTTCTACTTAGCTTATCATAGTAAGGCTTCCAATTGTATAATGATACCCTCTCCCAAAAATGAGATGCTTTAAAATTCACAATGTTGAAAATAAAACAAGTAACATCAGTTTCACAAGGATAAGATGTAATTAACTTTATTGTGAGTCAGTCAAATCTGGGCATAACTGTAATACATTTTATAAACTCTGCTAACTACTTGCCACGTAAAGATAGCTTATGCTTTGAATAGTCTTCCTGATGAAGCTTATCAAATTAGCTTATAATTAAATCAAACTGTAGTAAATGGTTATATGTAATCTTTTGGATACAATTAGTGCAAGAAGACTATTAAAAAACATATCCCTGAGACTACAGTTAGCCTTCAACATTTAGCCATATCATTTGGAGCAAAGCTTTTAAATCCCAGTGTCAATCAGCCAACATTTCTGACATGTTTTAGACAGTAATTTCCTATTTATTTAATTCTAGAGACAGCCACAATTTTGCTTAGATTATACTTTTATACTTCTGTTGTTTGGATCTTGGATTGTGGTTCAAAAATGCCATAATTAGTCATAATAGCAAATTTTAAAACTGACATTTTTATTTCAACTAAAACATAATTAATATCACTTCTAATACTGCTTATGATAGAGAAGCATAAAGTCTCTATTTTTCAAAAATTAAGAAGTGAAATAAATCTCTTATCAGTCATAAATCTGTAAATTTTTTTCACTATACTTAAGCCTTGAATGCCAGTTCAGCTACTTCTTATGCCATTACATTTAACCATAAGAATGCTAACAAAGTTCAGTCCCATCGAAAGTTTAAACTTGATAATCTATAGTCCTTTATTATTCAAATAAATTTTCTAAAAAAACTCATTCCTTCAAAAAGAGCCTAACAAAAAAGTATAAAATTTAAAAAAATACAGAAATGTATTATATAGCAAATCTTTCTCCATTCATGGAATTCAGATTCATCCATATGGTGAATTATGGTGTATGCTCAGATATGCTTTTAATTGAAGAAAAATCCGAAAGCTTTCACAAAGACTGCAGTGTATCAATTTTATCACTGTAATACATCACAGAATGGGTTTGTTTTCATTCTTTATCCTTGGGTTATAGGAACCCTGTCTCTCTATTGACATATGGTAGCAAACAATCTTCATAGACTTTCTTTTACTTTCCTTCTTTTGTAAGCTATTTTAAATGATTCTTTCTACATCATTAGATGTAGTAAATATTCAGTCTATTATTTCTCCATAAAATTGTAGCATATATATCAGTTTAATTATGCTTGATTGCATGCATTTATAATATATTCAATATATAAACTCCATATGTATGTATAATATATTGATCACATAGCTGTGTATGCATATGTTCACAAATTACCATATTGATTCAAAAAGGAGCCACCTAATATTATAATTGTAAAAACTATTCTATTCATATATAGGTAGCAGCTACAATTCACCATACTTTTACGTTTTTACATTATTCTAAAAATGTAAGTTACTAAAAATGATCAATATTGGAATATTATCTTTTTTTATTATTTGCTTTTAATATATTCATCTAGGAACTGTTCTACTATACTTCATTGAAGGGATTCCTCCATTTATAAGTCCTTCCTCCAATTTTTAAGTCCAACCCTAGATATTTTAAATACCGTTAGGTCTACTAAATGTCCAATAATTTCATATGTGGGTCTGAGGACCCCACATCTTCTTACACTAAAAAAGAATATTATAGCACATTATAAACTAATAATTAGTAGCTTGGTTTTTAATAACAAACTGTAAAAGGATTCTGTGAAATAATTCTGTTTTTACATGTCTAAAATCTGGTAGGATGTCCACGAAACCTCAAAATCTCTAATTAGTGACATTGGATTAATTTTTGTCTGCATGAGATATACTCAAGATGAGTACTTCAAATGTCCTAGACTACCCTTATTTATAGATCATCACAATGTTGGTAAGCACATTAAATTATTTTGTAAGTCATTGTATAGAGATACTGTCCCTGATAAAATACAGATGGAGGAACTTTATAATAATTTAAAAAACAGATAACGGATAAACATTGGGAAGATATTGTATGCATTTATTCCCAGTGATTATATGTTTTGTAAACTAATTAAACATATGGGGAGGGGAAAGCTGGGAGAGGAGAGCTTAATCCCTTGCTTATTCATTCCTTTGAACTCCCTGATATTCGAGATCATTAGGTCTAATGGATTTGAAATTCCATGCTTATTTTTTAAGTGAAGGTCTTGTGACACACAGTAGTTTGCAGAGATTGCAGAAGATTTACAAAAATAAATGTATAAATCTAATTCAACCCAGCATGCATTATGCATTTCTTTTGTAAAAGGCATGTGCTCAGAGCTGTGGATAAAAATGAAGTGTATAAAAATGAAATATGGTATGATCGATGATATAAACCAACGAACATGGAGAATGCCATAAACATTCAAAGAGAATTTGCACACAGTGGACTTCAGATAAGACATTACAGTAAAGAGTAAGGCAAATATGATCTAGTGAACAGGGTGCTTACCTGTCAGCTAGAGGTAGGGGATTACTGCAAATTCTTAGCTGCTCTAATCTCAAATAAATAATTGAAACTCTCCAAGCCAGATTTTCCAACATAGAATCAAGATAATATCAAACTCATAGGGATTTTGTTGGCATTAATAAAATAATTTTACTGATAGTGATTATTAAATTGCAAAGCATATTATAAATATAAGTAGTTTATTATGATGAAGTAAATTCGCAGTGGTTATTAAAATATGTACAGCTAGTCAGTTATTATATGTGAAACAAATAGGACAATGTCATTTCATTTTAACAGCTTTATTGAGGTATAATGAATATACCTAAATGACCCATTATTAAAGTGTATAATTTCATAAGTTTCCATATATATAGAGAGAGAACCTTGAAACCGTAATTATTATCAATATGATGAGCTTTTTTTTTTCCTTTTTGCCCCTCTACACTTGATCCCCCAAGTCCTCAGGAAATCACTGATTTTCTTTCTTTCACTATGTATTAGTTTACATTTCTAGGATTTTATATAAGTGGACTCTCATGGGCATTATTTTTGTCTTACCTTTTCCACTCAACATAAATATCTTGACATCATCTCTCTTGTTGAGTGCAGCAACAATTCCTTTTTTAAAATGCAGAGTACTATTTCATTTATGGACATATACAATTTTGATGCATTCATCTGTTCATGGATATTTGGTTGTTTTGTTTTTTTATAAAATGCTATTCCAAATAAAGCTGGTATGAACATTTGTGTACACATCTTAGCAAGGATATATAATTTGCCAAATTATATTTTTGAGTTGTGTTCCAGTTTTTAAGAAAATGCCAAACTGATTTCTAAAGTGATTGTACCATTTTATATACCCACCTACATTTGATATAAAAAGATTTTTTAGGATTGTAGCTATTCTCATAAGTGTGTAGTGTTGTCTCATTATGGTTTGAATTTGCGTTTACCTAAAGAATAAAGATGCTGAGCTTCATATGCTTATATTCTATATGCTTTTTTTTTTTTTTTTTTTTTTTTTGTATATTGAAGTGCCTATTCAATTATTTTGCCAATTTTGACAATGGTTTGTTTGCTTTCTTTCATTGAGTTTGAGAGTAATTTACATATGAAAATATATTCATCAGATATATGATTTACAAATGTTTTTCATGCATTATTTGACTTTTTAAAAGTTTTTCTTGACTGTGCTTTTGAAAGGAAATAATTTCTTAGTATTTATGAAGTTCAGTTTGTCAATATTTTGGTTCTATTAGAATCACGCTTTAATGTTGTATTTGCAAGTTTTTGCCTAATTTAAGATGACAAGTAATTTTTCATCTATACTTTTTTCAGATATTGCTATTTTTTAGCCTCTACATGAGGCTCCATGAAACTTTGCAAATTAATTTTTATATGTGACAATAAATATAGATTCACCGATTCACTTTTTTTGCATTAGAATATCCAATAATTCAGCATGATTTTTTGAAAAGGCAATTTTTAACCACTGAATTGCCTTTTCATCTTTGTTAAAATTCAATGTCAAATGTAGACTCCTTTTTTATTATATTAACACATTTGTCTATCTTTATTCCAGTAGCACAATCTTTGTATTAGAGTAAATTAATAATAAGTCTAGAAGTCAGGTATTATAATTCCTCTATCTTTATCATTTTTCAAAATCAATTTGTCTATTTTAACTCCTTTGAACTTCTCCATGAATTTTGCATTCATCTTGTCAATTTCTGGAAAAAAATGCTATTTGAATTTTGCATAGAATTACATTAAATTTATAGATTAACTTAGGCAATTTTAATATCTTAACATTATTAAATCATGACATAGATGGAGATGGAATATCTCTCCATTTATTTAGATCTGCCTCAATATTTCTTAGCAATGTTTTCTACTTTGCAGTCCACATATATTTGCCCATATTTTGTCATTTTCATCCCTCAGTACAAAATATTTTTGTTACCGTAAATAGTATATTATTTCACATTTAAAACTTTTAGAACCCATTTTTACATACAGAAATACTGCAAAATTGTTCTCTCTCTCTCTCTCAGCTATTATCAGTTTCTGTTCTATCCATCTAGTGTCCATCCAGTGCTTTGAACATTTTCATTGGTCATTTAATTGATTATTAGTCAAGTATTCTGATGAATGTCCTGTTTAGAAATTTCTTTGATGGTTTTCTTATCACTAATCTGGGTTTTGAGAGGAAAACCACACGAATCTGGGTTTCCTTATCTCTAATCTGGGTTTTTGAGAGGAAGACCACAGAGGTAAAATGCCATTTTTATCTCATCCTATCAAGCTTATATACTATCTACATGATTTATCCCTGTGGATATTGACCTTGATCACTGCAATATGCTTCTCCAGGTTCATCTGATGTATATCCTCCCTGATGCCTAGAAATGGCCATTTCTCCTAGAGACCCTTGTTCCTTTCATTGCAAAAAATTGATACTAGAACCTAAGATATGGATGCTAGGTTTGATCATTGCTACTAGGAAAAAAATTGTTTCTGGGCCCTCCCAGCTGACAGAAAAAGGACATGTGCATATATTTACTAACCTGTGGAGACACACACCTATAAATATTTATATATTTAACATTTATGTCTTTGTTAAGCTAAACCTAAGTTCATATTAATGTTTGCAATTCTAATCTACTACCACATGGATTATTCTAGCCTCTTTTGCTAGTTTATCTGTAAATTTCTACTCCAAAATACAAACTGGTTCCTAGCCCTCGCCATTCATTTATATACTTGTTCAATTTCAGAATATATGAATAACAATAAGCAAACTGTTAACCCATAGTCCTGCAGTAAACAACTTTATCAACTAGAGTACAGTGTTTATGTGGAGTTCTTTTGCCTTTAATCTTACAGATTCCACTCATTTCCAAAGTGACTTAAATCAATTTATTTCCACAACTTCTTTTACTCATTATTTCATATATTTCTAATAAAGTTAGATTGTCTTAGCACAGTCTGCATTCATTTCCAGGATCCTCTGAACTTTTAAGTGATTACCAGCTGCCATTCCTTGTGTTCTATATTCCTTTGTATGGTTTCATATTCCCTCTGACATTACTTCTCTCCTGCTTGAACTATGTTCTTTCTTCAAATGCAAGTCAGCTGATAACCGTTTTCAGCTTTTATAAAACTAGACGTGTATTAATCTTACCTTCACTTTCATAGGATGTTTTTACTGAATGCAGAATTTTAGTTTAACATTTATGTTTTCTAACAGAAGTTGAGAGAATTTGCATTCTTTTTCCCATTTGCTTAAAAAAAGTTCTACTGTCATAATCAGGTTTTTTCCTCTGTATACAATAGATCTTTTTCCTCTTCCTGTTTTGAAGATTTTCTCTTTATCCCTATTTTTGAGGCTTAGTTTATCATATGCCTACATGTAATTTTTTTCTATGTATTTTGCATGTAGGAATTTTTGTGCTTCTATGGCCTGTGGGCTTGGAATGTTTATAAAATTTTAAAATGTCTTAGCCATTACTTTTTCAATTTTTACTTTTATTTTTTCTAATCCATTACCTTTGGTGATCCTACTACACCTATATTATACTATTTTAAACTATGACACAACTCCTTATCTATGTGGGGTTTTTTAGTCTTTTTTGTTTGTTTGTTTAATGTGTATTCATATGTCTTCAATTTCACCAATCTTGTCTTCTGCAATGTCTGATCTGTTATTGATTTCATTCGGTTAGATTTCATGTAAAACATTGTAATTTTATCCCTAGCAGCTTGATTTGGACATTTTTTTTCTATCATCCACATTGTTAATTATGTATTAAATAGTTTTACTAGTTTCACAAACAAAGGACATAGAATTATGACACCTCTGTCAATATCATTGCCTATTAATTGTATCATATATGTCATTTCTAGATTGGGTTTTATTGATTGCTTTATCTCATCACTTTGGGTCTTTTTTATCTGATTTTTTTATGCCAAAGAATTAAATTTTTGAAGGCCAAACATTGTGAATTTCACTTAGTTTGAAATGAAATATTTTTCTCCTCCTATAAATATTTGTGTTTTCTTGTGAAACTTGGTTAAATAAATTTGAAGCAGTTTGATCTTTGATAAACAGGACTAGAAATTTCTTAATTTTTGTTGAATTTTATGCTCCCGTCACCAAGGCAATACACTTCAGTACTCCACTCGAAGCCCTGTTCATGATGAGGTTTTGTACATTGGTCTAAAATATAACACAATTTCTATGATCTTTGGGGATTATCCTCTCTAATTCTTTTTTGTAATTGTTTACCTGATACTAGGCAGTTTTTCCACATGCCTGCCCTGTTCCAGACTCAGGAATAACCTTCTACAAATGTCCATAGTTCTCTCACTTGGGTACTTTGACTGCAAACTATAATCATTTTTCCCCCTTGGACATTAAGTTTCATCCCCTTAATTCAAAGGTGCTTTTAGGCTCTGCCTGTTTCATCATTCCTTACCCCATATCTTGAATACTGTCTCTATGCAGTGAGTTTGGGCCATGGTAAAGCTTATGTCATTTTCTTACCATTTCTTAGGAATCATAGTTTCTCATTTTATGATGTTCATTGAGTTGTATTATATATTATAGATATTATATATTATATTATATATTATAGATATATAATAAAGTATGTAATTTTTTTTTCCAAAAAATTTAGTTAGTTTAGGCAGAAATACAAACCATATAACTATTCCCCATCTTGGCCAAAGGAGAAAAGCATTTTATTTAATTTTCATAGTATTACTATAGTATAAACATTATCACAACTACAAATTAGGGCCTAAAGCCATAAATTAACATATTATTTTTTCTCATCTTTCCACCCCCATCATATCCACATTTTCTTCTTTAACATATTTTTCTCTACATATTTTAATCTTTTAAATTCCAATTTTTGAATTATTTAGCAATTATTTCCAAAACTTCAAAAAAGCCAATTATTTGATATTTTGAATATTTTTTACATCAGTCTTTTGTACATTGTCTTGCAATGATACACTCATTATATTTGATAGAGTAAGTTGAATTAATATGGTCTTTATGTTAAATTGAAAGGACTGCTTCCTCTTCATGTCTTTTCTTTACATGAGGTAGGGAAACACTATTGGCCTTTATTCTACCATTTATTCCTGTCACTGAGCAAGCTACTTATTAGATTGGCCAACAATAGACATTCATCCAGTATTCTCAATTGAGTGCAAATTGTCTTCTAAAGGAACTTATTGGAGGAAATTTACTATTTCTTCTCCTACCTCTTCACCATGACTAATAGGAGTCAATTACCTGAACAAGTGGATTTACTCTACATTATTAAGTTTCACTTCAGTAGGGCATTCCAGATTTTTTGGACCATAGCCAGTAACCAAATACAGTTTGTTTCTCACATTAAAATACATCTTTCAACTTAAAATTTATAAGTATTAGAGATGATATTTTTATTATTGACTAGCTGATACACTCTGGTTCAAAACTCAAATTAAGATGTTTAATATTTATTCTATCAACTCAAAAACCTGAATAAGTCAAAAGTTCACAGATTTCTCTCTTCCTGATTATTTCAGTGGAATTTTGATAATCCTGTCTAAATTACTGATATATATGCAAATCATATTAGGATTTCATCTTAAATAATACTGAGTGCATTCCATGTATTTTAGAAAAAAGGCTGTTCCACCAAACTGAACTGATACATCCAATGCTTATCATGTAAATCTGTAGAATAGCTACCACAATATTTTAAACCTCCTGACTCAGACAAATAATTTTTCAACTATGTCCTATTCTTTCAGGAAAATTGTATGTTAATTTTAATTTGTAGAAATTTTCAATTATTCATTATTTGGCTTATTTCTTAGCTTTCAAATACAGATTGTAGTTTTGAGGAACAATTGGAAAGGGAGATATAATCGTTATTCTATGTTACTCTCCTCTTTTTTTCCCAAGTAATATCTGGCTTATTGTACACTGTAGATATTGATAACACTTTTTATCCTAAGAATAATTTGATGTAAGTTAAGTGAAAAATTTTACTTTCTCATTTTCAAATTACATTTTAAACTATCTACATTCCACTCCACTTTCACTTGTATGATAATTTTTTATGCCGTTGCAACTTGGGAAAGGGTAAAAGAAAAAAATGCTTCTACTCCAAATGTCAGATGAGATTGGTAATATTTATCATACCACGTATTTTCAACTTCCACTTTTAGAACCAAATATTCATGTCTAGAATTGCTTACGTGTGGTCTTGCTCGGTGGTGAGGGAGAGGTAACAGGTGATTTCTCAGCGTCATTTCTTCTTTGTGATTCCTTAGTGAAAAGAATGGTGGATTCTTGAGCGATTATATCACTATCATTGTAGACGGTTGTATGAATCATCATAAAGAGTGGCCTTTCTGGTACCTAACATCATAAAAATAGAGTGTTCAGAGTTTATGTCTGATGAATATTTTATTATAGCTACCTTATGTAATGGTGCCTCATCTGCAATCCTTTCATTCACTATCTGCATGTCAGATAGTATTTCCTTACTTGTAAACTATATTGCTGCCGCTGTCTCTCCATTGGACTCTTTGTTGTTGTTGATGTTGTTGTTCCTGGAAGTTGTCCTTACACACACACGTATCTATAGGAATTCCTGAATGGTAATTTCCTTTCTCACATACTTTTTGATCATGTTGATAAATACCTATATGCTGGCTACCATTTGTTATTGCTCTCAACCTTGAAAAAAATGTTTCTATGTTATTGAGAACAACTTTTTTATATAATGAAAAATCAACGTACTTTAACTTTTTTTTACTATCGTGTACATAAGTAAATACTTTATTATTACTGTGTACTATGCATAAATGTATACTTTCCTTTGCAATCAGACTTCTTTGGAATTTTAAATTAATATCTTATTAACTACAAACATATTATGTAATTGATTAAGAGTGGGGCTATATACTGTTTTTTTAAAGTTATATTTTAGAAAATCTGTAAAAGTTAGACTCTTCACCACAACATCTTCATGATCATTAAATTAATTATTACTCTGGAAAATCAGGATAAGATTTAACAGATTGACAAAGAACAATTTGTTGACAAGTTTGTTGACAATTTGTTGACAAATTGACAACAAACAATTTGTCAATTGTTCTTAATTTTCTGTGTTTCCTTATTATAAGCTTACCTTTTCTTTGAATTGGTTCAGGAAATTAGACGTATAGATTTGAGTAATCCTTTTCAAACTTAGAACACTAACATTTGTATATATCTGTTAAATATTTTATTATACTCAGATGATTACTTATGTTCAACTCCTTTTTAAATAAAACCTGTAATTATTTAAAAACACAACTAAGTAATAAATTAAGTGCCCACCAAGTTTACTTAAAATTCAGTTAAATTATCATCAAAGTATTAGTAAGTGTTAGTAAAGAAGAGATTCCTCTCTACTTGTGTCTTCAGGCAGTTAGGCAGATCCTTGTAAATTCAGGGAGATAGGAGACTGGCTTTATGAATCAATATTTGGAGGAGTCATACATAAGATTTTGACAAAATGAGGATCTCTTGAGTTATAGCAACATTTTAAATGGTGGACGGTGAAAGTGTTCTTGATTGGTCTTAAGCAATGACTGTCTCAGAAAAGCTCTGAACCAACCCTAATTTAAAGGGATACATGATATCCCAGAGGAAATATATGTATTGAAATTACTTGCATTATATGATACACAGCCGTTTCCATTCAAAAGTGTTAAAAACAAACCATGCTGAGTTCATGTCTACAAATAATTGGTATATTACACTTTTTTTTTTTTTTTAATTTGCCATACAACTCTACATGGAAATAAAAGAGAGAAGAGAGAAAGCAAAATTTGCCTGTTGGAGATATTATTACAGGTTATGCTGCCAAATCTAAGTTTAGTTTTATATCTCCTAAAATAATATTAAATTCAAATATATGAGAATTAATAGTGCTTCTCATCAGTATTTATAATTTCATAATAATAATAAAGCTAGGTAAACAAATATATACACTAAGAAATGCAATGCAAAAAAGGTATCCAAAACCAAATACATGCCTGTTGTTAAAAGAGAGTTCACTGTAGCTTGCCATATATACAAATTTTCTAGTTTCTTGCATAAAAGACTGATTATGTTCCATAATACTTCCCTTATAAACTGATTTTATCTCACAGTAATCTCTTATATTTGTATAACATTAAGTTATGTAAAGTGTTTTCCTTTTTTTCTCTCATTATAATATGACCAGTATGGGTTAGAAAAACATATCATTATTGTCATTGTACACATAAGGGCACAGATGAGCCAGGTTGGGTATTTCCCCAAGGTTTTACAACTAATTAATGATAAAGGCTAAATAATAATCAAGACTGTAAGACTTTTAGTGGAATATTTGTTTTCTCTACCTTGTTTCCTCTCAAATTATTATGCCAAATGCTTGTCTATCATTAACTCTGCTTCTATGCTTCTCAACTTGAAATTTTTATTCACAGTTCATGCACACATAAATAGGCTTCCTTCTGCTCTGTCACATGAATCCATAGCTTTGCAATGTCCTCCTATACATTGTGCTTTGCCTTTGTTTTGAATTTTTTTCTTCTTATTCTTAATATAGTTGCTTCACTTCATCTCCCTCTTAAAAGAATTAAGAAAAGGCAAAATAATATGTAATGTTTGATTTACTTCTTTTAAGTTAAAAATAGTTATGCAAAGTAGCATATTTAAATTGGTTTAATTTGAGACAACACTGCCATTAGATGGCACTCTGGGTAAAGTTGACAATGCTATTTCCTATATTGGAGTATGACATCATTCAAGGACTTACGTAAAGTAAATGGAAAAGAAGATTGATGAAACTTAATAAGTCAAATAATTATACTGTGTACAATGATAGGTGAACTTTTCACTCTGTAAAAATTTAAGGTTTCCCTTTGAATCATTACACACCTTTACTCATCAAATAAAAAATTAAAATTATACAATGAACTGTTTCTCATTAGAATGTATAATATATAATTTTTTAAAGAAAGTACTTATATTGCCTTGTGTAGCAAAAATTAATGTTATAAATCACTTTCGTTATACTCTTTCTAATGTAATGTAACATTCAGGAATGAAATCAATTAGCTTTTGTAAAACTTACATTCATTTTAAGGCAATCTCCACATATAAACATGGATTTCTGAAACATTAAAAATATTGTTTATATGTCCAATCTTTTTTTTTTTTTTTTTTTTTTTTTGAGACGGAGTCTCGCTCTGCCGCCCAGGCTGGAGTGCAGTGGCCGGATCTCAGCTCACTGCAAGCTCCGCCTCCCGGGTTCACGCCATTCTCCTGCCTCAGCCTCCCGAGTAGCTGGGACTACAGGCGCCCGCCACCTCGCCCGGCTAATTTTTTTGCATTTTTAGTAGAGACGGGGTTTCACCGGGTTAGCCAGGATGGTCTCGATCTCCTGACCTCATGATCCGCCCGTCTCGGCCTCCCAAAGTGCTGGGATTACAGGCTTGAGCCACCGCGCCCGGCTGTCCAATCTTATTAAAATAAATGTTCTGGGAATATACTTGGTGCATAAATATATAATCCTTTCATGTTAGATTCAATATATTTTATTAGAAGTTATTCTATTTTTTCAAACCTTCTCATCTAATCACTAATATGTTGAGAATTTAGTCGGGAAAGCAAAGAGGTATAAATGCTGGCAACTACTCTTGAGAAATATAAGCAAATGTGTGCTTTTTGGTGTATTTATTAAATTCTAAATAGCTGAATGCAGGTATAACATGGTCCACCACTATATTTTTCTTTCATTTATTTCATTAGAAGCACTTAGTACGAGACTCTATCATACAAAAAGAAATAAAGCATTTACTCTACTCGAGGGACTCTTCCAGATAGCAACTATGATAATGAATGAAATGAACAAATCTTCATCTTCATGTAGTAAATATATTTAAATTCTACGAAACAGTGCATATGAAGTGAATAACCAATAAAGTTATTTCATTGTCTCACCTATGTTACTGTAATAAAAGAAGTTGTTTGAAAATGAAAGTGGTCCATGCTAAATTTAACATTTTATTTTAAATGTTTAGACCATATTCATGATTAATCTTAGTATTTTAATGTATTATCTATAAAACGAGTGACAGTGAATGCAAAAATGAATGTATGAAATAATAAGACAATTGTTCATCTAAAAATATACAATATTTATATTTTACTTACTATCACCCAAGGAGTCCCTCTCAAAACATACCCTGTTCCCTTCTTTCTTATAGCTAAATCTATCCAGAGTTTATCACTATACATTTTTCTAAAATTTTACCTAATATATGTATTCCTAAAATTAACACTTTTGTTTTCATGAATTAATGACATTTATATAAATTGAATGAGACTGTACATATTCCATGATGTACTTTCAGAAATCCTACTGAAATTGTTTTTGAGATGTATCATATATAATATGCCAATAATATCTGCAAATATTTTATGCATTATATGGTTGAGGTATATTCATGATTTACAAAAAAAAAAATGTTGTTTGGATAATCTTAATATATGTCATGTGAAACATGTAGGCAAGGATTTTTCTAGGGAATATACGGAAGAATAAAATTACAGGGTTCTAGTTGACTTTAATAGGTAAATATGGCTGTTTTTCAAAGTGACTGATCTGATTTACAATTCCACCAGCAATGGATAAGAAATGCCCGGGTGTGTGATGTTCCCAACCCTGTGTCCAAGTGTTCTCATTGTTCAATTCTCACCTGGAGCAAACCAACATGGCAAATGCATACATATGTAACAAACCTGCATATTGTGCGCATGTGCCCTTGAACTTAAAGTATAATTAAAGAAAAAAAAAAAAAAGAAATGCCTTTACTCCAAATCTTCAGCAAGATATTGTCAGTGTTTGAATCCTGTCAACTAGTAGATGTGAAATGATATTACATTGTGATTTTAATGCTAATATTTATGAAATAGAACTAATATTGTTCCAAATGTGCATTGGCTGTTCATGTTTTCTTTTCTGTGAATCTTCCCACTTTTCTATTAGGTTGTTCTTTCAGTTATTTGATTCAGAGGTATTCTTATATATTTTCCGGAGAGTAATCCTATGTTTCTTTTATATATTAAACTTGTCTTAAGTTAATGGCTTAATTTTCTATTATGTTATGGTATTTTTGAAGTTTACAGTTTTTCTGGTGCATTCATTTTATATATCTTTTTTCTCCTGTGGTTTGTACAGTATTTAGAAAGCCATTGTTGCATGATTTGCCTTATATGAGGTACTTATAGTCTAATTCAGAGACGGAGAAACGTGAATGGTGGTTTCCAGGGGATAGGACAGGAGAAAATGGGGAGTTGTTAATTAGTGGGCCTAGAATTTCCATGTTGAAAGATGAAAATGGTTCTTGAGATTTGGTTGCACAATAATGTTAATTTATGTGACACCTCTAAAATGTATACTTAAAAATGATTAATATAGTAAATTTTATGTTATGTATATTTTAATATCATGAAAAAAGTCTGCTATCTTACGGTCATAAAATTATCTCTTTTTATTTTCTTTTAAAATTGGTGTATGTCCTTCTTCATATTAAAACTCTAGGTTCATCTAAAATTGGTATTTTCGTGTTTGTACAGGTGATGAATGAGATATTTCTCATTTTGTTTTTGTAGAAAAACCCAGTTGTCCTAGTAGTCTGTATCTAGACTCTATCACTCTAAATTTCAGGAACAAAACAAGGATATCAACTCTAAATGATTTTACTCAGTATAGCCAGTGCAATAAGGCAAGAAAGAAGAATAAAAGGCACAATAACTTGAAAGGAATAAATAAAATTATCTCTGTTCATAGATGATGCATAATAACCAAAGAAAATCCTAAATTATCTTGCAAAACTCCTAGAATTGATTAGTGAATTGGGCAAGGTGGCAGAATACAAGATCAACACAAAAAATTCAATTGAATTTCTGTGTACTACAATGAACTTGTACAAACCAAAATTGAAAACACAATATAATTTGCAATTGTTCCAAAGTAAATTATGTAGCTAGATATAATCTTCACAAAATATATGAATCTATATACTAAAAATACAAAATCTGAGGCAAGAAATCAAAGATAAACTATGCTCAACATAGTAGAGATGTTAATTATATCCAAATTAATCCAGATGTTTAAGGCAATCCTTATCAAACTCCCAGTAAGGTTTTTTCGTAGACAGAGACAAGTTGATTATAAAATTTAATATCAAAAGGCATAATCTCTACATTAGTGACAGAGTCTTGCTCTGTCACCTGGGCTATACAAATATTTTAAAAGAAGAAAACATTGGGATGATTTACTCTGCCAAAAATTAAGGAATAGTACAGAGTCAGCAGTCACACCAGCATAGTGTTGGTGGAGGAATAGAAAAAAAAAATCAATGAAACAGAATAAAAACCTAGTAGTAGACCCACACAAATATGTCCAAACTAAGTTTTGACAAAGGCACAAAGGTAATTTGAGGGAGGAAGGATACCCTTTTCAGCAAATGGTGATGGAGCATTAGTACAGCTATTGGACAAAAAGATAGAATTTTGACTTAAACATTATATTTTAAATAAAAAAATTAACTCAAAATAGATCACAAACTTGAATGTTAAAACATAATTTAATTTTATTAAAAATATGTAAAAATATTAGGGCTTCACAACTTTGTAAAGACTTTTTATATCTGACACCAAAACCACAACCCATAAAATAAAATATAAAAATAAAAACAAAAAACTGGAGCTCATCAAGGTTAATACTTTTACTTTGCAAAAAACCATGTTAAGAGGATGAAAATACAAGTTTATAGACGAAAATAAAGTATTTGCTAAACACATATCCAACAATGGACCTGTACCTAGAACATACATGCATACCTCACAAATCTGAACAGAAAAAAAATTAAATAAGAAAACAACTCAATTAGAAAATGGGTAAAACACAAAGATACATTTCACTAAAGAGGTTGTACAGATGGAAAATAAGTACATGAACCTGTGATAATCTTCATTAGCCATTGTGGAAATACAACTTAAAATCACACATTAATATTACATACTTATCAGAATGGCTAAAATGAGAAAACAATCATGGCATCAATTGTTGGCAAGGATGCACTGCAACTAGATCACTCATACTTTGTTTAAACTGGTCTGGTCATAATTTTAAGTAGTATAGCCATCATCAAAAAATTGGGGGTAAGTTATTAAAACCTAAACATGCAGCTAGCTAACTTCTGGGCATTTATCAGGAAGAAATAAAAACTTAGGTTCACACAAAAACTGTACATAAATACTCGTAGCACTCTTATTCATAATAGGCAAAAACTGGAAACAAGTCAGCTGCCCTTTAGTAAGTGAATGGTTAAACAAACATTGGTACAAGCATGCCATGAAATACGACTCAACAATAAAAATAAAGAAACTGTAGATATACAAATCAACCTAGACAACATATCTGGGAACTTAAATTGCTACATGGCCACAGTAATCAAGACAGTGTGGCATAGCTGAAGAGATTAGTGGATTAGTATAGAGAGACCAGAAATAAATGCACACAAGCATGTCTAATTTTTGACAGAGCTGTAAAGACACTTCAAGGGAAGAAGAAAGCTTTTTTAAGAAAAAATGTCAATCCTCCAAATTTGCATACTATGTGATGCCATTTGTATAACATCCTTGATTGACAAAATTATGGGGAAAGGAACCTACTTTGGTTTACAGGTATTCACGATGGGGAGTTGTGGAGTAGGAGAGAAGTGGGGAAGTGGATAGAAAAGGGCAGCAACAGGGATCCTTGTGACGATGGTAATGTTCTACATTTTGACTCTGCTTATGGTCACATGAGTCTACACATGTGATAAAATTTCTTACAAATCCGCATCCAAACATACACAAAGGAGAGCATGTAATTAGAAAAATCTAAATATGGTTAAACAATTTTATCAATGTCAATTATCTGCTTATAATGTACTGTGGTTTACGCAGTATGTTCAGACTGAGTGAAGAGTGCTGTTTCTTACGACTGTATGTGTATTTACAATTATCATAATATAAATATTAAAAATCCCCACAATGTATGTATTTGGATATCTTTTCAAACCAGTCTGTTTCCCAGGCTGGAGTGCAGTGGCACAATCATGACTCACTGCTGTCTTTAATTCCCAGACTCAAGCGATTGTCCCACCTCAGCTTCCCTAGTAGCTAGGACCACAGGCTCACGCCACCACGCCCATCTATTTTTTGTTTGTATCAAATTTTTGGTAGAGACAAGTATTCACAATATTGTCCAGGATGTTCTTGAACTCCTGGGCTCAAATGATCCTCCAGCCTTGACTTCCCAAAATGCTGGAATTACAGGCATAAACCACGGGCCTACCTTATAAACTTAAAATATGTATTAAACATAAAATTATAGTCAACTTATATTCTTACCCTATTCCTGAATATAAAAACCCATTTTAACTTATTTAACTCCAATGCAGTCATTTAACATTTTATACTATTTTTGCCCAAGATTTTAGAGCCGTCTTAATGACACATATCAGACCAAATTTGACTTTTACACTAGCCAAGCAAGCCATTACATAGAATTAATTTGTGATAACTTTTTAGTCAAAATTTCTTTCTGCATTCCAAAAGTTTCTTCAGAAATACTTTTTCTACTATCTTCTATTTTTTCAAAGTACATAGCTAATGGTATTTTGATGTTATTTTTTTTTTCGTTTTTTGTCTGAAAAGTATGTATTTCATCATTATTCATAAAGAATAAATTTTGGCCTACAATTATAGATTAACTTTATTGCTCTCTGACACATTTTCTCTCTGTTTTAGAAGCCCCATACAGGCAAATAAGAAATCAGTTTAAGCTCTGCTCCTTTGTAGCTGGTTGTGTTGTATACTTTTTGTTTGTTTGGTTTTGTTTCTTCTATATGGCTGCTTTAATGCTTTTTAAAAAGTGTTTTTATGGGTTCTTCCATTTTATAAGAATATATCTTTATAAAGATATATTTCTATTAGTATTTCTATCAGGCTTCCTGAGTCTACCATTTAAGTCTTAAATCACTGTTAGATCATTCATGTAACTTTTATTTAAAAAAAAACTTCGCTCACCCATGATTTCTATTCTCTCTTGCATGAAAAAAGCATTTTAACATTTTTATTATTTTCTTCAAGTCCTTTTTACATTTTCAGCTTTTAAGAGTTCTCTTCCTACTCGCTGATTAACACCTTTAAATCTTCCAGCTCACTAAATCTCCCTTTGTTTATTCCCTAGTGCATTGATTTTCAAGTTCATGTAGTGTGTGTGTGTGTGCGTGCGTGTGTGTGTGTATTGGATTTTGTTTTGGTTGTTTTTCAAAACAGTATGTATTTTTGTTTATTTAACTTTTATATGTTCAATGCTCACTTTAATATCAATGTATACATTCGATATTCTATTTTCTGTCCAACATGTGCTAGTTTCGATTCTGCAGTCTTTGTTGATTAACAAAGATACTGCCACTGCCTATTTCTGCACATTCTTATTTGTGGTGGCTTATTTTCTCATGGACATATCATGTTTTTATTAGCAGTTTTTTTGTGGAAATGTTATTCTGCAGAAATTCTTTTAACAGTGGATTTAACATAGATGTCTTGATTCCCTAAGAGAGAAATTGTGTTTACAAGGCAGGCATAGCACTGAGTGGTCTCAGGAGGATGGAAAAACCCAAACAACAGCTAAAACAGGAAGCAGGCAAAGAAACCACAGGATAATAGAAACAGAAAAATATGGGAGAAAAAATGGCCAAACCCCTGGTCAGGGTAACATGTCCATGACACTTTCAGGCAAACCTAAATAAGGCAGAAAGAGACGGATACTGGGACTCCTGAAATCCCTTTCTTTTGTAGAATACCTAATGATTATTGCAACCCTAATTAAAGAAACACACATAAAATTAGAAACCTGAACTGTGTTGTCCACATCTTATTCTCATGAGCAAACCTGCACTTCTCTCTTAAGCTTGTACTTAGCTTAGCAACACAAAGGTTTGTTGCCTTTCACTTCAGTCTGACTAGTCCTGGAATTTTTTCTCATGATGGTGTCAAAAACCTGGAAACCTGCTGAGGCTGGGGGTCTCAGCAGCCTCTGAAGACCCTTCTGAGCCCTCTGGCAACATTTATATGTGTCATAAAAGTGGAGATTATCAGGAATGACCACAGTTATGTCTTCAGCACATTTTCAGGCCGCATTGTGGTGGCCTGAAATTCAAATGCAAATACATTGGCATGACCGCTGTGGTTAGGAATTTTCTGGGGGAGACTTTCTACCTTTTTCCCCCTATTTCCTTTTATATAAGGCCAAAATAAGAATATATCCTCAGTGTTTGCTTCCCTAGAACAATATTTTCTCTTTTTCTGGTTCACATGGTGATGGTTTTATGGATTTATAAAAGGTGCCTCCAATCTGATTTCCCACCTTGCACAGACCATTCCCCTTCCACCTACAGTCATGGCCAATTAAAAGAAGCTTTCATGCCTCTAGAGATTAACATCTACTTTTCATAGTAAACAGTGGGTACGTAACTCAGCCCTCCGGACAGACTATGGTCACCTAAAGAATTCCTCTTTTTTATGGCTGCATAGTATTCCATGGTGCATATGTGCCACATTTTCTTAATCCAGTCTGTCACTGATGGACATTTGGGTTGATTCCAAGTCTTTGCTATTGTGAATAGTGCTGCAATAAGCTGGAAACCATCATTCTCAGCAAACTATCGCAAGAACAGAAAACCAAACACCACATGTTCTCACTCATAGGTGGGAATTGAACAATGAGATCACTTGGACACAGGAAGGGGAACATCACACACGGGGGCCTATTGTGAGGAGGGGGGAGGAGGGAGGGATAGCATTAGGAGATATACCTAGTGTAAATGACGAGTTAATGGGTGCAGCACACCAACATGGCACATGTATACATATGTAACAAACCTGCACATTGTGCACATGTACCCTAGAACTTAAAGTATAATAATAATAATAAATACAAAAATAAAAAAAGATTTAAAAATACATAAATAAATAAACAAAAGAATTCCTTTTTTACCCAGTTCAAGCATGTTGTAAACAAATGAAGACTGGGCCTTGTAATCTCAGCACTTTAAGAGGCCAAGGCAGGAGGATGGTTTGAGCCCAGGATTTTCAGACCATCCTGGGCAACATAAGGAGACCCAGTCTCCACAAAAACAATTAAAAAATAAAACAGATGAGCCTGGCATGATTGTCTGTGTCTGTGGTCTCAGTTACTTGGGAGGCTGAGGTGAGAGGATCGCTTGTGCCCTGGAGATTGAGACTGCAGTGAGTCGTGATTATACCACTGCTTTCCAGCCAAGATGACAGACTGAGACCTTATCTCAATCAAATACATACATATTTCATCTTGAATTTTCAGGTAGGTCATGCCACAATAGTTTGCATTTGTTTATAAAAGCTAGAAAAGTAAACCGCATAAATTTTTCATGAGGAATTGTTATAGACTCAATAATACCAAAAATCTCTCGTGTTTATTTATTTTTTTACCTGTTACCAAAAGTTAGAGAAATATTCTTGATTATGGATTCTTGACGTTGCAGAAAAGAATAATGATAATAACGTCTATTATTTATTGAGCACTCATTATTTGACTGGAGTTGCATTGTTTTTACATTTGAACCCACAGTTAATTATCATGAACTCAATTAAATATATCCTACTTTAAAAATGTATTTATCAAAAAGGCTGCTGAATTTGTTTTTCAGTAGTTACAAATATACTTCTTCGGTTTCTTGGTCTCACTGCAAGAATTTTAATTTAGTGCTAAACAAGAGCAGATTTTGCAAAATGAATGGAACTTAGATATTCAGAGCAAGCTGTGATTGAGGTATGGAAGAAACAAAACAGGAGTTAGACTAAACTTACGCAGCTAAACTTAATTTGATGTCTTGTTATCTGTAACTCCTTCCTTACTTCTGCTTTAAATTTCAACAGAGAATAATGATATGGAAGTATTTTTGTATATCTTAACTTTCAGGAGGAAATGACTGAGAATGTTGTTCAGTGTATTAAAAAACAAACAAACAGTGCACAAAGCAGTTTCCTTTCTCCTAAGGGAACTGACTATGATATTTCTTTCCTCTTGATCAAAATAAAAACAGTAAAGTTGAAATTACCTGAGAAGGAATAATATGGTTTACCTCTCGTTTGTAGAAGGCTGTAAACCTTGTGAATGATTTTACCTAACAAAACATCTAAAATAGATTCATTTTATATATATATATGTCTATATTTCAATCTCATTAATTTAAGTTGTGTTAAGTAAAATAAATCGCAAAATTAGAGCCTTATACAAATGTAAGAGGCAAACTATGTTCTTATTTCTTAGGTAATCTCAATGTTATTATTTTATTTTGATCGATATTATACAAACACACAAAAGCATGAAAGTTATATTATAGCTTAGAAAAATAGTATAATGGCATCTATATAATCATCAGCTAAGAAATAATAGGATGTTACCTTCATATTAAAAGCTCTCTGAGGAATCTCACCATGTTCACAATTCACTCCATCTTTCACAACTGGATTTTGTATTATCAATTCCCAAATATTGTTTGATATTATCTATTTTATAAAACAGTTTAACCAGTTTCCATTATATGTATTATTCTATTACTTTCTTCTGTGCTTCTGCATTGTCTATGTGGAATCCACTCACACTGATGCCCTCATGTTGATGAACCACTTCATTCATTACTTCTGAACATTCCTATGCATTCCTTTACATGAAGATGGCATAATTTATTTGTCCATCCCATTGTGGATATGCATTTGGGATGTTTACATATTTTTGCTACTATGAAAATACTGAGCTGAATATTCTTATACCTGACTCTTGGTACACAAGTTCAAAAAATTACCCATTGGAATATATCTTGGATTGAACTGCTTGGTGTAGAAAACGAACATTTAATTTTATGATATAAAATGTTAAATTGTTTTTAACATGGTTAATTCAATATATACTACTAAAAATAATATTACTGTGATCCCATCGTACTACATTCTCACCCACATTTCTTATTGTTAGGTTTTATAATTCACTGTAATCTTTAGGAAGGAATATAAAATCATGCTTTGAATTAACATTTCCCTGGTTACTAAAATGGTTGACTATGACTTCTGTTTACAACAAATTTCAAACATGTTTTGCCCATTTTCTACAGGATTGCTTTACTCTTTTATATTAATTCATAGGGAATATTTTATGTATTCCAAATATTAATCCAGTGAATCTTCAGTTGGTATTTGAATAAGTGTTTGTAGATTCCACATTTGTGAATTTGCCTCCTTGCCAAAATTAATTGGCAACACTACAATCAATATTTGTGGTGCTTTGTGTTCATTAGCAGATATGCATGGAACAGCAAAATATTTGAGTTGCTCTTTGAACATGCACAATCCCAGCTGAGGTAGACCAAGGCAACATTCTGTTTTCAGGTTTGTGCTCTCATATTGTAAATAAGCACTCTCCTCATGGCCTACATAGTGTCATATTTCTCATATTTTTTTTTTTTTGCTTGTGATTTCAGCATTGGAAATGCCCCCTAAGCAGAGTAATGAAGTGCTGTCTAGTGTTAGTAAGCGCAAGGAGGCAATGATGTGCCTTACAGAGAAAATACATGTGTTAGAGAAGCTTTAATCAGGCATGAGTTGTAGTGCAATTGGGCATAAGTTATTGTTAATTAATCAATTATATACATATATATTAAGTAAGGTGTTCTTAAACAAAATCATACATAAAAGAAGCTTATGCATTGGTCAGTTGATAAAAATGTTGTGACCACAGGCTCACAGGAACCTAACCCTGTATCTCCTCTAGGAGCAGTATGTTAGTATTTGTAAAATTAGTGCTCAGTGTGATTTTATAATACTTACTACTACAGACAATGAAAATCAACTGTACTTTGTTAGGAATATCTTTGTGGCTTCTCTCCTCATTGTTTTTATAGGATTATTTGAAAATTAAAATTACAAATTTCTGAATTTTAATTTGAATGAATGTATCTGTTTTTCTCTGTATAGTTTGTAGCTTTATTTCCATGTGGTTTAAGTAATATTTCCTTTCACATGGTTTCTTAAAAAAAAAAAAAAAACTCTCGTTTTCTTTCTTAATAGCATTTGTGCATTTCTTAGTCTTACTTTTTAATTGAAGTCTTTAATCAGTGTAAAGTTCATTTGTGTTTGTGGTATAACATAAGGAGTTTTTTGAATTGCAAATATTTGCTGCAAAATGTATTGATTACCACAATTTTTTCAGCTGTCAGATTTTCAAGATCCATTCTGTTATAGACTAAGTACTACATATATAACAAATCGTTCTTATGCTGCATATTTTCTTTTCTATATTTCTGCCCTTCTGCTTCTACCACATTGTCTTAACGCTTTATATTCAATTTTGATTTTGACAGAAAAAAGTCATTAAATTTTAAATTCTTTGCAAGTGTCTTGTTATTCCATAATCATTTTAGAATGAGTGTGAGGCCAGGTGCAGTGGATCATGCCTGTAATCCCAGCACTTTGGGAGACCGAGGCAAGCGGATCACCTGAGGTCAGGAATTTGAGACCAGCTTGGACAACTTGGTGAAACCCCATCTCTACTAAAAATACAGAAATTAACTGGGCGTGGTAGTGGGTGCCTGTAATCCCAACTCCTCAGGAGACGGGGCAGGAGAATTGCTTGAACCCAGAAGGCAGATTGCAGTGAGCAGAGATCATGCCACAGCACTCCAGCCTGGGTGACAGAGTGAGACCCTGTCTCAAACCAAAAAAAAAAAAGAAGGAGTGTGAGAAGTCTCTCTCTTGCATACACTCTCTCACTCTCTCTCTCTCTCATATACACACAAACACAGACAAAAACAGTACGTTTTGAAATAGGATTTGAAATTGCATTTAATCTATAGATAGACTTGTGGAGAATTCGCATCTATATGATAGACTTCTAATCTATTCTATAATACATCTCACTTTTTTGTAAGTCCCTGTTACATTTTCAATACAATTTTGTAGTTTTGTCTATGAAGGCATAATTTTTACCTTCATTCATTCTAAAAAAGTTTACATTTTATTTGCCATTTTATCTTTGTTTTTTACTTATATTTACTAATAACTAGGGATATTTAAAAATTCTGCTTATACTTATATAATGATTTTGTAATCAGAAAATATTCTTAATATACTTTCATTGTGTATTTTTGGATTATTTTTATAGTTTTTTCCCTAAGCAATCATGATACCTGCAAAAATTGCCTTTGTTTTTTTCTTATAATTTGATTTTTGCTCCTGAAGAACAATGGGTGTCGGGAGCATTCTTGTCTGCTGTTTCCTCATCTTATAGTAACAACTTTCAAAATGCACCCTTCAAAAGTGGTTTTTTTTTTTTTTAGTTTTATTTTATGTACCTGTCCTTTATTAGCTCAAAATTATCCTTTATTGATACCATGCTGCTTAAAAGTTATAACTATATGTTGAATATTATTTAGCACTTTTTGTGCACTTATGGAAATCACATGATTTTTCCATTTAATTTGTTAATATCAAAACCTCCGTAACTTAAATTACTAATATTAAACTAACCTTGCATTCTTGGGATAAACCTAATTTGTCCATAATGTATTATCATATAAACACACTGCCAAATTCAGTTTACTAATATTTTGTTTATAATGTATGCATTCACTTAATAAATGAGGTGGTAATGTCTTTGACTGAATTTAGTAAAAAGCTTATCCTAAACTTCTCCTTGGAAGTATTTGTTTAATATTGGATTTTGTGTGTTTCTTAAAAAATTTTTATAAATTCAGAGAAAATTTATCTCTATGTAGAGGGTTTCCTTTGGTGAAATATTTTGCCATTTGTTACCATTTATATTTTAGCTGTGGAAACACTTAGTTTTCCTTTCTTTATAATTGAATTTGACGTAAATTAGATTGGATGCAAACATTTATGTATAAATGCTTACTTTAAAATAAAAGGGCAAAATGCATATAGGCATAACCCTTCTGGCTTAAAGAGCAAATGATGAAGACATAAAATTTCAGTAATTAGAAAGAATAAATGCTGACATATGGTCTATAAAACTAAATAAAATTGAATTTTATCATTGAATATAGCTAATTTGTTCTTATTAGTTGTGCATGCGTGCATGCATTTCTTTTTATTAGAAGGAGATAGTAATGACTATGACTCTCTCATATCCTTCCTTTCTTTTTTTTGGTTCTTTGTTGCCCAGGTTGGAGACTGGAGTGCAGTGGTACAATCATAGCACCCTGCAATCTCAAACTCCTGGGCACAAGCAATCTTCCCACCTCAGCCTCCTGAATAGCAGGGACTACAGGCAACCACCATGCCTAGCTAATTTTTATTTTTTTTCTAGAGACAGGGTCTTGTTTTTTGCCCAGGCAGGTCTGGAAGTCTTGCGCCAAAGCAAACCTCCTACCTCAGCCTCCCAAAGTTCTGGGAGTGATCCACTGTGCCTCACTTGTTTTATATTCATATAGTTAATAAAAGCAACAAAAGTTTTTTCCACCTCTAACAGTTCTTCAGGTTTGATTTATATTTGAGGTAGATTTTGCTTATCGTCCCTCTGGATATATAATATTGCACAAAATAATGGAGTATGTTTTGAGAATAGTGCAAATTGTGAAACAGCCTCATTCCTTTTTTTTTCCTCATTGGAGGATGAATAAATAAGGTTAAATTAAATATGTCAATATTTTTGTATCTTCCAAGCCATAGGTTTCACCTCAGAGCAAAATCCCATAGGATCGAAGGACCATAAAGATTTCATATCCTACTACATTTTTTTGACATATAATTCCATTTAATTTGATATATCAAACATCATATTTTAATTTCTTATCACAAACTTATTGATGATTTACATTGTACTTTAATGCCAGAGTAATATCATGAAATTTAAATATATGTATCTATATGATTTACTTTGCCAGGAAGGCATTCACTAATTATTATTATTATTATTATTATTATTATTTTAGATGGAGTCTTGCTGTGTCACCCAGGCTGGAGTGCAGTGGTGCGATCTTGGCTCACGGCAACTTCTGCCTCCCAGGTTCAGGTGATTCTACTGCCTCAGCCTCCCGAGGAGATGGGATTATAGGCGCGTGCCACCATGCCTGGCTAATTATTTTTGTATTTTTAGTAGAGGCGGGGTTTCACCATGTTGTCCAGGCTGGTCTCGAACTCCTGACCTCCGGTGATCATCCCACCTCAGCCTCCCAAAGTGCTGGGATTACAGGTATGAGCCGCTGTGCGCGGCTGGCATTCACTCATTTTTTTCATTTATTCATTCACACATTAAAATCTTTGTCCACCTGGCAAATTACCTTTCCTATA
The DNA here is from genome assembly GCF_002776525.5 of Piliocolobus tephrosceles. Lineage (NCBI taxonomy): Eukaryota > Metazoa > Chordata > Mammalia > Primates > Cercopithecidae > Piliocolobus > Piliocolobus tephrosceles. The sequence continues at coordinate 117,547,740 of NC_045440.1, read as the reverse complement.
CCTTTTCCTTGGCCAACTATTATTATCCTTTCAAAAAAGGTTCTAGTGTGATCATTTTCTAAAAAGAGATGAACTACTATGACCACCATAAACAGGCATTGTATTAGCCTGCTAGGATCGCCATAACAAAACACCACAGACTGGGTGGCTTACCCAATAAAAATTTATTTCCTCATTGTTCCCAAGGCAGGAAGTTGTGGGTGGTCTGTTTTCTTCTGAGGCCTCTTTTCATGGCTTACAGATGGCTGCCTCCTCTCTGTGTTTTCTCCAAGGCCTTTTCGGGTGTGTGTACACACCCTCAGTGTTTCTCTCTGTATGCTCTCATCTTATTTGCATATCTGAACATTAGTCAGATTGCATGAGGGCTGATCCTAAGGGCCTCGTTTTACTAAATTCCCCTATAAAGGTCCAGTCTCCAAATACAATCACATTTTGAGACATTAGGGGTTAGGGCTTTAATTTATAAATATTGGCTATACACAATTCAGTTCATAATATACATTCTTAAGTACCTATGATAAAATGAAGATTTCTTGAGTTGTCTGTTTGTATCTCAGCAAAATCTTAAATACCTCATAGGCAAGAGACCTTCTTTTCGTTCATATATTTCCAGAGTAACTCAACATTTTAAATTTGGGTGTACTCCTAGAATCAGTACCATGCCAAACCACATTAGAATCTGGGTTGAAAGGTAAAATCAGAAATACTTGTCATGTCTTTATATAATGTTTTGATATTTTGTTCATCATGGATATTTTTAATGAATTTAGATTTTTTAAAATATTGCATTAAAATGTTATCTGAATTACTGAGGTTTTTTGGTGACTCTTGGCATTTTGCTCCTGAAGTTTTGCTTACTCACTTCACCCTACTCCTGGTCTTGCCTAAAATGATAAAATTCACAAGGCAACATTTTAAGGATCTATGTGATAGTATCCCTAAAAACTTTCAGTGTGACTATCTTTAGATAACTATCTTTAGATTTGCTATATCATGAATAACTTGTCTCTTGAAAACTATCATAGAATAGACACAAGGGCACACTTTGGAAATTAGTACCTGGCTTCTAGTTTTGTCAATTATTTTCTGAATTCTAGAGTTTAGCTTTGCTGTAGTTAATGGCTAGACACAAAGTCAGGCATGCCAAACTCAATATTAACATTGTATCAACATTCAACCTATAACCTCTTTGTATGTTCACAAGTCTAGGTTCTACTTTGGGAGACTTTTATTCAGCAGTTCCAGAGTGTGGTATAGGAATCTACATTATTAATATATACTTCTACCCCTAAGTAATTCTAACACGGATGGCCATTGAACCACTTGGCTTGTGGGTTACACTCAATGAAAAATATCGTAGTTCTGGTTATTCAAATATAATCTGAGAATTGACTGAAGTCTCTGTATAAGATTGAATAATCAAGAAAGGGTTTGTCCTAAAACCAGAACAGTAGTTCTAAGGTTTTAAGAAAGGAAATAGGAACTTAGGTACTAATTGGTTTAGAGGTGCTTCAACAATACATAAAGATATTCACTAGAAATATAAATCTCTAGTATTTTTACATGTGCTAATAATAATAATCTCTGCTACTTCTTGATCTCCTCTTAGTGTCATACACTGAGTTATATCATTTAAGGCAGAATCAGGAATAGGATGAAGAATGTGATTTTATGTAATTCTCACTAAATCCTATAATGTAGCATTATTATCTCTGTTTTTTTGCTGAGAAATATGAGGTTTATCAAAGTTAAATTATTCTTATAGGTTAGCTGGTAATTAGATGTCTTCATTTTTAGCACTATGCTCAAAACCTGCCAGAGTTGGTACTAATGATCCTTTGCTGAAAGAGTAAGACCATCAGACTAGAGCAGTCTGGAATTCATTCAGAATCAGAGCCCAGTAAGCACTTTTTGACATAAGTTAAGAATGGCCTTAGAGGAACAGCTGAAGCCAAGTCTTGAGGCAAAGGGCAAGAGCTTTCACTTCGAAAACAGAGACGATGCCACTCTGAAGGGAGGAAATAGTGAAAGGTGAAGACCTACACAAGAGCCATTACAGCAGCCTAAGCTGTTGGAATAAATAGACATGCTGAGTGTTAAAAGGCTTAAATAGTTTGCTTGTTGAAACACCAGATTTTAAAGACATATGAGTTTGAAGACAAAGTCCTTACTAGAGGTTGAGACCTGAGAATAAATAAAACATAAATTATAGAAACAAATGTAAGTTTCTTTGAATAATTACACAACAGTTGGCTACTTCAGGATTTCATATTTGCACTAGCATTTCAAAACACTATTTTTTCAGTTGCTATAATGAATCATACATATTTAAATTCCATTTGAGAAGATTAAGCTATCATCTCCTAAAAATAAAGATGTTACGTATCTTTAAATTGTTTTCTCACCATTTCTTATAGCATATCTTGTCCTTGTCCACTGAACTCATATGTTTCAATTTTTTCCATGATAAAAAGGCCACGATTTAATATGCACTGATACCACCTTAGATAAATACATTTACTGTTACATTAAAAATTACTTTTCTGGATACTTTTTAAAATACTTGAGTATGCCTATCAATATTAATAAAGCAAATTATTCCTTCATTCCTCTACCTTTTCACACTTTTTTCTCTTTATAATTTTATTTCATATTTCTCATTGTTAATATATTTCGAGATCCACTCTAGGAGCTCTGAAGATTTAGTGCTTGTGTGATCACTTGGCAAACTTCTAAAAAGGCCATTTTTTTCAGACCACCTCCCAGGAATTCTTAGTTTTTAGGTCTGTTGTGGATTCTCTCTCTTCTTATGTTGTTAATTAGCTTTGACGTCGATTTTCAGAGAATTGCTGCAATACAGTTACGTGAGTGGCTTTGAACCAATCTAGTTCCATTTCTTTTCTTACTTGCAATTCCCAAGAATCACCAGAATGTGCTGGGAATGTAACACGTTGAGATAGGGAGAGACTGGTACAACAGCCTGAGCTCTGTTTCAGTCCCCCACAGGAAGCAGGGTATCCTTCACTACTTCTACGAGGTCAGTCATGTTACCCTGGGGTAGAAAAACTGGGGTGGGCATCTTTCCAGCGTTCTTCATCTGTGTTGCAAGCGGTATATGCACAGATGACATTCCGTCCTCTCCAGGCAGCTATCCTGAGGCTTGGGAAACCAGCTCCTATGATCATCGATTTCTGTTGTCCTTTGTTTCCTATGTGTAAGTAATAAACTCATTTCATGTAAGTTGTTGTGTTCATGAGTGTTCTGTTTCACTGGACTTAAGACAAGTTGGTAACAAGTGTACAGTGTACTTGCTTCACAATGATTTTTTTTAAAGACAGTCTACTACATTCCATTAAATTTTCTGTTCTGCACAAATCCTTTCTTATGCTCTCAGAAAATATAGCTTTCTAAGGTATGTGAGAGATGACTCTGTTTAGCTTTATTGACTTAAGTCTACATAGGTAGCTAAGTAGTAGAATGTTAAAACCAAGTCCGTTAGGTATATTTGTATTTAGAATATTAAAGTCCCTCAGGCTGTGTCTGATCATGCCTGTCATGTTAACTCCAACAAATAAGATTATGCCTACCTCATAGCAGCTTCTCAATATATTCAACACTTCCTGAATGGATGAACATTTATAAATTTTGACAGTTACTAATTTCCCCTCATTTTTTTTTTTTTTTTCCCGTGGCATTCACCTCTGTCTAGTTTATAGAGTTCTGTGGTCTGAATGTTTATGTCCTCCAAAAATTCTTATGTTGAAACCTAATTACCAAAGCAATATATTAGAAGGTTGGGCATTTGGGAGGTGATTAGTTCATCAGGGTGGAGTCCTCATGAATGAGATGAGCTCTGTTTTTAAAGAGGTCCCAGAGGGCTGCCTGCTCCTTCCACAATGTTAGGCTACAGAAGGAAGGCTCTCCCTAAGCAGGCCCTTACCAGGCATTGAATCTGGCGTTGCCTTGATTTTTTTCATCCCAGGCTTCAAAACTGTGATAAATAAATGTTAGTTATTTGTAAGCTACCTAGTTGATAGTATTTTGATATACCATCTCAAATGGACTAAGACACAGGGGTTAAACAAGAATGAATTAGAGCTATGTATTTTGGTCACCTCCACTTCCACACCCACCATTTGTACAGCATCAATCACTTTCCTTTCCTACTAGTTATCAGCTATTCTTTCAAAACATCAGGAATAGCACCTGCCTCTAAAAATTATGAAGAATAGACAGAATTGTGTAGAAACACTTGTCAATAGCAATTATTGGCTTGATTGAGTTTCACAGCAACATTTTGCTATGAAATAAAATATAATGTATGGAGCAAATATACACACATTTTATGTTTTCCCTTTAACCATGTGGTACGACGTATTATTTTGATAGAAAAACAATTATGAAAATTATTTGGAATATAAAACATCCAGTTAAAATTTGGGCTGAAGTTTAGCTTAGATAATAAAACTTTTTATAATTCATAGAGATCATTAGATAAACAAGAGGTGCTGAAAACATTAAAACCATCCAATGTAGTTGCACATTGATTCTGCTCCCTCCGTCTCACACTGTTATTTGACTACAGAATTGTGATTCTTCAGAGTAAGTAAAGTATGACATCTTAAGAGGGGAATTTCCTGTCGTCAGTGGCCATGCTATTTCATCCTCCTATACATTTTCACAACTCCCTGTACAAATTCGCCATCTAAGCACTCTTTCTTACCTCATTGCCCTTCCCACATTATGATTAAAAGCCCATTTATAGTCATTTTCCTCTAAATACTACAGTATAGAAAAGGTGAAAAAGGTCACTTATAATGGAAAAAGGTGACAGACACTACTTCAGCCAAATGATCAAGTTTAATATCAACAATAAGAAGGCATATTGATAGTGCATTCCCTTCACAGGATGTAATAAAAATGACACTTTACCTCTGCAGTCCTGTTTCCAAAAACTCATAACCCTGGAATAATTATTTGAAGAAGCAAGACAAATCCCAGTAGAGGAGATCCTAAAAATTACCTGATGATTATCCTTTAAAACTCTCAAGGTCATCAAAAACAAATTAATTCTGAGAAACTCTCATAGCCAAGAGCTTATTGTTTACACATAGGCAAGTAAACAAGTATTATAAATGTACACTGGTATCCTAGATGTGATCCTGGGCTAGAAATAGGACATTAGGTAAAAGCTAAGAAACAGGAATCAAGGGTGTGCATTAATTAATAATAATATATTAATATTGGTTCATTGGTTCACTTGTGACCAATGTATCAGACTAATAAAGGCGTTAATACTAGGGGAAATTGGCTATAGAGTATGTGAGTACTCTTTGTACTGGTGCTTTCACTTTTTCCTGTAAATATGAAACTATTCAAGAAAATGATCATTTCTAAAACCATGCTTAGGTTCCTGTCTCCTCCGTTAAACTGCATGGCCTGTGAAAGTCAGGTTGTGTCTGTTTCCATTACCTCCATACATCACTGCACCACACACAGGAGGAGCCTGACAATTGTTGAATGAGCTATTGAATGAATGAGTAAAATAACCATCTAATAACTGACTGTGAAAGGACCTTAATTCCCTGAAGAAACTCTTATTTTATATGTAAACAGTGCTTCCTCAAACCACCAGTCAGGATGGAAATTAATGCCATCTGCTGCTTGTTCTTCCACAATCTTCTGCTCTTGGGCTTTGCCATCATTTTCTCTGATTGACTGTCCTAAATATCTGTTTACTCCCCAAAGAATCCTTATGCTCCTGAATAATCAACTTCTTTTTCTTCTTCTGCCAAGTATAGTATAAAAATCCATGAAAACCAGGAAGACCTTAAGGAAGCCCCCCTAGGTATAGAATTCAAAGATACTGGGCTGCCTTCTGATGTTCTTGATGCCAATAAATTACTTCCACAAGGCCCCTTGGAAATATTCACATCATTTATATCATACTCTCTGAAACATTAATACTTAGCAAATCAATTGAATAGATAAGAGTTGTCTTTTCAAAGGAAAATACTCTTGGGAGATTTAAGGAACCAGAACTGAGATCAATAATATTATTACTATAATTTAGCAATATCATTGACTATCTCAGTTTTTGAGAATTAACATTGGAAAATATAAAATATTTATGACATTATTTTTGTTGGAAAATAGTGTAGTAAATTAATTTAGGAAACAAAACACACCTACAAGTGTTCAAGATTGAATATATTTTTTAAAAAATAAGCTGTAAATAAAGTCATTAAAAAGTCCTTTGGTAGCAAGAACACACAACAAGAAATGAATTTAAATAATTATTTAGCATAACGAACTAATGCATTAAAAGCTCTATTAAGGCCATATGGTCTAATGTTCAAAATATTTCTTCATGAATCTGGAGATCTACAAATATATTTTGAGTTTTATTTGCTGCCTTCCTTTTTTATCAAGCAAATTAACCTGTTTATTATCAGTACCTCTGTGTATATATATATATGTATAGTATATACAATTATCATATACATGAATGAAATCATGTGTGGATTCATCTGTATTTAAAATAAAGTTTAAATGTCATCTAGTGGTTAAAGATTCACTACAAATATTTGTACATGTTTTATTTTAAATCTGTTAAAAAAAGTACAATAACACCATTAATAGCTTGTATTTATTAGATAAGATTGATCATATTAAGTGATGGATCTCCATCTTTTCATTTAAATCTCACAAAACCACAATTTGTCAACATTAATGACACTTTCATTTTTCAGATGATGTATACTTAGCTTACAGATGTTAAATGTCAAAGCTAATATTTATACTTAATGCAGTTTGATTCTGAAGCTTAAGCTTTTATCTTGTTTCATCACTAATGATTACTACTTTTAAAGTTCCATGGTTAGTATAAATGAAATTGAGCAGATCACCAGTAGTTTTACAGTAAAATGAATATCATAATATTTATTCATTTTCAATATGTATTGAAACTTGATAATGGAGGTGTGTGTTTAAATCAGAATTTTTTCTTTAAAGAAAGTGACCAAATAGATCATTCATTTATTCTTCCTTTATTTACCAACTCCAAAATCTGAATTATTAATCATCAATGAGTTAAGGTAGACTTTTCCTTAATTATGTAATGTAATTATATTCGATGTCAGAAAACATAACTAAAGTTTGTCTTTCTACTAAACGTCAAATTATATGAAGTGTGTTTCTTGTCAGCTGGGACGCTTCTGTTCCCATGGCCTCCCACCCTGCTAAGAATACACAGAAAACAAGTCTGTCATAAGCCAAATGCTCACCACAGGAAACTCATCCCTGCTGGCACCAAAATGGTCTCATATTAAAGGAGGTCAGTTTCCCTTCGGATCCATAAAATGCAGATAGGATAGCATGACAATTTCAACACTTATTGGAATGTTCTAACTTACATTAAACAACCATAATGTGGTAACCATGAAAGCAAATTATCTTTAGATGGGCTATTTAATATTAAAGGAATCTTTCCTTTAAACATGGAGAAATGTTTCAGTAAAGTAACCTAATTTGTCCTTTTTTGTTTTCGCAAAGCAGTTACGTTAAAAATGAGTTGTCTTCTAGCTCATTCCAAAGTAGAATTACACATTTCTGAATGACTTAGTTGCAAACCAGTAGATCACAATTATTTTGTAAATTGTGTCCTTTTATCAACAGCATGCATGAATATTTACAAATAGAAACATTTTGTTTTTTCAGTTTTTTCTGAAACAATGAAATAATTCATGCAGATATTTAACAAATTTAATGTTAACAAATTAACATTAAATATTACTAATTTTAAGATCTTTCAAATTATAGCTAATAGTTTATGTATGATCTACTTGCAGAGTCTTCAAAGTATTTCTAAAGCCAATGCATAATAAAATTAGGAACAACAAATAGATATAGTTGAATAAAAACATAGTGTGATAGATCTCAGAGCTTAAAAAAAAAAAAGCTTTCAGCAAATATATTTGATTCAGTTATTGTCCTTACATGAGATAAAATTGTTTTACACATATTTTATAGCAACTCTTAAGACTTAGGAGACCCGGCCAAGGTTACAGGACTTTTCTCAAAGTGAGTTAATGATAGGGGAAGCGCTTTGTGACAGACTATCTTCATTTCCTGATAGAAAGCAGGACTGTTGGAGATTTCTGTGTTCATTACTTTAGCTTAATTTTTATTTTAAGAGCATTCCACTGGAACGAGGATGTTGTAGAAGGCAGAAATAATGCATTGAAAAAATAATCCCATAAACCATACACTATTAGCTGTTTCTAGGTAATTGAGCATGAAAGGTCACATCTTTTCTCAGTCTGTTAGAGGATGTCAGGATCTTTAGCTAGGCAAGGGATATTTTTACCAGAGAAAAGGACTTTGTGATGGAGGAAACATGTATGTGGCTAAAGATAAGAAAGACAAGGTAAGGGAGACTTAAATTTTAGAAAGAAATAAAAGCTGCCAGCCCTAAGAATTGTATAATTTCTTAGCAAACTAACTCCCCAAATGGAAAAAGGTAAATAATTAAAGCTTAATAAAAGGATACAATCAGGGAGCCATAGCAACTGATTGTAGAATGTGTAGCATGTAAACTTATGTACCCAGAAATTAGATTAGCAGTAATGGTAAGACTTCTAAGGGACTGTATTAAAGAGAATTATAATAAGCAGAGAAAATCCTAGTCAGTCCCTGGTAGAAGATCATATTTTCTGGTTAACTAAGAGTTGCCTGAATTCAAACCTTGTTAAAAATAATTCTATTTGTGCTTACAAAATCTCTTACCTTGCTAAACAAAATTTACTCGACAATTCAAACATTGATAATTTAGGGATTTACTGTGCTTTAGAATTGATATTCTTAAATTATTTATTATCATAGTTATTGAAGTTATGGATAAGAAAATTTAATATCACAAGCTGAATCCAAATTTAGGTTCCCCATTTGATAATCATGAACCTTGGGCAAATTATGTAATGTTGCCAAGTCTCAGTTTATTGTATTTTTCACTTTACTAAATATCACCACACTGTTCTTCATGATAGTTATTCTAACTGCCATTCCTACCAGCAGTTTCTGAGCCTTTCCTTTGCTCTGAATTTGCAGCAACATTTATATTTTCAGGTTTTAAAAGTTAGGTCATTTTGATGATTGAGGAATGATTCAGTATTGTAGTACATTTATGTTTTTACACTTTATGAGTTCATTGGATTTAAAAATATTTTAGTCTGTTATACATTAGGTTATTTAAATTTTCTTCTTATTTTTTTTTTACCTTATTTTGATGTGTGTGGTGAGAATGCAATAGCCACTCTCTTAACAAAGTTCAAGTGTTTTGCAATACAGTATTTTTAACTATAGTCATTGTGCTGCACATAAATCTCTAAAATTTATTCATGCTACATAATTGAAACTTCGCATCTTTTTGATTAACATTTGCCTGACCAGGCATGGTGACTCACGCCTGTAATCCCAGCACTTTGGGAGGCCGGTGCTGGCAGATTTCTTGAGGTCAGGAGTTTGAAAGCAGCCTGGCTAATATGGTGAAACCCATCTCCACTAAAAATAAAATTAAAAAAAATAATTAGCCAGACATGGTGGGGCATGTCTGTGATCCCAGCTACGTGGGAGGCTGAGGCATGAGACTTGAACGCTGGAGGCGAAGACCACAGTGAGTCAAGATCGTGCCACTGTACTCCAGTCTGAGTAACAGAGCAAAACTGGCTCAAGCAAATAAATAAACAAAATCAAACAAAAACCATTTACCCATTTTGCTAACCCCTATCCCTGGTAACCACCATTCTACTCTGCTTTTATGAATTCTAAGTGAGAATTATGCAGTATTTTTTCTAAATTCTAAAGTGAGATCATGCAGTATTTTTCTATCTGTGACTGGTTTACTTCACTTAGCATAATACCTTTCAAGTTCATCCATGTTGTTGCAAATGGTAGGTTTTCCTATTTTAAGGCTTAATAATATTCCTTTTAAAGGCTTCATAATAACATTAACCCTTTATGTGTAATGTGTGTAATATTGTGTGTAATATTATGTCAAATATTATGTCTCATATTATGTGTAAATAATTCATGTAACTACATTTAAAAATATATATATTTTAAGGTTTAATAATATTTGAATATTATTAAGCCTTAAAATAGGAAACCCTACCACTTTCTACAACATGAATGGACTTGAAGGACATTTTATGTATATAAAGTGATTGGCTATTAAGTGAAATAAATGGCCAATCATTTTATACATGTAAAATTACTTATTTATGTATTCATCCATAGAGGAACACTTAGGATTTTTCAGCATCTTGGCTATTGTGAATAAGTCTACAGTGAACATGGGAGTGCAGAAATCTCTTTGAGATACTGAGTTTATTTCCTTTGAATATATATCAAGAAGAGAAATTTATATTTTCTTATTACTTTTAAGATTTTATATATACTAGAGAGTAATTAATTAGACATTAGACGCAATGAAAAGGTTTCTTCTAATCAATGATTTTTAAAAATTTTGTCATGTTGAGAAGTAAATGTTAATTGTAATATACCAAACATGTCATATTTTATTCTTAGTTTTCATGCTTGTGTTTTATTTAAGAAAATTTTCCCAACAAAGATTACTAAGATACTGTTTTATCTTATACTTTTGAAGTTTTACTATGTACATTTAGGTCTTGAGTAATACATTTAGGTCTTTAGTAATGTAGACTTGATTTTTGCGCCTGTAATTTAAGGTAAGATACTTTTGATTTTCTCTTGGACAGTGTTTTCTGTTATATATACTTCTCACTTCTCCTCATTATAATTTCTTTTTGAAAGGGGGGCTGGTTTCTGTGAATCCTAATGGCAGCCTACTTATGGCTGATTGGAAACAGAGGTGAAAAATTGGAAGGGAGAAAGCAATATTTTCCCTTTTCCTTATACCTTGGAAGATGCCTCTAGCAGCAGTGGCACCTCTTTCATAGGGCCAGTTCCTGTCAGACAGACCAGAAGTTCTAACCTTTGCAAAGCAATGCTAATCTCTCAGTTTAATCCAACCTCCTCCATTTAGCTCTCCAGTCTAGGAGCAATCACGTCTTTCTGCCTGAATTTTTAGATTGCCTTAGTGTGTCCTAGTTAGTTTCTCAGCCTCTTCTATTATGTGTAATTAATTCATGTAATTACCTTTAAAAAAATAAAAAGCATTGCATTTAATTATTTTTCTGTATTATGGAAATGAACAAATGTTTCTCCTTTATCTTTTAACACTGCTTTTCATAAGTAAATTGTATAAAGGTACAATCAATTTTGTAGTGTGATTTCACTTTACATGGCAACAATTTTTTATAAACTCTCTTCATCTTCAAATGCCTGAAAATATTTGTTTCTATTATTTTATAATGGTTTTCTACATTTTTTACCTACTCGACTCACAGTTATTTGCCACAGCAATTTTAAAATATTATAGTATTTTCTTGTTTTCAAACTAGAATGTAATATGCCCCACAAAGGAAGGAATTTCTGTCTCTTTTGTTCACAGCTCTCTCTGGAGTATGCATACTAATGTCAGGGAAAGAGTAAGAGTTTAATAAATATTTGAATATTAGATAAATGAAAACCATTGCTTTTCAGAAGCTGGGTGTACAATCTAATTGCAATGTCTTTATAAATAATGTTTTCTCTCAATCTTTTTTTAAAAGTTATTTCTTTTATTTTTTTAATACAGTTTCTACAATGTTTGTCAGTATTAATTTATAATTATCATGTCTGATATTCAGGGAGCAATTTAAACTTGAAATTTGTCTTTCTCTCTCTTTTAAAAATATTTTGCTAAACTCTTTGGTAATTATGTCTTTAAAGATTATAACTGACATTTGTTGCTTTCTCTGTTATTTTCATTTGAAGAATACAGGCACAGCCCAATCTCTCCTTTGTGCCTCTTACCTTTTCTTTAATATATTTTATGTCTTGATTTATCTGTGATGCATTCTGAGTTAATTACTAAATATTATATTTTAATTTAATATATCTTTACAGTTAACTAGAATAAAAATGACACTTTCTACACAATATCAATTCCATTGTTTATATTCTTATCTGCTCTTCTTTCATAACTACCTGTGTTTGTTTTATTATTTATTTTTAGTGATTTTCTTTATTATTACTGTAAGCTTCTAAAGTATGTGCATTTTAAAATTTTTACCAGATTGTTTCCTTAAAATTAAGTTCACTTCAAATGAATTCCTGCATTATTGTTGTTCTGTAGGATATATTTTTAGCATGTTATTCCTTCATGTGTTTTGTAATTTTGGTTGACAGATTCATTTTAAGTAGGAACCATTTTTTCTTTTATCATTATTATTTATATTTTTTCTCTTTTTCTTCCTTCCAGATAGCCCTTTTGCATTTCCATCAATCTGGCAAGTCCCCAATCTAGAATGAAGTCTTATCATGAAACTAGTAAGAGTTGGCTAAATTCAACTTTCAATGTTGTGGTTTTGCTCTTCCCTGCTCATTCTATATAATCCTGTATTGCCTGTTGTATATGTGGATGTATAATCCACAACTTCTGTTAAAATCAATGCTCTAGATTGGCAGTCATTTTATCATTCACTGTCATTTATAAGTTCTCCTACATCCGTTTACTTAAAACAGTGAATCTGGCTTCAATATGCCATATCTCAAGTACATTTTAGTCCAAATAATGTCTTGGCCTTTATTGCAAGTCTCTGGCCATGAGTAAATCAGTGGTTTCAAACTCACTTTCTGTAGTTCCTGTCTTATTTTTGACTCATAGAGATATTTATCTTTTGTTCACACAAATATCTTTGTATACTGTCTCTCTTTTTAAATTTTATTTGACATCGTTTTTAGTTTTGAGAAGATCATGTGTTAAAGTAGGAAGTGACAGATCTACCTTAAGCATAAAATTTTATGGCTTAGTTTATAATACCTGAATTTTTTAAGTTAAAGGCTCGCTGAATATTCCTCACAATAACCATATTTTCCTGAACATTTATTATATACTTGACAATGTTCTAATCATTGCAAAGATAGTAACTCAATAATGAAAACAATCTTATGAGGTATATATTATTACCATCCCCATTCTGAATAGCAAACTGAAAGTTTCAATATTTTAGAGAACTTTCTCAAGGTCACACAATTTTAAGTTTCAGAAGCAAGATTCAGAGTCACACACTGTGATTCCATGTACTTAACCATTTTGCTAAAACAAACATCAAATGCCTTGGAAAACTCTAAAATCTATGTTGCACTAGGCAGGAAATGAACATCAATTGCTTTATTTTGAAAACTTTTATTTGGTCTTCATACTGTGACAAAGTGGCATGCTTGTTATATTCTTTATGAACTGTTTGCAACATAGTTTATGCCAACAACTCTATGCTCCTTTAACAGTGGTTGAAAGAAGAAAAAATGCAATTATGTTATATGCCTAGAGGAGAATAAGCTCTTTCTACTTAACTTCATCTCCTGATGCACATTACTTGTGGGATGGCTGACTATCAGAATGAACACGTTTCTCTTCCAGCTTTGTGAATCCATCGAAACGATGCCTGAAGGTGAAGGTGAGTTACACAGTATATTCTGAAAGCATAAAAATTTTGTATGACTGCATTTCTGACATGCATGAATTCGACAGCCTGGGAGTTCATGTATTATACATGGAGATTCAGCCTTCACTCTTAGTAACTATTTGCTGGGTGAATGACAGCTATAAACACATTGTGTATCGGACTTTCATAAAGTTTATTATGAGTGAATTTCCAGATAGGTGTCTAAGCCCATGTATCATATATGAGCATGCTAATTCCTCGGGATCAATTAGTTTAGGAAATAGAACAATTAATACACAACTTATGGTACTAAGACTCCACTGTAATATCTGAAAAACTCCACAGTTGTATCTAAAAAAAGAAAGGAATGGAGAATAATTCCAAATTTAACTTTGCCTAATATTTAACTATTTGACTTGAGGCATACTAATGAACATATTTGAGGTCCATTTTTATTTGAAATGTTTGGTTTTTATTTGCTAATTATAGTATTTTAGAATTTATTATGTCAACCCAAGTTGTCAAACCAAGATTCAAATATACAATATGCAATGCTATTTTATTTCTTATTTTGAATGCTTATTGAGATTTTCCATATAGTCTCTAAACAATTCTAGACTTTTATATGCTTCAGAAAAAGTTGAGAACTTTATGTACAGGTAATCCAGTTAGAAGTTCACACAAGAAAATCTACTTGTACAGATATTTCATATAGATTGGCAGCCTAGACATATCACTGAAATTTACATAAACTGAATAAAATCCATTATGTTTCTTTTCTACCAGATGGGTGTACACAAATGTAATTCACCAATTCTTATTAAAGAAAATATATATTTTCTAATCCACAATGGACCTATTAGTTCCTTTCCATATATGCATGGATGGCTATTTTTGAAATTCATTTTGCTCTTGCAATAATCCAAAATGTGGTTATTTGAGTTACTATATATTAATGGCATTTTCAAACTAAATATAATTTGTATGATAAAATTAAAGTTCTAATTATGAATTATAAAATATTCAGGAATTCATCACTGGAAAGTATTAGGCGGGGCTATTTGAGATTGATGAAAAGGTAAAAAGGTTTACCAGCATTTATAGAACATAAGGATACATATTTTCAGCAAAAACACTAAAAAGCATTTAGGTAACTTTCAATAGGTGGTTTGTTATCCAGAATGAGCTTTCAGTTTTTGGTGGGCAGTAATGGAAATTAATATCAAATGCAAGGAGTAACTCAGAAAACAGATTGGTCTTGATCAAAGTGCTATAAAATTATTCCTTATATGTGATTTTTGCTTCTACACAAACAAATTTGTATATACAATTTATGTGTGTATATATGAACATGTATATGCATAATATTTGAAATACATGTGTATTAATCTGTTCTCATGCTGTTAATAAAGACATACCCAAGACTGGGTAATTTAAACAGGAAACAAGTTTAATTGACTCACAGTTTCACATGGCTGGGGAGGCCCCACAATCATGGCAGAAAGCAAATGAAGAGGAAAGTCAAGTCTTACATGGTGGTAAGCAAGAGAGCCTGTGAGGGGAACTGCCCTTTATAAAACCATTATATCTTGTGAGATTTATTCGTTATCCTGAGAACAGCATGGGAAAATCCCACCTTGGTGATTCAATTACCTCCTACCGTGTCCCTCCCATGACACATGGGAATTATAGAAGCTACAGTTCAAGATGAGGTTTGGGTGGGGACACAGCCAAACCATATTGATATGTCTTTGTCGTTTTTCATAAATAATGCATTTTGATTTCAATTGCTGCACACTCCAATTGTAAGAAAAATAAGTATATCTTTATAAATATTTACACATCTTTGTCTTATTACAGTAGCTTTAAAAGTGATCTCCATTTCTTTCACAAAACAAAACTGTGCAAAAATCCCTTCAGTTTACACAAATAAAAAAATTGAAACAAATGTTTTAAAATATTTCTTGATATTAAATTTAATATGTAATTAATTAATTTCAAACAATTAACACCCTTAAATACTGAGCCTATGAATCTTTAAGTGATACATTCTTATGTAACACTTATGTATATCACTTATGGCACTTTTAACTCATTTCAATAATGTTTGGAAGCTTAACTATAGATAATATCTTATAAATTTTTAAAGTTTACAGATTTTGTAAATTTCTGAAGAAAGTATGTTTTTAGTATTATATAAACTCTTCCTGTGGATTTTGTCCTGTGTCAGTTTAACACTCTAGCTTCTTTCCTTTGCAGCTCAGTTTTTTTCAAAATGTTAAGCAGTCCAAGAGAAAACTGTTGCCTCTGTTTTCCACCATAAAATTAGAACCTGTGTTGCTTCAAATGACACGACTTAGTTTTTTTATGGGTGAATAGAAGTCCATTGTGTATATGTGTTTGTGCGTACACACACATACAAATTTTTGTTTTTACCCAGTTCTCCACTGATGGACACTTAGGTTAATTCCATGAGTTTTCTATTGCTAATAGTGCTGCAATAAACATACAGGTGCAGGTGTCTTTTCATGTAATAATTTATCTTTTGGGGAGGTATATAAACAATAATGGGATTATTGGATTGAATGGAAGTTCTACTTTTAGTTCTTAGAAATAGTTCCGTGCTGTTTTCCATAGAAATTATACTAATTTATATTCTCACCAACAGTTTATTTTTTTCACTGACAGTGTATAACCATTGCTTTTTCTTCACGTTCTCACCAACATGTCATTTTTGACTTCTTAATAGTATGCATTCTGTTCAATGTAAAGTGATATCTCATTGTAGTTTTAGTTTGCACTTCTCTACTGATTGGTGATGTTAAGCATTTTTATATGTGCATTGGCACAAAGCCTTTATGAAGTAAACAAAAAAACCCCAAATTTGTAAATCACTGATATTCCTGAAGAAGAAGCAAGAGCATAAAGTTTAGCAGATCTATTTAAGAAAACAACTGATGAAAATTCAGTAGTCTTGCAAGAGATTAAACATCCAGATACAAAAGGCTCAATGAATATCACTGTTACACATTGCAAGGCAGACCTCACCATGATATATAGAGCCTATATATCTAAAATCAACCGAAAAAAAAAACAAAAATCATAGAATCAGCAATGGAAAAGGTTCTAATCACCAAAAAGGAAACCCCATGAGACAAGCAACAGACTTTGCAGCAGAAACTTTACAAGACAGAGGTGATTGGAGTCCTATTTTTAGAGAACTTGAGGAAAAACAAAAACTATCGGCCACAAACTTCGAATTTTTCCAGGATAAGCTTCAAAAACAAAGAAGAAATAATCTTTCTTAGAAAAGCAAACTCTTAGGAAATTTGTCACCACAAGTCCAGCCCCACAAGAAATGTTCACAGGAGTTATAAACACATTAATGACAGATCAATATTTGCCACTGTAAAAACACATAAAAGTATAAAACCCACAGGTTTTAAACAACAATCATGAAAAGGAAGAAGAGAAATAAATAAATGGCAACATGGCAGAGCAACACCAAACCACAAAGACAGAGAAAAAGAGGATCAAAGAATCCATAAAACAAGTAGATAATCATAAACATTATTATAGAAACAAAACCTTGTATACCAATATTAACCTTTAATATAAATTGATTAAATGCTACAGTTAAAAGATACAGATTCACAGAATGGATTTAAAAAATGTGAACTAACTATATGCTGCTTACAGAAATTCAACTTATCAGTAGATACTTAAACTAAAGATAAAGGAAAAAAATATTTCATGAAAATGGGAACCAAAAGCAAGCAGAAGTAGCTATACTTCTATCAGATAAAATAGACTTAAAGTAAAAAATAATAATACAAAAAAAGTTTAAAAAAGACAAATGAAGTCATAGTATAATAATAAAGAGATCAATCCATGAGAGAATATAACAATACAAAATACATATACACCCAACACAGGAGCACCCAGATTCATAAACCAATATTACTAGACCTAAAGAAAGATAGACAGCAATGCAATGATAATGGAAGACTTTAATACCCCACTCATGGAACTAGCAGATTATCAAGACACAAAATTGTCAAAAAACACTAGGCTTGAATTGAACTTTAGACAAAATGAACCTAATAAACATTTACAGATCATTCTACCCAACAACTTCAGAAGATTTTTTAAACTAACAGACAGAATTTAAATTTTAGATTGTAATAAAAGCAATAAGAATAATTTAAACTGTCTTTTAAAAGAAGGTTGGATATTCAAGATATCATGCATTATTATACAGCATCATTGATGAGAGTGATATGGTACCAGTGCCAAGACAAACCAGTGAAACAGGATAAAACAGAGGAATAGACTCACACATTTGGGTTTTTCCACCAGTGACTCTGCAGTACAGTGAAGAAAAAGTGGCCTCCTTAACATAGAGGAATATCATTTTCTCTTTCTCTCTTTCTTAAAAGTGTGTCTGTTTTGCTAGCTTAGAGAAGGAGATAATATAATTACAATAATAAGTTATGTGAAAGCACTTTGAAAAATGAAAAGCAGTATATCATGCAGAGTATTATAATTGCTGTCATTGTTACTATTGGGACTTTTTAAAGAAGCATCAATTTGAAATTATGTATAGGGAAGCACTAGTAAGCAAAAAAAATGTGTTATGCAAATTTAACCATGATTTAATAGATGCTAAATTACTTTACTCGAATTTCCTGAGTGCTTTATTAACTAATTTTTTTTTTGCTTTGGTGTCTTTAAAATTTAATTAAAAATGTTCAACCTGTAAAATATGTTTATAACTTAAATATACTACTACAAGGCTTATCCTAACAATTTATTTGTGTCCCATGCTCCAAATTTACCCATTTTGTAATTATTCTCTCTAATGACAATGACTTTAAATTTTTAGCTTTTTCTTCCAATATTTATTTTTATAAATTGATAACATGCATCTTCATTTATCTCATTTTCTAATTGTATATGCTAGTTGATTTTGTCTGTAAATGGTAATGCTCAATTTATCTTGTTAAAACAAAAATTGCACTGGACAAAGTTAAGCAGGCAAGAATGTCTTTATTTAAGGCTACTTCAATAAGTAGTTTCAACTCTGCTGAAAGAATGGTCTGGCATGTGCATTTAGAACTGTGATAGTGGATCCTAGGTCATGCGCATTTCCTAACTGGCTTTATCCAAGAAAAAATAAATATCTCCTATCTTCATGATGGGCTAATCTTGCAACTTGGAGCAAGATGCTTGTGGAAATTAGGCTTCTATCCTCTCACAGAAACTGGGAGCTAAGGGCACTTTCTCAGTTGATAATTACAATTTAAAGAGATGGCTATCATGTCTTGGCCGAGTCATTTCTGGGCTGTGAAGTAGGTAACAAATCAAATGGGCCAGAGAACAAAAATACACGTTTTTTCAAGTAAATGATCTAAGGAAAGGAAGATAAGGATACAGAATCAGTAAGAAGCCCATTTAAAGATTAGCCAAGGTGAAGGGAACGTTAGCACCACTTTGGTCAACTTACATTACAACTTTTATATCAATCTACATAAACATGAATAATAATCAAGATGTCTATAATAGAATTTAAGTTAATTAAGTACAAAGATTATACCTCTTTTTGTGTTTTCCTCTGTACATAAGTATTACTTGAAACTTACTATGACGGTAAGAAGTACAACTGATATATATTGATTCAGGTCATATGCTATAGATACATTTTTATTCATATTCATGAAAAATAAGCTAAGGAATTATTATATAATTATGTAAATGAGGAAACAAAGATTGAGAGTACCTAAGTGATTTGAAATAGATCATAAAACTTACCACTCTCATATAATATATCTTATCCTTCCCCATACCCACAATATTCTTAAAACTTTTGCCTTTGAGCATGCTGTAACTTCTGGCTAATAACTTTTCACCTCCTTAAATGGAAATGCTTATGTTTATATTCGTAGTTTCAAATATACAGGATATATTTTTTCCTAACTATTCCACATTCAGCCTATCTCTCCTCTTGCTTCCACAACACTGTACACATAAATCTTACAAAACACACATTGTTCTGGAAGTTGTGGATGACTGTTCTTTTCCAAGGAAGTGTCAGTTCTTTGAGCACATAGACTTTTTTGCTACACCCTAAGGCTTAATAAAGTCCTGCCTGAATACATACTATAATATACATACTTTAATATTAGTGAATACATACTAAGTCCTCAATACATACTTTAATATTAGTGAAAAAGAGGTAGCTAATGTTTCTGAACAAGGTGCATGAACAAATGGTCAGTTCTGTTTTAGATGATACAATACAAACATACCGATGACGTCTAACTGAACTGAGGAAGCCTGTGTGTCCTTCATGTTATTAAATAAACCAGGGGCTTGAAAGTAAATAAAACTTGGAAAAAATATTCTTATCTTGATCTGGAAATACATTTTAGTTATATAGTTCTTCCACTTAAGTGAATACTTTCTGATTTTTTATATCACTAGCCTGGAAAAATTCATTTTTAAGAGTATTTTAATATGATTCCTGCAGGGAAAAAATTTAAGTGTTCCATATAATTGTTTTAAAATTATATGGCATTTTATTAATCAAACATATAGGTGAATTAATAGTAATATGAATCATTTTCTAGCATTCACTGAATCAAAAATATGTTTATGATAATTTGATATGACATAACTTCAATCTAAATCAAATACCAAGATATGAAATTAAATTCATCAACGCTGACAAAGTTATGATTTCAACACTGCCCCTTTTCACTTTTGTTTTCACTTTTATTTTTACTTTTATTTATTTTCATTTACAGAGGGTTTTATTTTGAATCTTACACATTTGAGCATTATGTTTATTACATAATAATCATTATTGCACTTAACTGCATTCCCTTTTTATTGTTTTTGTTGCTTATTAAAGCTGTATAAATGAAGAAAAATTTTATTTCTACCTTTAGTTGAAGTTGTGCTTTACTAGACAGAATATATAATTAGTACACACAACTTCTGCCATGTCGTAGCCAGGTAAGTGAGCAAGCTATTTAACTTACCTGCAGTTTTTTTAAATTGGCAATATACTGATGAAATATACTACTTCATAGTTTTACAGTGAACAATGAATGAGCTAACAGATTTGGAGCACTGAAAAGTGGGTCTGGCACATCATGAATACTAGAGAAATGCTTCCTAGTGATTTTACTACAATAACAATTCATGTTGACAAATGCACATAAGAAGTTCTTACATAAGTTCTAAAAAAAAGTACATCAGATAAGTATAAGAATAAAAATTTGCAGCTACATTTTGTGTTTAAAATACTTTCTACTTTCCTTGTTAGTCTATATTGCACAAAAGTACATATAAGTACAAATACATGCGTACAAGCACATATCACATGGACATATCATGTATGCCTACATTAGTTATCTGTGTAAATAAATCTAGCAGGATGATAATAGATAATAACAGAGAACTGATGTGGGATATTCAAGTGATATTTATATACCCCAATGTAAATTGTTATGAGCTTCTTTTTTATTACTTAATTAAACAATGTGTTTTCCCTTTAGTTAATATATTTACATTTCTATAAATGAAAGCTAAATATTTATATATTAGTTGCTAAGTGTTTTTAAGTAAATTTTTTAGAGTAGTTTTGTGTTTACAACAAAATTGAGAAGGTAGAGAGATATCCCTTATACTTCCTGCTCCCACACATACATATCCTCCCTCATTATCAACATCTCCTACCAGAGTGGTACATTTGTTACAATTTATGATCCTGCAATACATGTCATTATTCCCTAAAGTCCATAGTCCATACAATAGTGTTCATTTTCACTTTTGTTTATCCTGTGAAAATGGACAAAAATAAAATGATATATATCCACCATTATAATATATGACAGTCTCCATCACACTAAAAGTCCTCTGTTCTTTGCTTGTTCTTTGTTTCCTTTCCTTGAGCACTGGCAGCTATTGATATTTTTACTATTTTCATAGTTTTGCCTTTTCCAGAGTATCATATATTTAGAATCTTACAGTATGTAGCCTTTTCAGTTTAGTTCCTTTTACTTAGTAATATGCATGTAAGTTTTTTCTATGTATTTTCACAGCTTGATAGATCTTTCCTTTTTAGCATTGAATATTATTCCATTACCTAGATATAATGCAGTTTATTCATTCACCTACTGAGGGAAATCTTGGACATCTTGGAAATCTGCCTTAAATTGTCAGCAATTAAGAGTAAAGCTTCTATTAATATCAGTGTACAGGTTTGTGTAGAGATATGGTTTTAAAATCCTTTGACTATGTACATACTTTAGTCTGAATGTGTCTCTACCATTCAAAGGTTGAAACTTAATCACCAGTGCAATAGTAGCAAGAGGTGGAGTTTTAAACAGATGATTACATAATGAGGGTGGAGCCTACTTGAATGAGATTAGCACCCTTATAAAAGAGGTTGAAGGGAGCTTCCTTGCCCTTCTGCCATATGAGGACATAGCAAAAGGTGCTATCTATGAGATATGAGCCCTTATCAGACATCAAGTCTGAGGGTAACTTGATCTTGGCCTTTCAAATTTCCAGAACTATGAGCAATAAACTTCTGTTGTTTATAAGTTGCCCAGTCTAAGTTATTTTATTATAGCATCTCAAAAGTTCTAAAGCAGAGCATAACTATAGGAATATGTGCTAAGAGTACGTTTAGTCTCTCAAGAAACACTAAATCATCTTCCTAAGTGGCTGTACCATTTTGCATTCCTACAAGAAATGAATGAGAGTTTTGCTCTTGTTGCCCAGGCTGGAGTACGATGGCACCATCTCAGTTCATCACAACCTCTGCCTCCCGGGTTCAAGCAATTCTCCTGCCTCAGCCTCCTAAGTAGCTGGGATTACAGCCATGCACCACTATGCCTGGCTTATTTTGTATTTTTAGTAGAGATGGGGTTTCTCCATGTTGGTCAGGCTGCTATTAAACTCCTGACCTCAGATGATCCGCCTGCTTCGGCCTCCCAAAGTACTGAGATTACAGGCATGAGGCCCCACACATGGCCTGGTGCATTTTTTAATTGTGCTATTTGTTTTCTTATTGTTGAGTTTTAAGAGTTTTCTGAATATTTTGGATAATTTTTTTTTTTTTTGTCAGATGCATCTTATGCAAATATTTTCTCCTGGGCTATGACTTGTGTACTCATTGTCTTGGCATTGGTTTTTGCTATAATAATAATAATTTTAATATAATCTACTTATCAATTACTTATTTCATGAATTATGTCTTTGGTGTTGTATCTAAAATGTCATCACCAAAGCAAAGTCACCTAGATTTTCTCCTATGTTATATTTGTAGTTTTATAGTTTTGAATTTAAACTTAAATCTGTGAACCATTTTGAGTAAATTATTATGAAAGGTTAGGATCCTTGACGAGATTCACTTTTTGTATGTGGATATCCAGTTTTGTCAGCACCTTTTGTTGAAAGACTATTTTTTCTCCATTGTATTGCCTTTTCTCCATTGTCAATCAGTTGACTATGTTTATGTAGGTATATTTCTGGGCCCTCTACTCTGTTCCATTGATCACTGTATTTTTTTTACTAACACCACAGTCTAGACTAGTTTAGCTTTATAAGTTGGTAAACTTTTGAAAATATTATGTTTCTTTTCCATCCCAGCCATTATTAATATGTTAAATAACACACCAGATGGATATTCGTATAGTATATTTTCAAGCCATTCATTTTCCTTGGAGAAATTTTTCCTACTCCATAACATATGGTGAATAAAATCTTGAGAGAGGAACCAAATCACCTACCTTATCTTTCTTGATATCTATTTATTTAATGAAAAAAAATCAGGTGACATTATGTGTATACAAAGTTAATTTATTACCTGAAATTCTTTGTTTCCATAATAATTCAATTGTTTAAATCTTTCAACAATTTAGTTTTTCTTCCAAATGCCTTTGTATATAATTTTAATTACTGTTGTTAATTTTAATATTTCCTAGTATTTCTAAATTTGGGCCTATAGCAACTAATCTGATTCAATTTCCAGTAGTTCTTATTACACAGAGGTGCTAATTGAAAATCTGATCACTGAACTAAGGAAATGAGATACAGAGCATACACAATATTTAAAGAATCTAAATTACCAATTGTAAGTAGCTAGGATTTTGACACAGAGAGAATTATAAATAATTGAAATTCAAGAAATAAGTACTATAAATTTTCTTTCACTAAATAGATCAGTAAAGAACTGCAACAACAGAAAAAATAAATCCTGAAGTAAATGTGAAACAGACTAAAAATCATGTGATGTTAGTTGATAAAATTGCTCCTTAAAACATAGCATTTGATATTACAACAAATAATAAATAATATTGCCTTATAATGGACATGTGTGCTTATAATGTGAGGTACATGTTGACTAAATATTTTATTATATTAAATTGTGTGCATCTGAAGAATTTAGTCCAACATTTATTACTCAATTTATTACCTATAGGTGTTTTCATGAGTTATTTTGCTTTGGAATTAATCAACAGACTCTTCTTTGTTTTATAGTTAAAAAAAATCCTGCTGCCAGCAAACTCTTTAATATGATATAACAATATAACCCAACTAGCACTAGCTTTTAGGGCTTGCTCATTATAGGTATATAAAATAAGCAAATTTAAAACATCCTAAAGAGTAAACATACTTTAAACTCTTGACCGATTATTTATTCTCTGATAATTAAGGTATCATTTAGATTTTATGAATGCACTTGTGGCTGTGAGCCTCCCTGGTGTTATGACAAGGTCATGCTCACATTCATTTTTTGAGGAATTCAAGGGATACAGCAGATGACGGGGAGAAATGATTAAAATAAGATATGCCTAGAATTTCCTACAATTATTTGAAAATGGTTGTGTCATTCAATTTTAATCATTATTAAAACACACGTACAGATACATTCTCACAGTTGTGTATTTTAGAACACTTTCTCTAAAATGTGAGAGTCAGGTAACTATTTTTCATGCTCATATAAGAATATCTGTTCCAAGATGTGCGATATTCTCTGTTTTTTGTTTGTTTTCATTTAATGAATACTGTTTGTTTGTTTGTTTTTGTGGGCTTTTTTTTTTTTCGTAATGGGATCTCTGCTCACTGCAACCTCCACCTCCCAAGTTCAAGGGGTATTATCATTTTGATTGAAGAATTACAGCTAAAGCCTAACAGTCAAGGCAGTCCCTTTAAGGGACATGGTTTAGGGCATGTTATTGTAATCTTAGCTTTGAGACATTTCCTTCAACTCCTCTTCCTCTCTTCTTTTTTCTATTTATTATTTTTCTATTTTTGATTTTTATTTATTTTAATTTTTTATTTTATGTATTTTATTTTTATTTTATTTATTATTTCATTTATTTTTATTTCTATTTTTTCTATTTATTATTTTTCTATTTACTATTTTCTATTTTTCTATTTATTATTCTATTTTCTATTTATTTTTCTATCTATTTTTTCTATCTATTTTCTATTTTTTCTATTTATTTATTTATTTATTTATTTATTTATTTATTTATTTGAGATGGAGTCTCACTCTGTCGCCCAGGCTGGAGTGCAGTGGCCAGATCTCAGCTCACTGCAAGCTCCGCCCCCCAAGTTTACACCATTCTCCTGCCTCAGCTTCCCGAGTAGCTGGGACTACAGGCGCCCACCACCTCACCCGGCTAGTTTTTTGTATTTTTTAGTAGAGACTGGGTTTCATCGTATTAGCCAAGATGGTCTCGATCTCCTGACCTCGTGATCTGCCCGTCTCGGCCTCCCAAAGTGCTGGGATTACAGGCTTGAGTCACCGCGCACGGCCTATTTATTTATTTATTACTTGAGACAGAATCTCACTCTGTCGCCCAGGCTGGAGTGCAGTGGTGCAATCTTAGTTCACTGCAACCTCCGCCTCCTGGCTTCAAGCAGCAATCCCGCTTCAGCCTCTTGAGTAAATGGGACTACAGGCACACGCCACCACACCAGGCTAATTTTGTATTTTTACTAGAGATGGGGTTTCCACATGTTGGCCAGGCTGATCTCCAATTGCTGACCTCAGGTGATCCACCTGCCTGGGCCTCCCAAAGTACTGGGATTACAGGCGTGAGCCACCATGCCAAGCCTCTTTTTTCTGTTCAATAACTGGGTCACTATTATTGAGGCAAACTGCTTCAGAAAGATATGTCATATATATGGCATCATTCAAACAGCTTAGTTTCATGATTGAATTTACAGATGAATAATGAGAAAGAAGCTTCTTTCTCATAAGTTTAACTTTATGCCACGTACTTTGAACTGTCAAGTGCCCTGCAGAAGAAATAATCTTAGATATGGCTGTTCAAAGAATAAATCAGATGACTAATAGAATTAGGATGCCAAATGTTTATCTCCACATACAACATATTTTCATAGATCACTTTACAAGTCACTTTAATTTCCCAAAATATTCACCTCCAAAAGGAATGTAGAAATTTATTGCTAAATATGTCACCTCATTTGACAAGAGTTATTACAGTTTCAGTATTCATCATTTTCAATCACTTGAAATATGATAATTAAATAACCATAAAACATTGTAATCAGGAATAAAAGGAAAAAAGATTATGCATACAACAGCTCAAATATGTCTACTATATTTTATTTCTTTTTTTTTTCTCATGATGGCTTGACTTGCTTTTTTTCAAAATAACAGAACTCTGTTACTTTATGAGCAGACATCCATTGGTTTTTGCTTTTCACAGAGAATTGTTGAGAACAAATAGAATGCCTTATACCCTGCAGAAGTGTTCAGTAGAAAGCCTTGATTATCAGCGAGAGCCACTTGAGAGACAATTTTCTTACAGAGCTGCTGAATCATTTCAAGGAGATCTGGCATGAGTGAGGTGTGATGTTTGTTTCAACTCTAAAGAATATATGGTGTGTGTATGGTCATTCATTATCTTTGCAAATGTCCTGAGGAATAATCGACTTCCAGTATAATAAAAGTCTGTTGAAACAGAGTCCTGATAATAAATATGAACATATACATCAAAGTCCAAATTTTACATTTTATTTTATAATAATTTTATACAGAAAATATCTACAAATGGGTAGGATAGGAGAGTATACCAAATAGATAAATTTTCACAGTAGTTTGGCAATTTTTAAAAATTAAATCAAAGCTACTGACCCACAAAACACTTTTCTTTGAAACACATATATGTTTATCTGCAGAGGTTCCTTTCTTTTTGAAAGGTAAAAATACTATTATAAACTATATTTGAAAACTGTATTTTGCCTTTGTGAATAAAATTGTATGAAAATATTTCATTTTTTAGTACTGCTTTGTTACTAAGCTTATGTGAAGTCGCTGCACAGGATACAGATGAGAAAGCTAAAGCTCAGGGAAGTGAATTATTTCCATAATTGTCTTGTAAATATTTGAAAAGAATAAACCCTTTTGTTATTTTTTTTCTTTCTATTCCAAGGGATATCATTAAACATTTAACATGAACTATTCAAATGCATGTGGAAATTATATAACTTGAGTGTCACTATTTAATGCCCAAGTTGTAAAATAATTATACACATTAAAATGTGTATAGTAAAAATATGCTAGAAGATGTAATTAGAAGGTTGTTTTGATTGGTAAATTATGTGTCATAATAATATATAAAGAAGATTGATTTTAAATCAGAAGCTCAGGCATACATATGGACACTGCACCGTTTTCTGGTTGTTAGCAATTCCTGATAACCTTAGAAAGACCTTGACTTGATTCCCGGAAATTAATGTGATCTCTTGGCAGGCTCTGTCATCCCTAGTGAGACTTTGGGGAAGATGCAATGACACATTTGCTGACATCAGAAATAAAAACACCTCATAAAAATTAGAGATAGGTAGGACTACAATAAAGGAGATTGTCAAAAATCTATTTTATGTAATGAGTAATTTACCTTTGATACAGTTTACATTCATAAAAAGAAGAGCGTGATTGTACCTTCAAAATCTTTTTCTTAGTTTTAAAAGAGTTAGAATGTAAAATAAAATTTATAAAGGTATAATAGAAATAAAAAAACACAGACACTACAATTTAGAGTAATAATCTAAAATCAATAGTTTTCTTTTATGATTTAAAATATACACGATTTTGAAATCAAATCTGTTATATGATTGACACAAAATAAACATTTCTAACTCTATATGGCTGGAGAAAATATTTATAACAATGTTAAAACTTTGCTGTCCCCCAGTTTATAGAAGTAATTTACTAATAACAATCTTTCAGAAGAAATTAATATAAGTAAAAGTACCCTGTGATATGACTGATAATTGCATCTACTTGGGAAAGAAGTCCCTTTAATAAAATACAGAGTTCTATAATGTGCTTCCCCTAGTGGGTTGATGTGAGAAAATTACTTGAAATTTCTTTTCTATCACTATAGTAGTAGTAATAGTATCAATAGTAATAATGATCATAATAACACCAATAATAACATAAATATATCTATTAATTTAAGAGCTAAATAAAATGCCAGAAAATAAGTCTAGAGCTTAACTCTTTATGAATTATTTAAATTTAATTCTACCGATAAACCTATGAGGTGGGTAATACTGTTAATCTCTTCTTGAAGAAAAGGAAGCTGAGGCAAAGAAATACTAGATACGTAGCCCAAGTCACACAGCTAGAAAGTGAAGTTCAGTATTTTTTTAAAGTAAATTTGTGTGTGTTAATCTGAATATACATTAATTTATCTGGAAGCATACCAAGAAATTGTAAGAGGGGTCACTTTTGAGAAGGGAATCTAAAGAACAAGAGTGGAAAAAATATTACCCATTTTGATATTATTTAAATTATTACCAGGTTATTACAACTATTACCAAATTATTACAAATGAATACAATTATTTTCACACATGTTATATGTATGTATGTATTTTTAAGAATGGCCTTATTGTTTAATGATAATTTATAAATATCATATAAAACAGATAATGCTGTATTAACATAATTGTGTATGTGTGAGAGAGAGGTAATGACATTACTAAGGTAGTTGAGGATTACATGAGTTAATGGATATAAAGAACTTAAAACAGTTTTATAAACAGTAAACACTAAGTTAGCATTATCTATTATTATTATTATATGCATGGTACAAATCTACTAGTGTTGTCATTTTTAGACATACATTCGGGTGTATTCTGTTTGCACTATATTTTAAAAACGAGCTTTGTCCTGAAGAATATGTATCTTAGCCTTTGTTACTCTTTTTGGCATTGAAATTTTCAAACTCCTAATGGGTAATGAGCTAATTCAATAAAAAAAATTCTAATATCCTTTATCATTTAGGAGTAAAATTAATGTTTACTGCTAATTACCTACCTACCCAAAAGTGTGCAGCCTATGCAGATATGAAAAAATATTTTAAGAGACTAACCACAAGATGGCAGAGTTCTTAGAAGACCATTTGATCCCAGATAGTAATGTTTAGTACACATTTCCACATGAAGCTCTTCTGTTAAAAAGGATCAAAATATTCTACAGACAGGAATGTAGAGATGCATTTTACCACCTATATTTTTCTCTGTAAAGCATTCTAATGTATTGAGAAATAGTTTTGGATTGATTATATATAGAAAAAAACTATTTCATATTAAGAATGAATGAAAACAATAGCACTAAAAAGACAGAATAGTTTAAATAGGCTAAAAATAGAGAAAGCAAGATAACATATTTTTTACTCACTCTGGACAGGCGAAATAATTAAAAGACAAATAAGAGAAACTGAAGAGGTGAAGAGTGTGGGCCCAGAAGAGAAGGCAATCTTTATGTCATATTTCTCTCAACTTGCACAAGAGGACATAATTCTCATGAATTCAGAGCTCATGCATGTGGGACTTTAAATTAAAATATTAGAACTGTTTAGGAATTTGTAAAAACAGTGAAATATTAGTTTTTTGTTTTTATGGTTTATAACCACAGTAATCCTTCCCATGTGGTAATATTTTCAAACCAAACAAGTAAGATTTATATTAGCAGAAAAACAAAAAGCAGAAAGAGATACAGATAACAGAACTCTGTAAGAGAGATTCTAAATTTAAAAATATTATTTTTGAAATTTTATTTTCAAATATTCTATCACCCATTTTGTAAAAAATATTAATTTATATGACTCATTTTATTCTGTCCAAAATTAAAAATAAACATAAAATAAAATTCACAAAGATAATTCTCTCCTTTGTTTTTTCTCTAATAATCATATCACAATATATGAATATTATATTTATTTCTAGCATTTATCTCTGAAATTCTTCTTTTTATTGTTTTGCTTTTTATTTCATATTCTACCAATTTTACCCTTATTTCATACTATTTTCATTTATATCTCGTTTTATCTCTTCTCACAACCAAAATTTTACAAAACTATAAATCATTTTGAAAGTCAGAAAAATTAAAATACATTTTAAACTTAGTTTTCTTTTTAAAAATATTTTAGAAAAGCAGGAAGAACTGAACTATTCAGCTGTTCAAGCTCCCATCGTCATTCACTCTAAGCATTGTAATAGGAATCAAATCCAATCAGATTCAATGTCTGGAAAAATAGGAAAGTCATTTATTGTATTTTTAATTGATGTATGATAATGGTAAAGATTTATTGAGTACATGTGATATTTTGATACAATGTGTTATAATCAACTCAACGTATTCAAGATATCCATTCTATCGAATATTTGTTGTTTCTTTGTCTTGGGAACATTTCATAACTTTCCTAGCTATTATAAAATATCTAATATATTGTTGATAATTATTGTCACCCTACTGTGTCGTCAAACATGATAACTTATCCATTCTATTTTGCGTTATGTTTGCACCCATTAACCAACCTGTCTTCATTTCTTCCCCCAAACATCCTTTCCAGCCTCCAGTAATGATCGTTTTACTCTCTACCTCCATGACATAAACTGTTTTAGTTCCCACATATGATTAAAAACAAGTGATATTTGTCTTTCTGTGCCTGACTTATTTTTCTTAACATTACCTCCAAGTCCATCCATGTTGCCACAAATGACAATATTTCATTATTTTTACGGTTGAATAGCATTCTATTGTGTGTGTGCGTGTATATATATATATATATATATATACACATATATATCACATTTTCTTTATTCATTTATCGATGAACACTTAGGTTGATTTCATTTATTGGCCATTGTGAATAATACTGCAATAAACATGGAGGTGTAAGTATCTCTTTGATACACTGATTTCCTTTCTTTCGGAAATAGTTGAATTGCTGGATTGTATGGTAGTTCTAGTTTTAGTTTTCTGAGAAACCTCTATACGTTTTTACATAATGGCTGTATTATTTAACATTCCCACCAATAGAGTATAAGTTTCCTTTTCTCCACATCCTTGCCAGCATTTGCCTTTTTTTTTTTTTTTCTTTTTGATAATAGCCATACTTACCAGGGTAAGATAACACCTCATTGTGGGTTTGATTTGCATTTCTCTAGTGATTAGTGATGTTGAGCATTTTTTTTCATCCAACAAGGCCAATTGTATCTCTTATTTTGAGATATGCCTACTCAGAAAAATGCTTTGCCAACTTTTCATTAGATTGTTTCTTTTCTTTTTCTGTTGTTTCCTGTTGGTTTGAGTTCCTTGAATATTCTGAATGTTAGTTTCTTGTTAGATAAATAGTCAGAAAATATTTATCTCATTCTACAAGTTGTATCTTCATTCTGTTGATTGTTTCCTTTTCTGTGAGGAAGCTTTTTTTGATTCAATATAGTCTCATTTGTCTATTTTTGTTTCTGTAGCTGGTACTTTTGAGATATTGGTGATAAAATCTTTTTTTTTTTGCTGTGCAGAAGCTTTTTAGTTCAATTAGGTCCTATTTATTTATATTTGATTGTTGCATTAGCTTTGGGGTTCTTAGTCATGAATTATTTGCCTAGGCTGATGTCCAGAAGAGGTTTTCCAATGTTGTCTTCTAGAATTTTGTGTAGTTTCGGGTCTCATACTTCAGTCATTAATCCATCTTGAGTTGAGTTTTGTATATGGTGAGAGAGAGGAATCCAATTTCATTCTTCCACATGTGGCTTACAAGTTTCCCCAGCACCACTTATTAAAGAGTGCCAATTCCTTAATTTATGTTTTTGTATGCTTTGTCAAAGATCAGTTGGGTGTACTTATTTGGCTTTATTTCTGCATTTGTTATCCTGTTCTGTTGATCTATGTGTTCACTTATATACAGTACCATGATGTTTTGGTAACTATAGCCTTGCAGTATAATTTGAAGTCCAGTAATGTAATACCTCCAAATTTGTTCTTTTTGCATTGGCTATGCAGACTCATTTTGGTTCCATATGAATTTTAGGATTTTTTTTCTAATTCTGTGAATAATTATATTGGCATTTTGATGGAAATAGCATTGAATCTGTAAATTGCTTTGGATAGTATGATCATTTTCATGATATTGATTTTTCCAGTCCATGAGTATGGGATGTGTTTTCATTTGTTTGTGTCCTTTATTATATCATTCAGCAGTGTTTCATAATTCTTCTTGTAATGTGATCTTTCATCTCCTAGGTTAAATATGTTCCTGGGTATTTTATTTATTTTACAGTTGCTGTAAAAGAGATTGAGTTCTTGATTTGATTCTCAGCTTGTGCTTTCATATCAGCACATATGGTATAGCAGTTACTTCTTCCAATTTTGTTGATTGGCTTTCCTAGGGAATTTATTTTTTTAAAGTCAGTGCTTTGACTTTAAATCTGAATGGGTGTGGCAGTATAATCTTTATAATTTCTTCTGTTATAGTCACTGTCATCGGTGTCTGTGAGTTATTCAGTGGCCTAGGCTGTGGTTGTTATTTGAGGCTGTGGTGAAGCTTTGCTGGGCATGAGGACAGAAACATGGTCAGTTCTCAAGCCTCAGTGGTTGCAGCACCAGGCATAGTATGCTTATCTTTGATCCCTTAGGTGGTTTATGAAGATACAGGTGGTAGTAAACCAAGGTGGACTGATCTTTGAGCCTCCTGGAAGCCTGCTCATGTGCTGACCATGACAAGAGGGAGCTAGGCAGGTAGGTGGGTTTTTGGACGCCTGGGTGGTATGAGTGATATTGGTGATGGCAGTCGGCATACTGGATCAACACTCAGGCCTGCAGGCAACAGTTCTTGGTGCCCGAAGTGGTGGTAACAGATTGTGCCTGCCAGTCTTCAGGTGATGCATGTAGGCCTATCCTCAGACCCCAAAGAGGAGTGCATAAATACTGTCAGTGTTGGATGGGAAGATTGATCCCCTGGCTCCCAGCCAACATGTGCAGACCCATCCCCCCATGTAATACTTAAACAAATTCTATTATTCAGTGCCACTTTACCTTACGTATTATTGTGCTGTAGTATGCCTGATATTGGACATAGTTTAAGAAAATGGAATATATCCTAGAAACATTTTATTTTAATACTGTAATTGAAAGTAGAAGAAAACATGAATAATACAAGAAAAACAATAATCTTTGTAACACACAAACAAATTAAAAAAACCTTTTTTGAAATTTTTTTATGGTAAATATGGAAGTCAACTAGTTTATAGAGCTTAATGTTCACATTAAAAAAAAGAAAGATAAAGGAAAATATGAATGAGCAATCTGATATTCTTATATTTGTTGATATGGTTTTTCAATATATTGAACTAATCAGTCAAAGATTGTTATCAAATGAGTAAGTCTGAGGAGAGAATATTTCAACTATGCTTTTATCTGTTTCACACACATCATTAAAATGTACACAAAAACATTCTAATTTAAAACGAAAAGTCTGCTTATGTATTTATAGGAAGTCTGAAACATTCTATATATTGTTTTCTCAATTTTACTCTCTCCTTCTTAGTGCATCTTTTGCTGCTATAAAGGAATTCTTGATGCAGAGTAAATGAAAAAAAGTTTATTTGGCTCATGATTCTGTTGTCTTGGAAAATATAAGATTGGGTATCTACTTCTGATGAGGTTCTGATGCTGCTTCAATTTACCAGAGAAAGCAGAAGGAAGTCAACACATGCAAAGAGATAATATAATGAGAGAGGAAACACCGGGAGGGATGTTCCAGGTTCTTTGTAACAACCAGCTCTCGTGGTAATTAATTAATAAAGTATGAACTCACTCACTCCTGAGAGAGGGGATTATCTGTTCATGAGAAATCCACCCTCATGATCCAAACAACCTCCCACCAGGCTCACCTCCCAACATTGCCACATTGTGAATCCAATTTCAACATGGATTTTGGAGAGGACAAATATTCAAACAATAGAACCTTCCTTTCTGGTTGGATAATTGCCTTATTGACAAATTTCTAAATTGGTTTGTTGGATAATTCACACATTTTCTCTATTGATTTTTTTCAGCTTTCATTTTCTTTCATTATTCCGTCTATAACAGTTAGCCTTTCCTCCTTGGTTCCTTCTACCCATCTGCAGGCAAGTTCAAACTAGCATAATAGGGTTTAAATACTAGTTGACTCTTTGATTTGGTTTTGTTAGAAATACAACTCAGTGTCCATTTTCACTATAGCATAGAGCCAATAACTTGCTAAATATGATTGGCTTTCCATCTAGGAATGTTCTCAAGTACCTTCTCTCTTTCTTTCCTCTGCTATTTCTTTATATCAGATATAATTTCTAGTCACTTAGACAACTACAATTTCCTAAAACTAGCCTTATTACATCCACGTGATACTTCCTCAGTCTTTCTATTAAGTTACTGTTCATATTTTATCAAATATAAAAACAACACATATTTATTTAGGTACTATTTTTATGTGCTTGATATTTGCTGATCACACATTAGTGTGAATTAACATTACATGGTCTCCTCCCTCAAGGACATTAATCAAAACAGATTAGATCATATCACATTCTTCTCCAAATATTCCAACCTGCTTTTGTATTTTAGTAAACAATGGTCTCTTTCATAAAATGTTAGGCCCTAAAAGGTAGAAACCCCAGTTGTGACCATTTATCTTTGTATAAACCAGAGATGCTAACTCACTTTCTTGCACATAGCAGGTATGCAGTTAATCTTATTAAGAATATAAAAATGGTTTGCTAGCCTTAAAATAATAATGGCAAATTGGAGTATATGATTTTTGAAGAAGATCATAGCACTGTTTATGTTTCATCACTTATAAAGCAGATAATAATTTTAACTTGTTAGTACTATACTCAAGTAAAAATTATTTCATATTTATCAAGTATTACTCAAAATACACATAAAATAATGCATTTTTGTATAGGCTCCATATTGATTACAGAAATATACTCATGGAGGTTAAAGAAAAGATAAAAAGTTAGAGAAGGCATCCACATGTTTTAGATAATTAATATAATATTTAATTCATCGTCTTGTCTTCCTTTTCAGTTTATGATATAACCATTATTTTCCAAACTTTAAAAGTTTTTTTCTCTCCCTCCAACAAAATTGCATTTATATCTCTATGATTTAAATAGATAAATGAAGATGTTTTATTGAAGAAAAAGAGTCCCCAGAACTTTGTTCAGTGACTCACCCCCAAAAAGCACTTATGGTACTTCTGTAGAGCTCTAGACAATGAAAGATCAGTTTTAAAAGTAATTCTCTAAGGGAAATCTGGCATGGCAGATTTGTGATTAAGCCTTATTTGTGGGGAATGGGGATGGGTGCATGCGTAGGTATGCTCAGCTGTAAAGGAATCATCCATAGTGTACATTTTTACTGCATAGGAATAACCATTTAGGCAAACATGAATACCCCTGCACAATTTTAGTGATTCAAAAGATAGCACAGAAGTTGGAGTCAATGGTATCTCAGGTTGCTCATGAGAATAATTTTAAATGCCTTGTATGGTTGCATATACTTACATAAGTTGTTTTATATAAATAACTATAATTAAGATGCTTAAGTAGGACAAGTGGCTAACAATCAGTGCTTTCAAAAAGAAAAAAGAGAAAAAAACGAAACAAAACCAAATCTGATTTCTTACAAACAGTGATGCCAACCTAAGAATGACTCAGGGCCAGATTAAAAGCAATTAAGAGACCTGCATCATTCTCAAAAAATTAGATGAACACTGAGAGACATATAAGTTTAGTTCAAGGGTCTTTGATCTAGAAATAAAATAGATGCCCTCAAAGTCAAGATTTGTGTTTGCTTGTTTTGGCTTGCTTTTTTGGTAGCTGGATGGAATGACACTAGTATTGGGATAGATAATTTGTCTCTTTGGTTTATGTTCCTAACTTTAAATAGGGGACATCTATGATTATATCAGAAATAGATGGTTGGGATGAGAATAATGTATGAAAAAATACATAAAGCTCTACTAAGAAGTAGTTATAAAAGTCTGTCAATGATGAAAAATATGCTAGAAATAATTTTTCTGAACAAGCTTTTAGATTGTTCACAATTGTAAAAATTGATAGCAACAAAGAAAATTGTATTTGACATATTCTAATTTTGATATTTCTTCTTTATTTTTGATAATACCATAGCCCCTTTAAACTACAATATTCTGTGAAGTATCCTTGATGCCAATTGCCATCTTACATCGTGAGCAGTTAAAAGAATGAACAGCCCAGTCATTTTTTATTAAGTAAGGTTTTGATTTTCAAAGATAGTTTCTTTTCCACTTATCAGAAATAGTAAGAGCTCTTTCATAACACACACACACACACACACACACACACATGATCCATTATATAACTGTTTCTGTTTTTCCAAAATGGTATATAGTCATTCATTAAAACCTTTTTAACTCTGACATTACCTAGTTTAAGAACAGAACTTGCCAGGCACGGTGGCTCAAACCTGTAATCCCAGCACTTTGGGAGGCTGAGACTGGCGGATCACGAGGTCAGGAGATCGAGACCATCCTGGCTAACACGGTGAAACCCTATCTCTATTAAAAAACTACAAAAAACTAGCCGGGCGTGGTGGTGGGCGCCTGTAGTCCCAGCTACTCGGGAGGCTGAGGCAGGAGAATGGCGTGAACCTGGGAGGTGGAGCTTGCAGTGAGCTGCGATCAGGCCACTGCACTCCAGCCTGGGCGACAGAGTAAGACTCTGTCTCAAAAAAAAAAAAGAAGAACAGAACTTACTAAAATAAAACCTTTAATTCAAAAATAGAAATCTAGGAGAGTTAAATTCTCAATTCTTACTAATTGAGAATAACTTCATAATTCTCAATAATATTAATAGACATATGAAAATGTCTGATTATATAAAGTGAGAGTTCATAAATGGATAATCGAGGACACTTGATACATTGTATGAGAACAAGTTTCTTTGGGTGGTTTATTGAAAATGAAAGGGCGGCCGGGCGCGGTGGCTCAAGCCTGTAATCCCAGCACTTTGGGAGGCCGAGACGGGTGGATCACGAGGTCAGGAGATCGAGACCATCCTGGCTAACACGGTGAAACCCCGTCTCTACTAAAAATACAAAAACTAGCCGGGGGAGGTGGCGGGCGCCTGTAGTCCCAGCTACTCGGGAGGCTGAGGCAGGAGAATGGCGTAAAACCGGGAGGCGGAGCTTGCAGTGAGCTGAGATCCAGCCACTGCACTCCAGTCCGGGAGACAGAGCGAGACTCCGCCTCAAAAAAAAAAAAAAAGAAAAGAAAATGAAAGGGCAAGAAAATTAAAACAAAATTCAAATACTTTTTTGTTATCAATTTCCTTTCTCAGAACGTTTCTTGTCTTAATTTTCTCTGCAATACTTCACTGTAAAAGTGATAACATGCTAATGTCACTAATATATTATTTAGTCAGTTTTCAGTATAGTGATACTTAATTATTTTTAAATCATTCATATAGATACTGAGATTTTTGGTATCAAATCTTAATCAAATACTAAGTACAAGTAAGAAAATTAATACTACTAAAAATAATCTACATTTTCATAGTTTCATCAAAGTATAATTTTTTTGTTTTTTAAAGTGTGATTATTTTTGCTTAAATTCTAAAAACAGTAAAATATCAAATTGTTAAGATTAAAACTTATAATTTTTTAATAAGTGCATGTATGTGTGTGTGTAACATACAGCAGTTTCAAAACTCTTCATTCATCTCTAAGTATGAAATTTTCCTAAATTTTAAGAATTTTAGGAATTTTATAATTTTTATATCCTTTGATTTTAATTAATTATTAACCAAATATTTATTTTCATTATTCTTTATTATCCTAAAAGGTCTGAAAACACCACATGATTAAGGAATCCCATCAGTTATGAGTATTGAACAAAGGAAATTAATTGGCACAAACTACTGTTACAAAAATGATGACCAGTTGCAGTGGCTTTAAATTTATTCACAAGAAAACAAAGCTATGCAAGAAATTCTAATTCTCCTTTTTCTTTTATGTATTTTTTGTTACTGTACTACAGAATACTTTCTGCTATATAATATTTTAAAAATTGAATTAAAAGGAGATTTTTAAAAATTAATAATCTTACACTTCAAGAAATTACCACAATAATATTAGCATATAGCTTTTTAAATACCTTTCTATAAGCAAACACTTTTTTATCATTTAATAGTTAATTACATAGACATTCAACACAGAATATTTTTCAATTTCTGCATATGTAGGGTTTATGGACTAAGGATATAAACAGTGAAAAAGGAAAACACAAGCCTTCCTTCACAGAGCTTAGATGTTTAGGGAACATCTAAAGAAGTAAAACACATAACTTCAAGGGAGGAAGTGTTGCAATATTAGAAATATAGCACACTGTGAAATCTTTCAGAGGAAGACCCTATCATAATTTTGTATATATGGTGGCAGTGGCATTCAGCAGAAGTTCCTCTACAACGACAAACAAACAGGAGTTGGCCCGGCATACCAGAGCAGAGGATGGCTCAGGCAATAAATGATCCAGTTAGAGAACATAGTGTGTGACCAAGGATGGTGAAGTATAAATAAGAGTATTCTGGGAGGGAAAGAAGTAAAGAAGACTCAGACAGCAAAAGACCAGACATTATAAACCAAAATAAGAATATCAAACTTAAAAACAAGTACATCATGAAGAGATTAAAGGGTTTTAAAGAATGAAAATTAAGTAATGTTCTTTTAAATGTCATTTTAATCACAGAATTTTGACTGAGATAAGTGGAGTCTTGAGATAAGTGGAAAAAAGGAAACTGTTTAAGAAAATAGCTGAATATAGAAAACAGTTGCTGGGACTAGGGTAGAACAAGAGAAAAGAGAAAAAGTACTTCTGAGTTAGAACTGACACCACTCATTCATGGATTAAGGAGAGGAGAATAATTATTGGTGTGTTTTAGCTTTCCTGCTTGAGTAATTGAGTAGATGGCAGTATTACCGATTGTGTCAGAATGCACTAGAAGACATCTAACTTCACGGGTAAAAATAAAATTTTATTTTAGATATTTTATTCCTCCATGCCTGTGGACATCAAACAAGAAATGCAATTGTCATTGCAGGAAAA
Organism: Piliocolobus tephrosceles; assembly: GCF_002776525.5. Taxonomy (NCBI): domain Eukaryota; kingdom Metazoa; phylum Chordata; class Mammalia; order Primates; family Cercopithecidae; genus Piliocolobus; species Piliocolobus tephrosceles. The sequence continues at coordinate 117,508,695 of NC_045440.1, read as the reverse complement.
TCTATGAATATATTACTATTTTCTCCCAGAAATGGATTGTAGAATATACTCTTTGGTAGGCTATTATAATGCATGTATACTAAACAATAATTTTATGAGTTCTGCATGTTTCTATATAATCCTTTTTGTGTGTGGAGAACTAAAATTCTAACTTACAACTATTGCAAACAGCATAGGCAGACAAGATTGCATTGAAAGAATATTGAAAACATGCTTCAAAGATGTAAACAGAAAAGATATTTAAAATATATAAAAGTAACAAAATAAGAAAAATAAAAAGCAAAAGAATACATTTTATATTATATATCTTATTTTATTAAATCATTATTTTAAAATATGTCTATATAATTTTAATAAAAGTATCATTACCTTTAATAGTGATATATACCTAGTACTTTTTTTAGAATTCTGCAATCACATAGAAACTTATTTTCTTAAGACAATTGTGCTTATAATAATGTAGGCCAGAATACCCTCAATACTGAGTGAATTTCATTCCAGATATCAGTTTCTTCACACACATAGAAAAAGAAAAAAAAAAGCAAAATATAGGTTTTGCTATTTCTCAGTGTCCTTGCTTGTGATGTATATATTCTTTAGAAATTATTTTCTACAATTTTCTCCCTAGGATATATCATGAACATTTTATTTGTGAATAATTCTGAGAGACTGAAAAATTTTCACTATGACCTTTTGGTAACCTTAAGCCACTTCACTATTCCTCTCCATTTTCTGCCTTTCTTGTTAAACCCAAATTGCCCAAACAGTGTTTAAATGGCAAGAAAAATTCTTCCCTCTTATGAGAACTCTTTTTGATCAACTATTTTAGAAATTAGCTGAACTTCAGCTAACCCCTCTGGGTAGTCTACTTTTCTTCCCCAAGGTAGATTAATCTTTCTGGGTTGTAGTCAGCTCATGATATTCTGAATAAAAGCTTACACATAAAGGTACTCTCTTGGATAGGCTTCCACAGCATTTGGTGGTGTGATTTAGGTAAGGACTAGATCTGCTGCATCTAAACCAAGATCATTTTTTCTAAGCAAGTGTGCATAGGTCACATACCCTTGTCATCTTCCTTCTTGAACCCTGATCCTGACCAGTACTTCACACCCTTGTGTTTAGCACCATCCAAACCTTCACTTGTTCTCTCTAGAGTTCTTGGTATAAGCCTCTTGATTTAAGTCATCTTTACTATTTTCAGGACTGCCGTGGATGAGGTGAGACATTATGCAGATCATGGGATCTTGTTACTTGTCCCTTTCCTTTTAATATGGACAATCAACGTCCAGTCAATGACATTCCCAGTCATTGTCTAGGATCTCACCTTTATATATATTATGGTACCATAGAACTAAATATTGAAGTTCTCACAGGATTTTTCATAGACAATTTATAATGTCAGTGGCCACATTGGAAAACATCAGATAGAAAATAAGCAATTCACCTAAGGTGCTGTGTTGCACCTTAGAATTAAAGATTCAAAGACTCCAAATATTTATTGGACAGTGTAATTATTTTTGATATGAAGAGGCTTCTAAAAGGAAAATTTTAAAACGGCTTCCCTGAAAGACTCTTCCTAAAGAGCTAATAAAAATATAGAGAATCTAAAATCTAAACTCAAACTTTCGTTTTCGTCTCCTGACTCAACTCCAGTCTGGCTACCTCCAACTCTGTGCCTTGAATTTTTTATATTTTTTATTACTGTGTGACAAGTTACTACAAATTTATCAGCTTATAACAATACCCATTTGCTCTGTTACTGAAGTCCAGTTGGGCATGACTGGGTCCTCTGCTTATAGTCCCACTAGGCCAAAGTCAAGGTGTCTACCAGGCTGTACTCTTGCCTAGAGTTCTGGGGAAGAATTTATTCTCACGCTCATGCAGGCTGCTTATAAAATTCTGTTCTTTGCTGTTGTAGGAATAATGTCCCCCTTTTTATGCTGGCTTTCAGCTGGGGGTTTGTTCTCGGCTTTTAGAGGTCATACTTTGTTTCTCTAATCCAGCAATGGCACTTCCATCCCTTTTTATGCTTCAAATGCCTCTGACTTCCCCTTCTGTCCCTTGTACCATGTAAAATATTGTAGTCATAGGAATAGCACCAAGACGGAAAGAGCATGTGGGCCATCTAAATGTCTACATCCCACACACTTGCTCTGCAATTCCTGCTTCATCAGTATCATCACCACACCCTTCTCCTCTCTCTCCACCACACCTTCTTATTGGGCAAGGTTTGCTATTAATGTCTTCTACTCAGAGATGATGACTTGCTTTTCTTGTCTCATACGAGCAAGTATAAAGAAAACCAAATTTGTGTTGGTCAAAGTTAAATTTGTATACTTAAGAATTTTCTAAACTCACATGAGGAAGCATAGATGTTCATAGAATAATTTAACATTGTCCTAGCAGCCTATGAAAAGTCTTGGATTAAATCCATCACCCTGTAGGCATGAGAGATTTTAAAAAGTTTGTTAGAGTAAGGTAGGATGAATTGATACCAAAATTACATCAAATACAAATGTCAAATTTTTACCACTGCTAGATATGAAAAACATAAAGTAGGATAATACCTCTTATAGTATGACCTGGAGATCTTTGTTATCAATGTCGATTGATCAATATCTAGTGATATTAACTGGGAAAATGTAGTTCCCAGAATTTAGAGACTATCTCACTTCTACCATAAGAGAATATTCCACTCATTCGGGAAGAAAACATTACAACTGATCTATCTATTTTCTTTATTGATAGTCTTAATCCTGGAAAGGTAGATTTACTTAGAAAACAGAAGATTGGAGGCCGAGTATCCTTCTTTCTGAGTTATAAGAGCTTGCTGAACACTTTAGAATTATTTTGATTTAGAAGGAAACAAAAATAAGCTCTTATGAATAGCTCTTCTGATTAAGCATTTGGGTAAATCTATGTACAAGTACATGTCTGAAACTGTATAGATAAATACCTGTAACTATCATAAAGAAAAGGATCACTGAAAAAACAATTACCCTGCTTTCACTTGAAAGACAGAATCAAAATAGACAAAGAACAAATTTTATCTAACAGAAGGAAATTTTTACCTTTCTGGTCAGCCCACAATTTCCATTAATAAAAAAGGGGAATATTTTTATGCAATTGCAAATGCAAAATGTTGTATTTCTATTTTATACTTGTCCAGCCTCTCAACCATAAACTTCATTACTTTTCCATCATTTGTCGTTGGAGTAGCAAAGAAGATTTACACGTAGGGATCTCAAATGACCTTCAGATTCTGCATTTGTCTTAGTGCTTCCTGTCTCTCTGGGCTTTCTCATTAGTTAACATGTTTTACTGTCTGGTGAATCTTTTGGAATAGACCTATTTTGTAAACAGTGTAGTACAATTAAATATAAAGTAGAAGGCCTTTTCTTAGAATATTCAGAAAAATATTCCTGGACTATCATTTACTGCTGTCATAGACTAATCATTTACTATCTGATGTCTTCCCCTACCAGTATCTCAGACCTTAAATCTGTTCACAGTATCATCTGGTTCAAAGAAAGAAAGTATGGAGCATAGCAGTCAACTCCTAAAGTTCTCAACTGATTTGGCTATTCCTTTGTTGAAACTGGCCAGTCCTCATTTAAATACCAGACCATTGAAGGGTGACAGCTTTTGTCTCTGCCTCTGCCTCCTTCTTTCACAAGTATTGAAGTGTTTTTTGTTGTTTTTTTGTTTGTTTGTTTTTAGGTTTTTGTTTTTGTTTTTATTTTTGTTTTTCTTCTTAATGACTAGAAAATTATTCTTAACATCTCCCGGCTAATTACCAAAAGCAAACAACAACAAAAACAAAGCAAAAAATAACCTTAGGGAATTGTTCCATCTCATAGGATACTGTGGACAGTGGATTCTTAGTTCTTAATAAACTGGCTAGTCATATACATAATCTGACAAAAACCATCACATCTAAATTTTTGCCCTGAATAGAATTATTAAAGATGGTATTTTGTAACATCAAAGAGTCCCTTTATAATTGCCTTAATCATGAACTTCTGATTACTATGAATCTTTCTTTCTATTTGTATGTGAACGATCATGATAACATTTAGGGTTCTATCTCAATAGGATAGTACAAATCAGAGATCCATTGTTCATGGACCTTTCAGTAATAGCCTACCCTTTGATTTATGCACAATTGCAGCAGCCTCCAAATTAACTGAGGCTTCTTAACAGTTAAATCTTAAGATATCCCAAATCTTCTTAAGTCCCTCGTGTCATTCAAACATATTCCTGCACCTAGACTGACCTCCTCTGAAATCCTGCTCCTCCTGCCTACATACATTTATCTCCTTTGCTCCAAGATCCTAAATGTCACCAACCTTTTTCCCCTCAGAGTGGATGGTACATCTTGGGACAGTCGTGCACTTGTCAGAAATTTTCCCTGCCTCTAACCTCCATGAAATTCCTTTGGAAAACTGTGGTTTATAATTTATTTTTGATGATTTCTATATGAACATAGAACAAAGAGGTTTTTTTAAGCTGTGTTCGTAATTATAACCTACTTAAAGCTGCTTGAATTCAAACTTCTTTCAGAATCCAAATCTGTAGTAGGTTTTCATACCATAGCTTTTACTATGGCTGTCTAGAGATCAGAGAGCAAATGTCTGCACAGATATCAGATATTCCTTTTAAGTGAGTAATGATTTTCTTATGCTGTGGAAGCAACACAGCTCCTTAATTGTGGCTAGTGCCTCCATTAAATATGACAACTACATAGAAGCCTTACTAGATTCTTCCTCCAAAAGAATTGATTGCCAGTGTGAGACACATACAGTAAAGCAGACTCAGAAGCAAAGGGTATTGCTTTAGATAATTACTATACTAAGCAAGTTTCTTTAAAACACATTTAAACAATGCACAAAGTTCAAGAATCAAAGCCAAATCAAACTCTTCACTGTTGGCATTAAATCTTGAGTCCACGCTATTCTTAAGGACCTTGTCCTTCAATGCCTTAATGGAAAAGATCTTATCGTTTGCTCCACCCACATGGTTTCTGGTAGCAGCAAGATGATTTCTTGATCTGCCCTTAGATCCTAAATTGAGTCTTACAAATGTTTCCTTTCCACCATTGAATGAAAATTTTAAACACTATTGTAAATAAGCATCAGTAGAAAATTCTAAATAAGATTGCAAAATATGCCCTTGGTGTGGGTTCCCACAATCCTAAGAAACAAATTGGACATGAATTACAGATAAAACCTATAGGCCTTTAGAGTATCTAAAATGGGTTTATATAAACACTACCTCTTTCCTGTTTCTACAATTTACATCTGCTTTCTGGTTGGTGAAATTTATTTCCTTGCCATAAAGCAACTATTTCAGCAAGAGAAAGTCAACATGTAAGTTTAGTATTTCCCACTTGCAAAATATTTGCCCATATGTTCAGTGAAGGAGGAACCTAATTAATTTAGAAAGATAATAAAGAAAATTCTCTAAGGCCCTCCCCTTCAGCCAGAAGTGCCCCTGTCCCTCAAGTTCTCAAGTTCTCATTGGAATTTCTCAGAGAAAGTCCCTCAACTTCTCAGAGAAAATAGAAAAAAATTATGACATTTTTAGGAGAAAATTTGCAAAACTATTTAAACAACTTGCCTTGTGCAAAGTTTTCATGTCTATTATTGACTTCAATAGAAAAATCTTTGATTAATTCCACGTGAATTGATTATGCAACCAGAAATCTCACCTCCATCTTTGACTCTGCTCTTATAGACAAACATGGTAAAATTTGTAAGGATTTAATGCAGTATTACCAATAATATCATTAACATGTCCTGGTAGCTTTTGCCCAGAAAAAAAACTGCATAAATCTTTGCCTGATCTTTAGCTCAAAAACCTGATTTACTGGAAATACCACCAATACAAGACTAATATTGAACCTCATTGGAAGGCATGTTACCAGTTACTGTTAACCACAAAGAGTGCAGTGAAATTCCAGGAAATCAACTTTTGGTTTAATGTTTTCCACTTGCAAAGATGTCATACCACCTGCTAGACTTCCATGTCAAAGGGAGATGTAAGACTATCTCATGGCACTCCAGAAGTCAACATCATGAAGGAACCAGCTTTCCAAGAACCTCAGATCAAACAGAAGCCTATTGATAATTGTAACTCTACCCAACATGTTTGGATTAAGATTTTCCAAGTGACAGAAATCACTGATTCTGTACTCTTTGTTGTACGTGCCTGTATTCCCCTCTTTTGAAGCTATTATTTCCACTGTATTGCTTTAAGAAATTTTATTGCTAAGATGAGATTGTCCATGTTTTATCCTCTAACCTTTATTCTATGCATTAATAAAAATATAAACAAAGTTTTTACAAATCTGTAGATTTGAACTCACCCTTTCTACTGATTCAAGGTGGGGACAGTAACTATTCCCCTACCTAACACCAAGGAACAGAATCTTGAGTAGAAGCTATTGGCCAAGGTCTTCTGATGATACTAATATGTGTTATTTCCATTACCTGAGGCTGAGTTTTCTTAAGAATGTTAAGGTTTCTTTCTAGCCACTCATTGACACATTATTGAAACACAATTACAAAGACAAAATTCCTAAGAAGCCACGATGGCAGTTATCAACAGTGAATTCTTGACTGTAATCATCAGTAGACTTGAAGTACTGTACAAACCAAGGTGTAGCTGAGTAAGGACACTCAGTCTCCCTGTTAACCAAGAGAGATGCCCACTGTGGCCCTCCCATTGCCTTGACATCTGCAGCTTCTTCTCACCATTTTTGCACCTGATCCCAACTCTATCAACTACTCTCACCAGACCTCTAAACTAAAATCAAGTTGCACAAATACTGGTTGCTAAACCACAAGAAAATTCTTCCTCATCCAAAAATCATTCTTGACTAACTCTTCCTGAAACTAACTGAACATTTGCTAAAGGTTTATAAAATTCCTTCTTTCTTCCACAAGGTAGAATACTCCCTCAGAGTTCTAATACTTCAGCACTCTGAATGAATATTTATGTTTGGCAGTGCTATTGAATTCCTCCCTATATTAGTAGTGCAAGAATTTATTCAAATTGTTACACTTTTATATATCTACATTTCCATTAATTCCATTTTCTTATTATTACCAATCACAGTTAAATGAGACCTTCCTTACCTACATTTTTTTTTTTTTTTTTTTTTTTTTGAGACGGAGTCTTGCTCTGTCGCCCGGGCTGGAGTGCAGTGGCCGGATCTCAGCTCACTGCAAGCTCCGCCTCCCGGGTTTATGCCATTCTCCTGCCTCAGCCTCCAGAGTAGCTGGGACTACAGGCACCAGCTACCTCGCCCGGCTAGTTTTTTGTATTTTTAGTAGAGACGGGGTTTCACCGTGTTAGCCAGGATGGTCTCGATCTCCTGACCTCGTGATCCGTCCGTCTCGGCCTCCCAAAGTGCTGGGATTACAGGCTTGAGCCACCACGCCCAGCCTGCTTACCTATTTTTAATAAACCTCATTTTGCCCAAAATAACTGTATGTATTTATTACATTTTACTCTTTATCCTTTCCAGTGTCTGTGATGATTTTTACTACATATATAAGTGTATATATGTATATTTACTTCAAAAGTTGCTTTATTTATACACACAGACACAAATGTATATATGTGTGTGTATATATATATATGTGTGTGTGTGTGTGTGTGTGTCTGTGTGGAGGGGCGGGAGAGAGAGAGAGGAGAGAGATTTTCTTTATTTATTTTCCCAAATATTGCTGGGGTTCCTCATAAAGCAAAGAATGTAGCCTATCCTATCAGTCATGGTGTATACACTAAATTGGCAATCTCTACATGAGGAATTTCCAATAACCAGAAAACATGGATTTGAGAAAAAAGGGGTCATGTGGGAAAGGGGTTTCCCCATTCTATTGTTTCAAGATGAGAGTTAATATTGCAAGCATCTCATTTTTTATTTATGATTATGAATAGAGCATACGTATGAGTTACTTAAATGTGGGGGAAAAAAGCATGGATAGGATCATGGCAGAATTAAAGAAGTAGAATAATGTCACAAGCTTTTTTGATAACTTATTAAAAACAATAAACTCTCTCTTCAAAAAAAGTGCATGTGAACACTGTGTAACCTAAAATTTACATACAGTTTTAGAGAATTTCTCAGACGTTTAAAACTCAGTTCACAAATATCGAAGTAGCCATAAGAATGTACTACTTTTATTTTACCTAGAAGAGCCGCCAGATATTTACATTTGTACTGTGCTTTTGTTTTGAATGCAGTTGCCTTGCAAGTTCATTTTTTTTTTCCCCAGGCTGACAATAAATGAGTGGTTTAAACAAGTGACACCAAGAAAGTGGCCTATGTGTCTTCACTTCAAATGATTCAATTAATATTGCAATGAATATTTATGGATACTCCCCAGAAATCATGGCACTATCACATAAAGCTATTTGTTTTAGTGTTCTCTTGTGTACATTTGGGCAGAGATTGATGAAAGACTATAGTTAATCTAAACAGAGAGATCGTTTCTATAAAACCATCCTGTAAAAATATCAGGGCACACATTTAGAAGTCCACATTTACTAATTAAGTCTCATGGAAGGTTTGCAATGATCTGGTGAGTAATATTTCCAATTCTTCTTTAGAGATAAGGAAAAATATGAATAATAAAAGAAATCCAAACTGAGCCCCTCTCACCTATCTTTATCGCTTAATTATCCTGATGCTTTATTTTGACCATGTCAGTTATAAGAATAGGTATTAGCATATCTCATTTTATTGTGCTTTGTTTTATTAAATTTTTCAGATTTTGTGGAGTTTTTCTTTTTGACAAATTGAAGGTTGTGATAAGCCTGTGTCAAGCAAGTGTATGGGTGCTGTTTTTTCAGCAACGTGTGCTCATTTGTGTCTCTGTGTCACAATTCTGATAATGTTTACAATATGTCAAACTTTATTATTGTTACTATTGTATCTGTTATGGTGATCTGTGATCAGTGATATGTGACATTATTACTGTAATTATTTTGGTGTGGCACAAATGACACTCATGTAAGATAGAGAACTTAATAAATATTTCATGAGTTCTGACTGCTCCACCAACCAGCTATTCCTCCATTTCTCTCCCTCTATTCAGGCCTCCCTATACCTTGAGAAACAACATTATTGAAATTAGGCCAATTAATATCCCTAAAATGACCTCTAAGCATTCAAATGAAAGAAAAAATAACATGTCTCTCATTTTAAATTATAACTATAATAATTAAGCTTAGAGAGAGAAAGACATGTCAAAAGCAAAGATGGGCTGAAAGCTTGGCCTGGAACTTAACCTTAAATAACTCAAAGATGTGCCTATATAAGAAAATGAATCTAGACCAAGGCCTAATAAAGAATGGCACATTGATAGCTCTCATTCTGTTGATATAAAAAGCATGTTGATTCCCAGTTTAAACCTACAGTCTTTGCTGCTGTAATTTCCACATGTTCCATTCAATGGAGAGAAGGCCAGCATCTAAATGAATATGGTCCTGGATAGACATTTGGGAGAAAATCATCATATAGGTAGAGAAAATCTGGCATACTTATATGCTAGATTAGCTATTAATTCAGCATGAATTCTGAATCAATAATGATCAGTGCCAAACGAGGAAGGAAAATCAGATAGCATTTGGGGCACTGAGAAACAGGAAATTCTATCTTGGACATTAGTAACCATTATGTTATGCGTTATGGCATGCGATGTCAGCAGTCACTGGAGTAAAATGGGTTTTATTTAGCAGAAGTGATATCAGTGGATACAAGATAAAAGAAGTTTAAATTGTGAGAGGAAGAGAGGATAGATGCTATATGCCAGAAGAAAGAGTTTGTATTATGTTCATACTTAGTATAAATGGCACCAAATCTCCCAGGTTTAAGTGCACCAAATATTCCAGTTTATTTTTTGGTGAGGAGTGGATAGAATTTCATCAGTTGTGAGCAGAGGTAAGAATCAAAATTTAGAGTTTGTTGCATAAGTGTATATAGCATCAATAAATGAGGTGCAAAATATACCCAATCTAATGTTATATGATCAATTAATAAATACATATTAAGTATGCAAAACTAATGCATTCATTTACTATAAAATCATAAGTATGTGTAATGCACACTTATAAATGTTAAGATATTATGGTATCTAGGTATAATTGAGTGATCATTGCCATTTAAAAATTACAATGTCTGAAAAAACAACTATATATTAATCTAATGAGTATGTTTTTATACGTGCTATAGATGATTCCTGAGAAATGATGAACACGTGGAAAAAATAACTTAATTGCAAATCAGTTATGCGGTGTATTTGATAACCTCAGATAACATTATTGTAATAAAAGTTGAAATTCTACAGTGCAGTGAAATAGAAATAAATGAAATCATATGGAAGTTTTGAGACATTAATTGTAAATATTTTAACAAATTATTAAAATTTTCACAATCTCATTTTTCTTATAGATATAGCCTTTCTACATAGCTTTTTGTTGAATTACATAAAATTATAAATATTAGAAAATAAAATTTGTTTCTTTTCATTTGCAGGGAGGGTGAAACTTGGTACATAGTACGTACGTAGAATACCTCGTTGCATTACTTATCCTCTTTAAGATACATGCCAGTGATGACTAAATAAAAGTGCATAAATGCATCTTTCTTTGAATATATATATAATACATATTATATATACATATTTGAGTGTATATATTTTATATATATATGCACACACACATATATATAAGCACCTAAGTCATTCATTCAGCCTTTATTTACTTCACACCTATTACTCATTAGGCAGTGTGCTAGGTGCAGAGTAAGCAGTGTTTTTCATTGATTTGTCTTTGTTTTTGAAGATAGGTAGAACTCCAGTCTCAAAGAGATTGCAATTTAGGAACTGAGGCAGATTCTAGGTACAAAAATACATAACTGATTGGAAACTGTGGTCACAATGCTGTGCCCAGCCATGATGTAATCACGAGTACTACAATTTTCCTTCTGTTATAAAAAACTAGAAGACTGCATTCACATATTGGAAAGACACTAGAGGATTTACTTCTGTGAGAGGAAGGAAATAAAGTAAGCTATTCCTATCTCTGTCCCAGTTTACTTCTTGGAGGCAGTTTCTGGAATACGTCCTGGAGAGATGAAAGCGAAACAGAACCTTGTATTCTTGCTAAGATTCTTGCTGAGGTTAAGAGTCAGAGATGAAACTTTAGGTGATAAACTTCTGGTGAAGATTTGGTCTCTAATGAATTATTAAATTAATATTTCCCTATGGATTTTGCTATTTTTTGAGAAAAAACTGAACACACAGAGACATAAAATACGAGATAGAAGTTTCAAGTGATGGCAACCTTCAATCTCTTCACATAAATCTTTTTGGAGTTGTTTTAATTTTCCAGTTATTTTTTTTTCTCTGAAAATGTCCCAGTTTTTAATATTTCTTTTGAAATCAAGTATTTAGTGCTATGTGTGCTGGTTTATGCCTATAATTCCAGCACTTTGGAAGGCTGAGAGGGGAGGATCTCTTCAGGCCAGGGGTTCAAGACCAACCTGGGCAACATAGTGAGGCATCATCTCTACACACACATACACACACACACACACAAACACACACTAGCCCGGTGTGGTGGCATATAACTGTAGTCCCAGGCAGAGGTGGGAGGATTGCTTGAACCAAGAAGTTTGAGGCTGCAGCAAACTACAATTATGCTGTTGCACTCCGGCCTGGGAAATAGAGGAAGAACCTGTCTATAAATAAATAAACAAACAAACAAACAAATAAGAAACTTGGTATTTTGGCATCAAATTGTGATTTAGCTTATTAGGATCTGACACAGTAGTTTTATCACAGTTTCTACCTATATCCTTTTCTGAATTTAAAGGTTCAACAATCTCAGATTCAGTTGCAGAATCTACCATGATTCACTCAATAGGACTTTTTATTAAACATTTCCAAATTTGTATGAGATAATATAATAAATCTTAAAATATGATTTACCAGATATTACATCATATTAATATTATACAGTTTGATACTAATTCAACTGAAAATGCATATACAAAAGTTAATAAGACAGTCTGTCCTGCTCTCATGGCATTGTAGTAGGATGACAATACAGTTACAAATGAATAATTGTATTGACAGTACAGGATTCTAAGAATTTGAATTATAAAGAAAAGCAACTGTGTATTATCAAGGGGAAGTAACTAGAGGCAAATACTGTAAAGTTTTTGTCTACTGCTTTAGACACTGGTTGCATATAAGGTACAGATTGCAGCCAGCAGTCAGAACCCATTACCAACATTCCAGCAGCTTCTCTCCTGCCATTTTTCAATAATAACTACTTTTTAAAAGTCCCACCTCTTCTTCACATAAAGCGATTTATTTAGAATGTTCTTGATATGGTTTGGCTGTGTCCCGATTCAAATCTCATCTTGAATTGTAGCTATCATAATTCCACATGTTGTGGGAGGGACCTGGCGGGAGGTAATTGAATCATGAGGGTGGGTCTTTCCTGTGCTGTTCTTGTGATAGTGAATAAATCTCATGAGATCTGATGGTTTTATGAGCAGGAATTCCCCTGCCCATGCTGTCTTGCCTGACACCATGTAAGACATGCCAATGCTTCTCCTTTGCCTTCCACCATGATTGTGAGGCCTCCCCAGACATGTGGAACTGTGAGTCTGTTAAACCTCTTTTCTTTATAAATTATCCAGTCTTGGGTATGTCTTTATTATCAGTGTAAGAACAGAGTAGTACAGTACTCTTTTGTTCTGATTGTTTACGGTCAACATTTTGTTTAGATATTTCAGTTATGATGTATGTATATAGAGTCCTTCATAATAATTAGTATATAATATTCCACTCTGAATATGCCAACATTGATTTACTCACTCACCTGTAGATAAACAATTGGGGTTATTTCCAGGTTTTGGCTATAACAAATAGTTAATGAATAACAAGGAGACAATGAATATTATGGTTATTGTCATTTTGTGATAGAGGTCAATTTTAAATAAATTGCTCATAAAGCCTTTTCTGAGGAGATGAAATTTGTATCATGTATCAGTTACTGTTCCTGCTCAACAAATTATCCCAGGTTGTAATAGCTTAAAACAATCAATTTTTATGCACAAGAATTCTGTGGTTGAAAAATTCTGAAAAGGCATAATGGGATGATTTGCCTCTGTTCCACATATAAGACTTCAACTTAAAAATGTTGAAGGTTGGGGGCAGCTGACAGCTGTGATAGTTTAAAGGCTCAATTATTCCCATGAACCTGGTGCCTGAGTTGGAATAACTCAAAGACTTTCACTGCTGATTATAATATCTAAATGTATTCTCTCTGTGAGACTAGGCTTCCTTAAGGACAGTAGCCTTACAATAGTTGGAATTCTCACATGACAGCTCAAGAAGCAAGCATGAAGTTTCCAAACAAATATATGGAAATTACATCATATTTTATGTTAGTTGTGTCATATTTTATGAAGCAACCTTGGATATCACACAACATCATTTATGTCACACTCTAGTGGTTGAAGCAGTCTTTTGACTCAAAGGGTTAAGACAGATCTATCTATAGGAGAAATGCCAAAAATATTGAGTCCACATTTTAGAACCTTTAAAAGTCAGCCATGAGGAACTTATTAATTAGTGCAAAGAGAAAAATACATTCAAAATTCCTAAATTGGAAACAAGTTTTTGCTTTTTGATAACGAGAAAGGAAAATCAGATTTTTTAATTATAGTAAAGAAGGAAGGCTACCAGTCAGAGGCTATATGTTTTAGGATATTTTAGGCCACTATCTAGGGCATAAAGCATTTGGATCTTATTTTAAGTTCCAGGAAGCTATTGAAAAACATATAGGAGAGTGGTCTTACTTAATTTTAACAATATTATTTTTTGGCAGCGATAGAAACAATGTTTTGCAGAAAGGCAAAAGTCCAAAAACTTTTAAATTAGTATAAGAACAAGATGATGTGGGTTAGGATGGTTGCCATAAACATGGCAATGTAAAAAAAAAGGATAGATGAGTCTGATCTTTATTTTGTTAACTCTTATATCTCACTCAGCATTCAACTCTGTGTCATTATTTATTATGAAACCCATTCTGATCTTTTCTCTACCAACCCACCCCATCCCATATATATGTATATGTACCTAAACCTAAATTATACGGGGATATATATATTATATATATTATATATAATATAATATATGATTTATATAATATATACGCATAATTATTATACATACTATATACAATCTTTATATACACAATTTATATATACACAATTTACTTACAGTGTTATATTAAAATTAGCCATGTGTATATTTCAAAAACAAAGTGCATGATCAATAAATTTGGTTCTGCCTGAATTTGTTTCCTGGGGTCAAGCAAAGTACTTGAAACCAACCAAAAATTTATTAACTAAAAATAATTGATATTATTCTACAATGCTTAAGTATATTAGTTAATATCATAATAGCTGCAAATAATATTAATGCATTAATTAGTGATGTACATCACTAATCATTTCTTTGGGGTAAAGTTTATGCTTTAGTAAATGTATGTACTTCTTTATACAGTATTATATGTACATCTTGTACTGCTATTCATGAAAGAAAGAATCAACCAACTGAGAAAGCAACATTTTTATGCACATATTTCTAAAACTATTGCTAAAATATTTTGGCAAAATTAACTGGTTCTTACGGAATTGAATATATGTCAGGCAGTAATTTCAGAGGAAACAGTTGCTTAAAGTAATCCATGCCAATTAGAACTACATTTTACAATAAACAAACATTTTGGAATGCTGGTTTTATGCTGTTTTCAAGAGAAATGCAGATTGAATAAGATATAGATAAAAATTGAAATAATGTCTCTACAAATGGGGTATTTGATATTACTTGAAAATTAGTCATGAGAAAACAATGTCCAAAGTTAGAAAGAAAATGAGATTCATTTTATAGTAACATTATTTGGACTAACAAACATATGTAATTAATTGATAACACAGAATGATTTTAAAACAAATCAAAAAGGAAATAAAAATATAAAACATGCTTTTGGGGGTTAAATCAAGAAAGTTATTACATAAAATTTAAAATATACTACATTTTCCTTTAGTCTATTTAGTTTTAGAGCTACTTTGAAGCAAAACAATGAATTAGAGAAACTTTCAAAGTCACCCTAATTGTATAGTACACCAGAAAATAGTGCAACAGTTTCCTAAGTCACTGCAGTCAGCATGGAAGTATACAATTAAATAACAAAAATAATACTGTAATTAGGTGGGGTGGATGTTGTATAAGAGAACCAAGGTGACTAGTTAAAGGTAAGAAGTCAAATATTTTTATTATATTATTAATTTACTCATTTATTATTTCAGACAATATTTATTAAGAATCATGAATGTGCTTTGTTCTAGGTTATAAAAATTAATAAGAAGATATGGACCCATGCAGGTTAATACCATGTACTGCACACATAATAGCTAAAGAAAGAATTCCAGAATATATCTGGCATTTTTTGACATTTTTCCTCTGCTGGCCATTACTCAGGAGTTTTATGATTTTAAAACTCAGTTTTAAACTTAGAGTTTTTGGAGGGGTGGAGGACTTTATTCCATTAATCTCAAATTTCAAGATCTATGAAGATTGGATTAATCAAAGTTAAAATATAGACTGTTAGACTCCACTGCCAGAGGTTCTTATTTAACAAGTCTGCAATGGGGTTTTTGAACTTTTATTTTAAAAAGTTCCTAGATAATGGTGCTCCTGCTATTGTGGGGGACCATGCTTTGAGAACCATTGCTCTAAGTTAATAGACTCCAATAGGTCTGGTGATTTCCAAAAGGGGAACTCAGCATATCTGAAGGAGTTGATAACCTTTTATGGATCTAGAGAACTCAAATTTAAAATAATAATAATAATAAATAGCAATGAAATTATTTTTTCTGAATTTCTCTACACAGACCTAGGACAAATGCTAGCACCAGACAGCCAAGATTCTCTTGAGAGCCACTAAATCAAGACAAGCTTGCATTTGATCATACTGTTTTTGTTCTTCTCCCGGAGTCTCTACTCTTAACTTTAGTCTAGAATACCTGGTTCCAGATCCCTAATCACCGTGTCTGAAACAATGATATCCATTGTTTTATTCCCTGTTTTTAACTCATCTATTAAAAATACATATGACTGTATACATAGTGTACACTCATCAATTTCCCTCTACGTTGCCCCTGTTGGGTTTTAATTAATAGTTTTTCTATCTCTCCAGATCTCCTTTCACCTATATTTCTGGCTATATCTACTTTCTAGTGCAATTCCCTCCCTATGTCATGAGCATTTGGTGTTTGAAATATGTTTATTTAACACAAATGTGGTTTCCCAGGACTTTTACACAAATAGAACAAATTTGAAAATGAAACAAAAAACAAATCTAATCTAGAGATATTTAGAATAATATAAAGGAATAAATCTTCCAGACAGCAGTCAGTGTAGCACAGAATAGCAAAGGATGTCAAAATAAGTGACCATCTCCAATATGCCAGGGAATCTTATTTAAGGGTTTTTCCCAGTTACAGTGGCAATACATTTATATATTATTTGTCATGTGTGATTTTATCAATCATTTTTCGCTATATTGCTCAAACACACACTTTCTGAGGTTCAACAGGCAAGGGCACGAAGATTATTAAGTCATGAGAGCTATACTTCAGGATCATATAAAAGAGACAGAAACAAAATAAGTAAGCATAAGGCAAATTGATGCAGACTACATTTAAGACAAATGCAATGTATTTGGAATCACAAAGGAAAAAAATGAAGAAGGTTGGAGTGTCATTGTAGAAAGAGAGACAATTGAGCTGAAGAGTAATATACTGGATAGACAGAAGGATGAAGGGCATAACAGGAACATTAATCAGAAAGTGCAAAATCATAAATACATGAACAGTTATGAAAAGGTTATACTTTAGAGCTGTTAGAACTAGTAAGTGTTATATAGAGAAAATAGAAAGGGGTTGAACATAAAACTCTAGAGACGTGAAAAAGGTATTGAGAATGAGGTGACATACAAGACAGTGATACAAAATTGTTAAGAAGATAATAAGAATATATTTTAGCAAAAGAAGCCATTCTTAAGCTTTTTTATCACTGTTTTCTGCAGGAAGAAAAAGAAAAACAAGCAAAAAAAAAAAAAGGCACAAAAGACAATGATAGTTCAGAAGACAAGGAATAATTGCAAAAAAATATTTATAAAAATAAACCCTCTTACCTAGGTACCAAGGCAATGAACTAGGCCAGTGCTGACACTTCTTCCATAGAGCATTGCCCAATTTCCACTTTGTTCAGCTGATACTCATGTTTTAACTGCCACTTTTGTAGATATCTTGAGGATTTCATCATCCATGTAAAACATTTAGTCTAATTATCTGTTACCAAGCTCATGCTCAGTAGTAACACTTGTTCTACGGGGTCTAGTAAAGGAAAAAATAATTTCATTGCTATTTATTATTATTATTATTTTAAATTTGAGTTCTCTAGATCCATAAAAGGTTATCAACTCCTTCAGATATGCTGAGTTCCCCTTTTGGAAATCACCAGACCTATTAGAGTCTATTAACTTAGAGCAATGGTTCTCAAAGCATGGTCCCCCACAATAGCAGGAGCACCATTATCTAGGAACTTTTTAAAATAAAAGTTCAAAAACCCCATTGCAGACTTGTTAAATAAGAACCTCTGGCAGTGGAGTCTAACAGTCTATATTTTAACTTTGATTAATCCAATCTTCATAGATCTTAAAATTTGAGATTAATGGAATAAAGTCCTCCACCCCTCCAAAAACTCTAAGTTTAATCAATCAGGATGTCTGAAGGAGAACATTAATTTAGACTAGGACAGTAGAGCTATGCTGAGACTGGATGGAAAGAGTATGGATTTAGGAGTCAGATACAAGTGGATTCACATCCCAACTTGGCCAGTGTTAGGTCTGTTACCTTTGACATTTTCCACACTTTTTTCTTGGGGTGTCCCATAAATCCCTAAATGATATTGAAATAATTCAGGTAATATGTCCAGAATGACTGTCACCTAATGATGATTCAACAAATGTTATTTTCTTCCTCATCAGAATCGCCTTTATTTAGTTATACAGTCTTATATGTTCTGCTTTTATTAAGGGTTGCGCAAGAAACAGCCCTTTCAAGACTGTTTCAGTATCTATTTCACAATTGTTGCTGAGGACATTGTCCAATATATTATTCAAGATTCTCTATATAAAATTGTATATGAGAAATGTCTTTAAACCTTTAACTCTGAAATAAAAAGCAAACAAAAACTTTCGTGTAGAATATAGACTAGAATGTTTCTTCAAAATAGAATTTATAGGTATGTAAAATACTGTAGATGGCTTATAAAGAAATCAATTACATCAGGCCAGGTGCCATGGCTCATGCCTGTAACTTCAGCACTTTGGGAAGCTGAGGGGGTCAGATCAGCTGAAGCTAGGAGTTCAAGACCAGCCTGGTCAACATGGTGAAAGCTTGTGTCTACTAAAAGTAAAAAAACAGCCATGTGTGGTGGCATGTGCCTGTAATCCCAGCTACTTGGGAGACTGAGGCATGAGAATAGTTTGAACCTGGGAAGTGG
The DNA here is from genome assembly GCF_002776525.5 of Piliocolobus tephrosceles. Lineage (NCBI taxonomy): Eukaryota > Metazoa > Chordata > Mammalia > Primates > Cercopithecidae > Piliocolobus > Piliocolobus tephrosceles. The sequence continues at coordinate 117,490,033 of NC_045440.1, read as the reverse complement.
AGGTTTCAGTGAGCTGAGATCAAACCACACCACTGCACTCCATCCTGGGTGACAAAGTGAGACTATCTCAAAAAAAAAAAAAAAAAAAAAGAAAGAAAGAAAGAAAGAAAGAAAGAAAGAAAGAAAGAAAGAAAGAAAGAAAGAAAGAAAGAAAAGGAGGAAAAAAAAAGAAATCAATTAAATCAAATTCAGTAGAAAAACAAAATTAAAATGATGAAATCAAAAATAAAAATAAAAATAAAAATTCCCAAAAAAATATAATATTTGCCACTGGGCATGGTGACTTATTCCTATAATCCCAGCACTTTGGGAGACTGAGGTGGGTGTGATATGTCAGGTCAGGTGTTCAAACCCAGCCTGACCAACGTGGTGAAACCCTGTCTCTATCAAAAATACAAAAATTAGTTGGGCATGGTGGTGCGGGCCTGTAATCCCAGCTACTACAGAGCCTGAGGCATGAGAGTTGCTTGAACCTGAGAGACAGAGTTTACAGTGAGCTGAGATGATGCCACTGAACTCCAACCTGAGCAACAGAGCAAGACTCTGCTTCGTAACAACAACAATAATAATAATAATTGCATGTAGATATCCTTCACTACATAAATCAGTAATAAATCAGTTGCTAAATTGTTATTTATTATTAAATCTACAAATTTTAATTCACCAGGTGAGTAAACATCAAATACCATCATTTTTCAAAGTCTTTGAAAGGCAGAGCAAAACATAGAAATATGCATGAATATATTAAACATAATTTCCTAAGACTTATGAGAGAGCTAAAAAGTATGGTAGTCCCTCCTTATCTGTGGTTTAAGTTACCCAAGGTCAACTACCATCTGAAAATATTAAATGAAAAAAGGCTGGAAGTAAATAATTCATGTTTTAAATCCTGTGCTGTTCTGAGTAGCATGATAAAATCTCACACTATCCTACTTTATCCTGCACAGGACATGAGATATCCTTTTGTCTAGCATATACACAATTTTGCTGCACTAGTCATGAGCCTCTATCTCCTGCTGGTCGGGACCTTGCATTAATCTCAGACCATGATATCATTTCCATTTCTGCCCTGCCCTGCCCTGCCCTGCCTTGCCTTGCCTCGCCTTGCCTTCCGTCCCTCCCTGCCCTTGCTCTGTTGCCCAGGCTGGAGTGCACGATCTTGGCTCACTGAAATCTCCGCCTCCTGGATTTAAGCAATTCTCCTGCCTCAGACTCCCAAGCACCTGTAATAGGTGCCCGCCACCATGCCCGGCTAATTTTCGTATTTTTTAGTAGAAACGGTGTTTCACCATGCTGTTCAGGCTGGTCTTGAAACCCTGACCTCAGCTGATCCACTGGCTTCGGCCTCTCAAAGTGCTGTAATTACAGGCGTGAGCCACTGCTCCTGGCCCCTTTTTTATTTACTCACATACTCCAGAGAATGACTCTTTCTTTAAACATGTTGATTTTCATAATGTGCAGTGTCTGTATATTAACTGTCCCTCCCTTTATACTTGTAACAAATGTATCTTTTTGGAAGAAGTTAAAGACTTCTATGCCCTATTTTAGTTACATGCCCCCCTCCCCCACACTCTATGACAGAGGTCCGCAACCGCCAGGCCAGGAACTGGTACCAGACTGCATAGCAGGAGGTGAGTGGCGGGCTGGCAAGTGAAGCTTCATTTGTATTGACAGTGCTCCCAACTCCAGCATCCACTTCTGTCAGATCAGCAGCAGCACTGGATTCTCATAGGAGCGCGACCCCTAATGCGATCTGTGCATGCGAGACATCTAGGTTGTACGCTCCTTATGAGAATTCAAGGCCTGATGATCTGTCACTGTCCCCTACCACTCCCAAATGGCACCGGCTAGTTGCAGGCAAGCAGTTCAGGGGTCCCACTCATTCTACATTATGATGAGTTGTATAATTATTTCGTTATGTATTACAATGTGATAATAATAGAAATAAACTGCACAACAAATGTAAGGCAATTGAATCATCCCTAAACCTTCCCCCTCCCCAGTCCTTGGAAAATTTTTCTTCCATGAAACTGGTCCCTGGTGCCAAAACGATTGGGGGCCACGGCTCTATGATATTTCTTTAAATCACAGTTTCTGTTTCATTTTGTTTGTGATCCTAATCCTGTGCTTTTCCAACATAAAATTTCAGGCCAAGATAAAAAGTTCTGATCTATACTAATTTATAATATATTTTAATCAGAAATAATAAAATCCGGATTTTCTTAGTTGTATGCTAATATTCTTTTCTCTCTGTCATGCTAAATCTAAATAAAACTAGCTCATTATATATTATATGCATGTGAAACATACATGTACCTCATACATAGGTAAAATATTGTGCATCAATAAAAGAAGAAAAATATTTTAAAAAATCTAAGTAGCCTTAGAAAGGCTTAGAATTAAAACAGATTTAAAATATTTTTAAAAATCTAAGTAGCATTTAGCATGCATGTATTTTAATGTTTCTACACTTACCATTTAAACTTTTATATCACTGTTTTTTAAAGCTGAATAGTGAATCATTAAACAATGCTGTCTGCATCATCTACTTTATAAATAGTTAAAAAACAAAACTAAGCAATATATACATCTATCTTACACACACAAATGAGCTAAATTTGAAAAAAAAAAAAACACAAGGAAATGCTAAAGGCAATATTTAGAATAGTCTCAACTTTGAGGGAGAGGCAAAGCGATGGTAAAAGTGAGCATATAGGTATATCGTAATTATTGACTATGTTTTGCTTTGTGGTACACAGGTGTTCACTCTATTAGTAAAGAATATGTAAAATAAAGCATGATGAAATCTAAAAACCACAATTTATACAAAATAAAGTTATCTTTCAGGAAGGAAGTATTTTAATTAAGCCAATTCTCTGCACCTGAAATTCTTAAAAAGAAAAATTTTAAAAGGTATCATACAAATTTTGTAAATCACGTTGTTAGTAATTTTCTTTCAGCAATTTGTTGTAACAATATGACTTGATTGCACAATATACTGAATACCTGTGATAATAATTAGAGGAAAATGATTTGATTACTTCATTTAAAATAGCCCCATGAATTTGAAAAAAAAGAAAAAAAAGAAAAAATAACTGAAACAAAAACTTAGTTCTGTTTCAAGTCACCTTTGTCAACAGTGTGTTAGAAAGGTGAACTACTCACTGCCTTACATTAACTTTATATCAGAGTTGGATATTACCTTCCTTAAAAGAGTAAGCTGATACAATTGCTTTAAAAATCTAATTATTATTTACTAAATGTAAGTCATAAAATCTGAGATTGTATTTAGAGCAATATTGGATCAAGTGGAAACATAGACTCCAATACAATTGTAAAAACTAGCCACAAAGATGGAATTTTTACTAAACCTTGACTCATTTACATAAATATTTACACAGCTGTTGTCCTGGCCCAGTTTTTAAGACAAGTTCCTTAGTAGAGTTTTTATGCTGCCCTGATATGGAGTTGCATAGCTGACATTTATGATATCCCACTCTGTATCTCTTCCATATAATGAGCTTATAAAACAGCCCTAGAGAAAAGCATGCATAAAAGTGAGGCCAGAAAAATGTTGTCCCCTCTTTATTTAACCCTGGAGTCAGGTCAGAACAGTGTAAATTATTCTGGTTGTAAAATTTGGCTAATAGCTTATTTGGAGACAGAGTATATTAAACGAGAATGAGAAATGACCTAATAGAGCACAGTCCTTAAGACTTTGGAGTCAGAGGGTCCTTGGTTAAAATGCAGGCATTCTCTGTTACTGGCTGCATGCCTTCAAGAGTATTACTTAATCATTCTAAGTCTCACTCTATGCCTCTGTCAAATGGGACATTAATTATTCTTACCTCTTGTGATTATTGAAAGATTAACATATCTTTCAACAATGTGTGATAAAGCATTTACATTACAAGATATGTTAATCTCTCAACAATGCATTTAATATTATCTTTCAACAATGTATGATAAAGCATTTACATTAATTACTAAAATAACTAAAATTAGAAAATGATTACTTACAACTATTATTTTATGAAATCAAAGGACAACATTGCTCATTATCAGAGTCTGTGTGGGGGAAACATTGTACTATTTGATTGTATGTAACATTGTGACAGCTTCTTGACTGAAACAGACTTAAAGGTTTTAAGCAAAAAGTAACAATAGTCTTTCACATCATCACAGTTTCTAGTTATATCTAAGCAAGATTTTCCAATAACTTCAAGGTATTAACAAATTGTTTCTCAGGTTCTAAAGGTCTAGTACAATCTAATATATATTTCTTATATTTTAAAATATTTTTTTCTCCCTTTAAGTTCAAGCCTAACCTAGACTCCAAAAGCTATAGAGATGGGCAGGAAAGCGGTGCATTCTTTCTACTATTCATTTTGGCTTTGCAATTTTCCCTTCATTCCCCATGCTGTTTCTAGTTCCTCCAAATTGTCACATAATGGAAAGGTATAAAAGAGGGGAAAAGGAAGAACAAACAAATAAAAAGTCTCACGTTGCAACATATCAGTATTGAGCTCTTGAAAACATTGTCATATATGATAGCTCTCCTAATACAGTATTTTTCCCCACTCAAGCTTTTGTGAGGCCAGGCTTGGTGGCTCATGCCTGTAATCCCAGCACTTTGGGAAGTCAATTCTGGAAGATATCTTGAGCCCAGGAGTTTGAGACCAGCCTGGCTAACATAGTGAGACTGCCTCTACAAATACTTATAGAATTAGCTGGGTGTGACAGCGTCTGTAGTCCCAGCAGAGGCAGGATGATTACTTGAGCCCAAAAGGTTGAGGCTGCAGTGAGTCAGCTGTGTTTGCTCCACTGACCTCCAGCCTGGGTGATAGGAGTAAAATCTTGTCTTAAAAATAAAAAAGCTTTTGTGGATCATTAAGTGAACCACTTTGAGATAACTGGCATCTTCTATTTTTAGATGATGAAATTGATTATTTTCACAGCATACTCCTATCCCCTCACCTGCTAGCACTAGCATATGACCAACTAACTCATACAGAATTTTTTTAGTGTCTTACCCCTCTCCCCAAAATACCACCATGATTCTTTTGAATAAAGCCCTTTTCAAAATAAATGAAGTCAGTATTCATCCTTGGAGTCCATAACTGGCCAAAAGGAAGCACACATCTTTGCCATGACATTGGTGGGATCTGCATTCCCATTTTTGCCTTCTCCTTTTCCTCTGAAATCAGAAGTAGCTCTAGTCAACTCTTAATCTTTAGATATTTCCAGGTATGAGTAAAAATTTATTTACATGGTCCCAATTATATTCAAGAAATCTAACATCAGTCTGTCTTATAATTCCCTGAAGCTCACCTTAGTTATTTTGGGGTATGGGAAAAGATACTCTCATCTTTCCCCAGAGAGGTATGGATTGAATATGGACTTCACATTGTTTATTTTTTCTAAGGAATCTCCAGTACTGTCATCTCTTGGTCAATTTCCTTGACTTTTATTGTAACTGGAGAAGTGAGTGATGAACTAAGTCCCACAGTCAGTTCCCTAATTTCTGAGCTTACCTTATGCAAATAGTCTTGATTCTATCATGTGTGGTCAAAAGTCCAGAAAAAGAAAAGCAACATTTAGCATCCCATTGGAACCTTGTTCAAGAAAGATAAACTTATGTGATAAAGCCACACTATTACTAAGTAGCAGATTCAAAACTTGACTACATTTCTTTCAAGAAAATAAGTTTTTACATGCCATATATATATATATACACACACACACATACACACACATATCTGCATGGATGCCTTCCTGTAAAATGATATCCCATGCAGAAATATTGCACAATGTCAAGTCTGTATAGTCTCTGTGCTTCTCTCTGCTGCATTTTTTATAATTGAATTTATGATTCTGTGATATGAAAACAAATTTCCTTTGAAATATGTATTTATGGCTTACTATTCCAAATATATTGAGCCATACATATAACTTCAACTCTACTTCTACATTTGCCAATGAATAAATAAAAGAAGTAAGAAGGATTTTAATGAAGTTGCTCTCTATTCCGAAGAAGAAACACAAAGCAAAGCAAGACTGAGATGGCTTTTTATCACAGAAATTCCTAGTATGGATAATCTGATTTATTTTTAGGTGATGCATTTCTTCTTCCCTAAGGGAATGATCTCATATATGCTTTGCCTCTAAATTTTAACCTATTAAATTACCAGAATACTATTATAACCAACTATGCACACCCACAAAAAGTGCAGTAGCCCCAGCCCCTTATCTCCATTTTTACTTTACTTTCTCTGGATTCAGTTATATGTTGTCAAATATGATCCAAAAATATTAACTAGGGAATTTTAGAAATGAACATTCATAAGTTTTAAATTGCATGCCATTCTGAATAATGTGATCAAATCTCATGGCATCCAGCCCTGTCCAGCTTGGGGCCATGCTTTCTGCCCAGTAGTCACAGACTAGCCATTTCTGTTCCCAGATTGCTATGCTCTTGCAGGCTTATGTTCAAGTAACCCTTATTTTACTTAATAATGGCCCCAAATCACATAAGTAGTGTGGATATGGCAATTTTGATATGTTAAAGAGAAGTCATAAAGTGCTTACTTTAAGAAGAAAGGTAAGTATTCTTGACTTAATAAAACAAACAAAAAATATAGTGTATAAAGGATTTGATGCTCTTTGTAGTTTCAGGCATCCACTGGGGTCTTGGAGTGTATTCCATATGGAGTGGAAAAGTCTTTACAGTCTTACCACTGTAAAGACTTTAGTAAACATGGACTCTATATGTTGATCTCTTTGACTTAGCAAATACATTTTGGTTGGTTACTTCAGTTACCCAGATTAACTGAAAACAGGACAGGACCAATTCAAGTTACTCCATATTTATTTAGCCACCTCCCATGCATGTAATCTAACTTTATCTGTGTGTGTGCCACCATGTATATACCACTTACTCATTCTACAACAGAAATAACTCATTGCATTTTATTGCTTTATTTTGCTTGTATTAGTATTTTGCTCATGTTAGCATATTTAATTTACTAACTTAAATTTACCTCTGTAGTTTGATTTCCTAATTTTAATGTCATACTTTAATTCTTACATAACTTATAGCCACTGAACAGTTAAAATTACACTGTTAGGTGAGCTGTCTTTCTAGATTGTTAGGGAACCAAGATGAAAGTATGCACAAATCCATTCCTAAATCCTAAAGTTGTAAGCATTCTTTTATCATTACATACCAGTCATGAAGCTGTACTTCACATAACAAAACTCTTAGGGGTTGGTTATTGGTTAACGAAAGAACTGAAAGGTCCAGAAATTGTTTGTTTCATCAGTAAAATATGTCATCAAGGACCCAGTGTCTTTTTACTACCTCCCTGTCCTCTTCAACGTTAGCGTGTCTTAAGCTTGCTTATTTCATACTGGCAAAATAATTTTCTTTAGGCTCCACATCGACACACATAAAATGCAAAAGAAGAAAGATTATGCGAGTAAGAGTCCAGAAATCATACTGATTGAAACAGCTAAGGTTATGCCAATTGTCTTACGTTAATAAAAGCTTGCCCGTGGAACTGGAGTCAAAGAGTCATTACTGGAGAGAATGGAAACCCGATGAAAATATCTGGATACTCCTACGTGTATGTGAAAATAGAAAATGGATGCTAGGAAGGTAGTCAGCAAAAATTCAGGACACGTAGGACATAAAAGATGATCTTCAGAGTAGCCTGGTATACATTCTGGATAACTTTTCCTAAATATTCTTTCTCCCAGATTGTTCATTATTTTTAAGTTTCAAATACTGTGAAGTGTAGTTCCAAAGTAGTTTAATCAATGGATCACAAATTCTCGTGGAATTGTCATTTCTCTGATATTTTATTTAACTTTTACAGGACAATCATCTACTAGAGCTGAATATTTATTCAGTGTAAATAAGGAAAAATAACCTGAAACAAATTTATTTTTGCTATATCAAATTTAGTTTCTTTCAGTTTGTAGCTTAATAAACTACTTGAAAAATATTCTCCGTTCTTTGTATACAATTACTTTTTGTAGAATTATACACTTAAAAAGTAACGATTTTATTAAATTAGAAACTTAATGACATTCTTGTTTATAAACAATCCATTTTACAGTTTAAGCCTATTTTTGTCAATCAATGGACTGTGTTCTTATCATAACTGAATAGTAAAATTACATATTGTTTAGATTTCATTTATTAATGCATACATTTATGTATAAATTACTTTATTCCTTAAAATGATTATTATGGGTGCTTTTATTTACTGACATTACCTCATTAATAAAAGAAATGGAGCCACAGGAAAAAAAAGTTGGCATTACTTTTCAGAGTTGAAGGAGACATTGTTAAATACAGGGATAACAATTGCTAAGAATTCCAAATAGTTCAGCATTGCTTATATTTTAGCAAATTTTCACAGATGTCTTCTCTGCAATCTGTAAACATATTAGGGCATGCATTTTTAAGTGAAGAGATGTGACTGGCCTTAAACTTTAAATATAGAAATAGATAGATGTAGACATAATTATATAGATATATACAGATATAGAGTAGCTATTCCTTTAGACATTTGTGTCTTGAAGAAGAGAATAGATTTTTGAAAGGAAAATCCATAATAAAGTAGCATATATATCATTTTAGCATTATTTGTGAGGCATGTTGCAGTGAGTCCTATTTTACCTCAACCATAACAAACTATGTTTAGTTATCCAAATTGACTATGTTCTCTGTGTCATCTTGTCTTTTCTTCTAGAAACTCTCAATCTGACATATACTTATTCCTCACTTTTGCTTCAAGAGCTTCTCCACTTACGTGCTGTGGATATACCTGGGCAAGTCATTTAAGTCTTCAATGCTCCTGTTTGCTCGTTTTAAGGATAGAAATAATAATAGTACCATCATATAAGGCTGCTGTGGTCATTAAATGAGATTTTTTATAAACACGTGAGTGTGTTTAAAAAACTGCCTCACATGTAAGATTAATTAAAAACTGCATATTAAATGTGCATAGACTACTTCTAGATTTAGTTTGAGCACTCAAGGAATTAGGAGACTAGTGCACATGAAGAACAGACAGAATAGTAGAGGGTAGTACACAGATTGTAATACTCTTTATCCTGAAGTAAAAGGAAACTATTGAAGAATTTTAATCAAGAGTAAGTAGGATTGGCTTTTGATAAAGCAATTTCTGTGGAGTAGAGTTTTTGGAATAGAATGAGAATAGACTTTTTAGCACCATATATGACAGAAGGCCTCTATCTAAACTATCTTCAGTGAAACCTTAATAAACAACAGATGTTTTTAGATGCAATAGACATGCCAGATACTGTGCTAGGTTCTACAGATGTGGCAGGAATCATCTCAATGTCCTATAGACAACTTAATCTACTAGGGCAGGGTCTCTCCAACCTCAGCGCTTTTGACACTGTGGGGTAGGTAATTCCTTGTTGTGAGGAGCTGTCCTGTGCATTGTAAGATAGTAAGCTGCATCCCTGGCCTCCCCATTTTATACCAGTAGCAACCAGCTCCCCCTCCAACTCTACAGTAGTGACATGAAAAATAGTCCACAGGCATTAATAAAACAAATTTTCCAGTTGAGAAACACTGTATCAAAGAGAGACAAATAATTACATCCCAGAGGTATGTGATTGAAAAGGTGGCACAAAATTACCTTCTATTGTATAACTGGTTGTGGGCAACTAATGCCGCACCCATGCATGGCAGCCTAAATAAGATGTCATCAAGTTTGCCACATAAGTGATTGACATATTAGAATTGTATTTGGGTGGTTAAAGCTGATCTAAATGGACATAAAATATTCTATCTGTTACCATCATTTGCTCTATATTTATAATAATGTCCCCACATAATTATTAAAAGCATGCCGAGCCCTGTATGAGAAAATACAAAACATGCAAAAAGAAAACAACAACAAAAACCCCAAAACTATTATAGATTAAATCTGTTGCCTCATTTCAGTTTGAGTTAAAATGGTCGTCTGTGCTTTCCATGAAGCATTAGGCTGGGGCAGTGGTGAGTTCTGCATGTAGAATAAAAGCTATGCAATAAACCAAGGAGCTACAGTACTTATTATCATTAACAAATATATAAACCATGTTTTGTGGATAACTTTTCAGTTTTCTATATGACTGATATATTTCAAAATTTTGGAAATACCAAGGTAAATTTTGAGTTGACAGAGGTAATCTAACCTACTACATCAGATATGTTACTTATGTTTGTTACTAAAAGATATACTTTTCAATAACGTTATTGAAATGCAAAAAAATAAAATAAGCAAAAAGTTTCTTGATTCTCTTCGCCACAGGAAGGAAGATATATGGCACAGATCAGTTAATTTTTCATCTGTTGCTTTTAACTTGTTATTTCTACTTTGTTTTACTTAGCTTAAAAGTTTCTTTTTATCATTTTGGTTAGACCATAATTACTTTTCAAATAACATGAATTATTAAACAATTGAAAACACCATGATGGTAACTACAAACGCTTACTCCAAATATATCATTCAATACATGTTTAGACAAAATATATCTGGAAAAGTTTAAGTTTTCAAAACATTTCAAGCAGTATCTTTTTTTTTTTTTTTTTTTTTTTTTTTTTGCTTTTGTTCCAACTGTTTTTGGCATCTTTTTTTTTTATTATTATTATACTTTAAGTTCTAGGGTACATGTGCATAACGTGCAGGTTTGTTACATATGTATACATGTGCCATGTTGGTGTGCTGCACCCATCAACTCGTCAGCACCCATCAATTCATCATTTATATAAGGTATAACTCCCCAGTGCAATCCCTCCCCCCTCCCCCCTCCCCATGATAGGCCCCAGTGTGTGATGTTCCCCTTCCCGAGTCCAAGTGAGCTCATTGTTCAGTTCCCACCTATGAGTGAGAACA